>NC_056728.1:463635721-463783221 GCF_019279795.1 Protopterus annectens | reverse complement strand
TTTGGATTTTGTATGATTAATTGAACCTTGCTTAGTTGGGATACAAAATAACTGCAACAAAAACATCTAACTGACTCATTTATTCGCACACACACACACACACACACACACACACACACACACACACACATAAAATAACTATCAATAAATTAATCAATTACCGTATACTATGTAAGATCTGTGTTTTGGTGCAAAAAAGATCAAAGAGAAGAGATTACGGTGGTTTGGACGTGAAGAAAAGCAGAAGACAATCTGGTGAGGAAGATTTGGGACAGACAGGAAGAAGGTAAGAGGAAGCGACGACGTCCAGCAAAGAGGTGGATGGATTGTGTGAAAGAAGATCTGCGACAGTCAGCCATGAGTGTTAAAGAAGGCAGGAGTGTGGCATTGAATCGAGAGAATTGGTGACAGTTAACACGATACCCAGACCCCATGTAGAAATGAATGATGATGATGTAAGATCTGCGTTTTCATCCCTGTAGAAGCTCTGCTTTCATATCCCTGATCTTTCTCTCTGTATAGTAATTCTAAGGAAGCACAAAGTTGGACAAAACTGAAAAGGTGAGTTTTACATCTTTTCCCAATTTTCTGACTCCTATGACCAAAAACTAAACTACAGCATCTGCAAAACTTCCAGGTGGTGGGGTTATTCAGAAACCCTTAAGCTTATGTGAAGTGCAAATATCCAAAATAATTCTTTTTCTGTTTTATGTGTTATCATGGGATTCGCTAGATGTGTATCTGAAATACATGGTTTTCCACTTAGGTGTAAGATGGACATCCAGCCTCTTTAGTCAAATTCCATGAAAGTAGATAAAAATAAAACAAAACTGGCTCATAGAAACTCGAACTTCATATAAGTACTAAGGGTTTCTGAATACCACCCTACATTTCAATGTAGTAAAACTGTCAGCAGCATAAACATACAATCTTTTCCCTGCAATATTTTATGGCACAATAAGCTAGCCACACAGAGAACTGTAGGGCTCCTATGTGCCTTATTTCTCATGCCAGTACAAGTATGGCTAAAACGTGCATATGTGCTGGGGGATAGCTTATTTTGTTAAGATCCATCACGAGACTTAACAGCAGGCTACTACTTCTGAGGTTTTCAAACTTTACTCAAGGACTTAAGTACCCCCTTTTTAAGGAATCTATCAAAATGCTTAAAACAGTTGTGTCTAGTCTAATAAGCTATGTGTGCTTTGGTATATAACTGCAGAGTTTGCAAGATTTTTTGTTTCTTCCCTTATGTACTGCTCAGGCTGCCATAACCTTTTCTTTGGATGCACATCTACAATAATAAAGCGCACTAAATGACAAAGCACAATAAATAACAACTAATAACAATGTTATAAAGCAAAATAAGGTTACATATTAATCACCAGTGTCTAATGCACTAACAGCAGCCTGATGTCTTGGCAAAATGCCTTCAAAGGGGGATCTACTACAAGTATTCTCGTGTTACTTAATTGCAACACATTTGCTCACTGCTACTTGCTTAAAAAGCCAAGGTGTCAGACTCCCACTAACTCAATCTCCTGTAAATACTTAGCACTACCATTACCCTAGCATGTAAACATGCATAGCTGTACAAGAACTCTCACTGTAAACCTAAAACTCTCTTGCTGCTCTCTAACCCTAAAACTCTGTTTTTGCTCACTAAGGCTAAAACCCTCTCCCAATCCCTAACCCTAGGACTCCCTAAGGATCCCTTCCCCATCTGTATTCCTAAGAATCCCTAAGACTTCCTCCCCACTCCATGAACCAAAGATCCCCTCCTACTCCATAAATCTAAACCCCGCTTCCCAAAAGGTGCCCTAATCTATGTTCTCACCCTTCCCACCCCTTCCCCATATCTGCAGCACTTACCTTGCTCAAACTTAAATAATGTGCTTCAGTCAGCTGTGCAAATGCTTGTTTGAACTCCTATTCGAGTTTGTGCATGAACAGCAATCTACCTGAGCAGAAGACTTGAGACTCGGGCACTTGAAGTAGGCCCTTCAAGGCTTGTTACAGAAAGGTTCATTGCACTGCTGTAATACGCTTACCCACACTGATTAAACAATAGATACCAATGTATGTTTTTAAAGATACAATATTAGCCTTTGCCTGCAGGTGAAAATCCCATCAGCATTTCTTTCTAGCTTTAAAGTGGTTTGTTCTCTGAGAGTTGTCTCATATCAAACATCATACTGCATTATATATTTTACAGTAGTAATGTTTATAAGGCAGTATATTTTCTTTTGCAAAGTTGTTGAGACACTATTGCTTGTATCTATTCCTTATTTTTAATTTTCCTTTTCAGCACATGTGTTGTCAATATCAACACTTTCATAGGTTCACAGATGTCTACTAGGCTAATGGCCCTGGAGCCTTTACAAGCCTTTACAAGCCTAGCCCATAGGATTACCCTTGGCATCATGCCACCCAGCCCAAGTTCCCAGTGCCTTTGTCAAGCAGAGCCACTGCAGTGATCCCCGGGGTGAATTTTCTATTTCCCATCCACTCATCAGATTTCTCTTGAAGAGGGCCAGTGAGGTGCTCGGTTTGACATGTATGGAAAGTCTATTCCATAGCATGGGCAGTCTCCAGGTTATGAACCTGCCCCTCCAGCACATTCTGTTGATTGTGGTAATGAGGTTGAGGTCTCTGGAGTGTGTGGTGCAGAGAGATTGGGATTTCTTTAGATGTAGCATTTCTAACAGAGGTGGGTCACACATGGCTTTGTAAGTCAAGCAGAGATCACCTCTAAGTGGGTGATACGAGAAAGAGAATAGTTGGAGTCTTTTGACTCTGTCCATATAGGACAAGTGCTTAAGGCCTAGAATCCTCTTTGTGAGGTACTTTTGCAGCCTCTCTAGTTGTTGCAGGTGTCTAGTGAGGTATATGCCAAATGGGGCATTGTAATCGATGATTGGTCTAATGAGGGAAGAGTAGAGGGAGAAAATTACCTCTTTTTTCCTGGATGCAAAACCCTTAGTAATGAGAAGTATATACCAAACAGGAGAGGACCTAGGACTGAACCCTGTGGGACTCCACTCATGACTGGTCAGCAGTCTGACTTGTAGTCAGCTACTTTCACACTGTGGGTTCTATCTGTGATCCAGTTTGCAACCCACCTAGTGATACAGGGGTTGATGCCGAGCTTACTGAGTTTTTCTATGATTCCTGAGTGCGGAATGGTATTGGCCAGATCAAGATAGGCTGTGTGAACCACCTTGCCTTCATCCACAGCTCTGGTGACTGACTCAAAGAACTCAACCAAGTTGTGCAGACATGAACTACCTTTCACAAAACCAAACTGTGTGGGATCCAGAGTTTGGAGATTCCCTATATCCTTGTTTATTAGGTCAATGATGATGTGTTCCATAGCTTTGCATATCAGACTCATTAGGCTAATGGGGCGATAGTTCCCAGGGTCTGTAGTTGCTCCTCCTTTGTGAAGAGGGATGACTGTAGCAGTGTGCCATTCGGTAGGGACGCAGCCTGAGGTGAGGCTGTGATTGAACAGGGTACACAGGTGAGGTGCCAGTTCACTCTGTAGTTCATGTAGAACACAGCCAGGGATATTGTCAGGTCCCTTAGAAGGTGTATTCTTGGCCTTGGACAGTCTTAACCTGTGCAGCAGCAATGTTGGGTGCCTGGCAATCTACTGTAATGTGATTGGTCCTTTGGGAGGGGGGAGAGAGGGGTGAAGTTGGCACTAAATCTGTTGGCCAGTATATGGGCAATATCTGTTGGCTCGGTATAGAAGGTACCATTGTGCAGTAGCTCAGAGAAAATCTGTGTATTGCCATGGAGATTCTTTACATAACTATAGAAGGCCTTGTGGTTGTCTTTACAATCTGCTGCAATTCTGTTTTCATAGCTAGCCTTAGAGGATTTAATGAGGGATCTCAACTTTTTGTTGAGGCTGATAAGGGAGTTTTTCCAGTCTTGGGACTTCACCTTATTCCACATTAGTTTCCTCCTTCTGTTGTAGAGTTTGTTTATGGCAGGGGACTAACTGATTGGCTTCCTATTTTTGAAGGAGAGCGTCTTGGTTCTGTTGGATATGGCAAGATGCATGCATTTGTGTATGTGTTCATACAGTGCATTGGTGTATGATTCAGCGGTCATGCAACTATTCTCCATTTGCATGGGTGCCGTGAAGTTAGCCACCTCTGTTTTTAGGAGCCCAAAGTTAGTTTTAGAGAAGTTTTTCAAGGTGGTTACCTTTGTGGGGGTGGGATGGATGTGGATTTCCAAGGTAATTAGTTTCTGGTCGGATCTAACCAGGGAGGAGTTGACTATTGGTGTAGAACAACAGTCGCCCATGTTAGTAATGACCAGGTCAAGGATGTTGCTACCTCTAGTGGGGGTAAGAATGAGCTGGTCCAGGGCATTGGAATTAATGAATTCCAAGAAAGTGTATTGGTACATGAGTAGTTTTCCCTGTTAATGGTGGGGTAGTTGAAGTCACCCAGTATGAGAGTATTAGGTTGGACCCTAATATTCTCCAGGGTGCTTAGAAACGTGGAGTGTGAGTCTTGGGGCATGGTTGGGGACCTATAGCAGGCTACGACCTGAATCGCTGTCTTACCCAATGTTAGCTGCACCTGAAGTATCTCTGATGTGTTATGTTGGGCTACCAGTCTGGAGGTGTGTGCATCCTTTATGAATATGGAAACACCACCACCTTTGGAGCTTTGGTATAAGTTCTGGGGCCGAAAGGTGTGGAATGAGTTATAGCCTGGTAGTGCAAGGGTGCTATCTGCTGCCTTGAACCAGGTCTTTGTTACAGCACAAATGTCGATGTCCTCCATTTTAAGGAGTGCTTCGAGCAAGTGCATTTTGAAATTTAGACTTCTAGCATTAAGCAGCATGACCCTCAGACTGCATTTGTTTGTAGCTGTTACAGTGGTAGTTTGGTCTTTTGAACACCACCTAAAAAGGCACTACAGGGGTGGCAAGAGCCTTGGCTAGTATCCAGAAGCCCAGGGATGACAGATGCAGGCCATCTCTGACAAAGCATCGAGGACTGTCAATCATGTCATCCCAGGCAGACAGATAATGGATCCCCTTAGAATGACACCAGAAACTTAGCCAATTGTTGAAATCAGTCATTTTCTGCTTGTACTGTGGTATCATTGTGGGTGATGGTAGGATGCTGCTCAGGGCTAGGGTCATACCCACCTGGGCTACATAATCTGAGAGCTCCTCCATGTCTCTTTTCATGTAGTCCAGGGAGATGCATCTCTGGTCATTCACACCCACATGTACAATAACAGAGTCATATTTGTACCTGTTGTTGAAGGACCTGAGTGCATGAGTTATGTGGCAGATCCTGGCACCTGACAGGCAGCTGACTGTTACTTTCTCCTTATTCAGCCTAGTGAGTGGGACATCAGTGTGCCTCACTATTGAGTCACCTATGACTGGCATGTTGGGCATGCTGTTTTGCCTTAGAGGCTTTGGTTGAGTGGCACACTGTTTAGGAGAGTTATGTGTCTCATGATTAGTTTTCTGTTGTGGTGGTCAAGTGCGTTTCTGCCTTGGAGGTCCCTGCTGTTTGAATAGATTTTTATTAAGAGCCTCCACAAATGCGGGTGTGTGGTTTGAGTTTTTATGTGAAAACAGGTCTGGTGTGTGTTCTGGAGAGCTATGTTTTCCATGTGGTATGGTGCAAGTGTTGACTTTGTCCTCTTGGCCAGATATTCCAGTCTTGGCTGGAGAATGCGTGGCTTCCAATTTGGATATATAAGTGCATCCCTCGCAAGTCTGAGTGTTGGGAGGTAAGAGGAGAGGGTTGTCTGTGTACATGAGGCAGTTGTTACATTGCCTCAGGATGCCCAAGTTCACCAGGTTAATAGGAGAAAGCACAGGGAACTGACCTTTAGACATGCCTGGAGGGTGGGCATTAATAATAAGTACTGGAGCTGTTTCCTTGTAGAATGTTTAGTGCTGTAGCACTTTTGTGTGCTACAATAATTGCTACAAGAAATCTGGCAAAGTGCTAGACTAATAAGCTAGTAATATTGCAGAAGAGGAGAGAATTAGCAGATCTAAGGGAAAGGTGAAGACCAGACTTTGGCACCACTCAGAAGCTTACAAACAGTCCTGGATACAGCAAATCTGTATCTGGATTAGACTAGTTACAGGAAAGGTGGGAAACAAGTGCAAATGCGGGCTTTTAAACCAGAAAGTTGAAAGAGATGGAAAGACTGCCCAAACGGCCAATAAACTACAATTTCTGGACCAGAAACTACTCCTTTTGTGGTAGATAGGCTACCTAGTCTTTAAATATTGCCTGTAGATTAATTCAAAGACCTGCTGATAAAATGATATATATATAGTATATATATAGTTGCCATATAAGCTCCCTATATTCCAAATATGTTCCAAATAAATGTAAGACCAGATAACACCCGACAAGAGAGGGGGTGACTGGGAGACTAAATTGGAATATAGGGAGCTTATATGGCAACTAAGACTGGATGCAGCTAAATGGCCAGGGTTAAATGACTACACAAATTTAAGTAGTGTTTTAAAACTAAGAAGAGCTAAGTTATAGCATACAGCATTTAGTAAGAGATTATCAACATTACTTATTTGTATCAAATTATTTGTATTTTATATTTATATTTATTCTGAGTATAGGGAATATAATCTATGTAACAACGTTTGAACACTTAATACTTGATTATTATTTTTATTTTTAATTCTTGTATTTTTAACATTTGATTTTTATCTATTACTATTTATTACTCATCATTTATTCGTGGTACCCCATTGTAATATTTATTGCACACTAAACAGTGTTATAAGACTCAATCACTACAAATGTGGTTTCATGGGACATTAACATATAACAATATTTATTTATTTATACACGAATGCTTTGTGATTTTCAAATGACATATCTTTTAAATAACATATTTTTCAACTACAACATATTTAACAAAAAGTATTTTATTTAGGATTTTATGTATTTCATACAACATCTTGCTCTTTAATTTTAAATTGGTCACCAATTAATTTTAATTGTAACTTGACTGGTTTTAATTAACGAAGCACATGATCTCATTAAGATACTCACAAATAAGGTTGTTCTGCCCTGCATTTTTATCTTGATAAAGCTCAGTATTGCACTGAGCGAAAGCGCTTGAGAGAAGGATTTGGAGAAATTTATGTCATGTGTTTGAGAGAAGGACTTGGAGAAATTTATGTTGTGTGTTTGAATAAACTTTTTGTGGAGATTACCTTTGACTTCATCGCTGTTTCTTGCTGCTCTTCACTGCCTTGGATTATACTTTTCACTTGGTCTTGGTTTCAAGCTTTTTGCTGTGTTATTGGAAACTGTATTATAAGACAGATAATTACTGCTACTTATATTCTTCAGGTCAAGGTAGATGAGATAGTGTTAGGCCCAGAGTCTCTCAGCTGAATTGCCTTTGTTATTTATGGGTATTTTAACTATATACAAACAATCACATGACCTAAGTTGTGGCCTGCTGCTATCCCTACCATGTTACTGGCTCCTGAATATCTTCCTAGATGTATATCCATATGTATGCTGTATCCTTTATAACTAAATGCATTAACACTATTATGTAAAGACTAGGACACAATGTATTGCTTTACTGTACCCAGTATATAGTAAGGCATGAACACTTGTGTCTTTAGCACAGGTACCTACTCTTATCAGGCAATAAACTACTAATTGCAGTGCCTCATTTTATTTATAAATTACAATTTCCCAACAAAACAAATAACTAAATAAAAATGACAAGGACATTTAAGCAATGAGAGAAATGAGTAATTATTGGAAGAAACACGAATAAAAAAAAAACAGATTACACTGTTTCTGTCAGTCAGAGTGAAATGCACACACAAACAGACTATTTTGCTTGAATAAAGGTGGGTTAGTAATAACATTTTATAGCTATAGAACTGCATGAAACATTTTGATGAGCTCTAATGGTATGATATAATTAACTGTCATTCTAAATAGGCATTAACAAAGAAAGTTCCCCAACTATAGTCAGGTCCATTTTTTGTTACTGCATTTATAACTTCTTTCTTATTTCCCAAATGCACCACTGATTGTATGCCAAGCAGTTATTAATTCATTAATTTATTTAATTTGCTGATCATATATGTGTGTGCACCGTTCTACCTCTATATCTATCAATCTATCTATCCATCTATCTATCTATCTAGCTATCTAGCTATCTATCTATCCATCTATCTATCTATCTATCTATCTATCTATCTATCTATCTATCTATCTATCTATCTGTCTACATGGTAATTTTGAGAGAAACACCCAAATGTTGGCATCTGTTTCGTCATTATTCTTTGGTCAGCAGAACAGATAGTTGACAGGTGTTTCAGAATATAAACCACTGGGATTGGAGAATATTCCCTTACCCTGGAAATTGCACAGTCTTGGAGCTAGTATATATAATTAGCAGGGGTTATGAGGGCAACAGTGGGGCTTGCCACCCTACAAAAACAAAGCCTCGCAATTTTTTGATCCAAGGTTAATCCTTAGAGCATATGCAGAAGTATGTCAGTGTTTCCCATTGATGTTAGCATGCTGATGCTTAGAATGTCTATATTCCAGACTTGGACTTAAAAGAATATATCCATGCGTGTGTTTGTGTTTGTGTGTGTGTTTATACATACACACATACTTATTTACTTAAAGCTGAGATAGTAAGAATATGTAATAACTGTAGAATTGCAAAAAAACCCATATTCTCTGAGAGATAGTTCTTAAATTAATAATACATATTGGTGCTGGGTTAGCTGGATGACATCACTATTTGACACCTCTGTCTTCAGTTCCCAGGCTAACAGAAACTTAAAATCTAGCACCTCAGTGTCAAAAGTACTTATCTTTTAGAAGTTTTCCTGGAACTGGAAGTCGTAAAACAGTTACACACCTTTGAAACCTGTAATTATTTCTGTTTCCAGACAACAGAAAAAATGTCTAGCTGCAGACATTCTGTCTCCTAGCTGAGATAAACACCATCGTAAACCATTCACTTATTTTCTTAGAGTTTGCAAATTAACTCTGTTCTTTCCAGTAGGGTACACTTTGGTTACATCCTTGAAGTTCAGCACATAACATACAGTTTTCTTACATTTGTAAGACAAGCATACACACTATATTACTATTCACAAATAACAGAATTATTTACAAAATTCCAGTTAGCTGGGCTGGCAGCTTTCACAATTCTCCCCCCACGAGAATTCAAGCTAGTTTTTCAAGTGACCCTTGAGAAATGTTGCTTGAGAGGGTTGAGGCTATCTGGGAATACTTTACCCCATTCCCTGTCTTGAGAGCCCATCTGCATTGGCATTGCTAACCCCACTGCGGTTCTACACTGTCATATCATGTGCTTGCAATCCTAGGCTCCACCTTAGTAACTTGGCATTTTGCTGGCCAGCTTGAAGTAGCCATGTTAGGGGATTGTGGTCTGTAACTACAGTGAATTTTCTTCCATACAGATGAGGCTGAAGTTTCTGCAGTGCCCACACTATGGCTAAACATTCCTTTTCTACAGCTGCATAGCATTCCTCCCTGGGTTGGAGATTTAACTGAGATAAACCACTGGGTGCTCTTCTCCCTCTGATGAAATCTGGCTAAGTATAGCCCCCACCCCATGGTTTAAAGCATCAACCTGCACAACAAATTATTTGCTGTAATCTGGACTGGCTAACACAGGGGGTCCTTCCAAAGCTCCTTTAAGCTTCTGGAATGCCTGCTCACATGCTGGGGTCCACACTACCTTATCTGACCTGTTTTACATTGTCAGGTCTGTAAGGGGAGTAGCTATGGTACTATAATTGAGGACAAACTTTCTGGAATACCCTGCTGTCCCTAAGAATGGCCTCATCTGCTTTTTAGTAACAGGTGCAGGCTATGCCTGAATGGCTTCCACTTTGGCAGGTTCTGGCCTGATCTTACCACTCCCCACAATATGTCCCAGGTAGGAGACCTCTGCCATACCCACCTGACATTTGCTGGGCTTAATGGTCAACCCTGCCCTCTGTAGTCTGCCCAGTGCCTCCCTGACATGTTGAAGGTGTTCTTGTTAGGAATAGCTGTAGTTGCCATTATCATCTAGGTAAGCAAGGGCAAAATCTCCTGCTCCTGCTAGAATATGATCTACCAGCTTCTGGAAAGTTAATGGGGCATTTTTCATCCCAAAGGTCATCTTTGTGAATTCACACAAGCCAAAAAGAGTTACAAAGGCTGACTTCTCTCTAGTATTGGGTGCCAAGGGCACCTTCCAGTAACCCTTGGTAAGATCAATAGTTGTAAGATACTTAGCCCCACCCAGCTGCTCTAGGGCTTCATCTGTCCTAGGCATGGGGTAAGCATCTGACTCTGTTTGACTATTTAATTTCCTGTAGTCCACACAGAACCTGGTGCTACCATCCTTCTTTAGTACCAGCACCACTGGGGAGGCCCATGGACTGCTGGACTCCTGAATTACCCCAAGTTTCAACATTTCCTGTATCTCCTCCCTCAGAGTCTATTTGACTGACTCAGGCACCCTATAAGGGCATGCTTAATAGGCTTTTGAGGTCCTGTATCCACATGGTGCTGCATCAGGTGGGTGCACCCTGGTTTCTGAGTGAACATGTCCCCACACTCCTGTAACACTGCTCTGATTTCCCAAACCTGGGTAAGAGATAGCTGCTAGGACATTGCTACAGCTTCCACTGAGGTGTCAGTCTGATCCTCACTGAGGAGATCAGTCACCAGATCTCCTTCAGACTCCTCCTGCAATCCACTGCAAATATTCAGCACAAGGGCCTCCCTATCATATTAATGTTTCATCATGTAACATGGTACAATTTGTGCCCCTGCATCCTGCCTAGCAGTTCTACCATTTAGTTAACATCACTGACCTTTCTTACCACCTTGTAGGGTCCCTCTCAAGCTGCCTGCAGCTTGTTGTGTCTGACAGGAATGAGAACCATTACCTGCTGCCCCACAGCATACTCTCTAGCTCGAGCATTCCTGTCATACCAGACCCTTTTCTGCTGTTAGGCTTCTGCCAGGTTCCCCCTGGGCCAAGCCCATTAGCTCCCTGAGCCTTGTCCTGAGGTTTAGGACATATGCCAAAATAGATTCCTTGTGGGATTCACACTCATCCTCCCACTCATCTCAAATTAAATCTAGAGGTCCCCTCACTCTATGCTCATACAGCAACTCAAACAGTGAAAAACCTGTGGATTCCTGGGGAACTTCTCTGTAAGCAAACAACAGATGGGGCAAATATTTGTCCCACTCCCTCTTAAACTGGTATGAAAATGCCTATAGCATGGTCTTGAGTGTAGAGTTTAACCTCTCAACAAGACTATTAGTCTGGGGATGGTAGCGAGTTGTCTTTAGGTGCTTCACCCCACAGTACTTCCACAGACAAGCCAGCAGGTCTGACATGAAATTGACACATCTGTCAGTCAATATTTCTTTTGTGAAACCTACCCTGCTGAAAATCTCTACCACTGCCACCTTTTCTGCCTTAATGGAGGACAGAGCCACTGCCTCAGGTTATCTGGTAGCATAATCTACTACCACCAGGATATATTTTTTCCCTGTGAAACATGGGTACTCAGAGGCCCAACAATATCCATAGCTACCCTCTGAAATGGCTTCTAAATCACAGGCAAAGGCATCAAAGGAGCTTTCACCATGTCTCCTGCCTTGTCTACCTTTTGGCACTGCTCACAGGTCCTGCAGTACCCTGTTATATCTCTGGAAATCCCAGGCCAATAGAAGTTCTGCATAATATGTCTCTTTGTACGTTTTATGCCCATATGACCTGCAAAGGGAATATCAAGGGCTACGGCTAGAAGTGCCAGATAGTAGGCCCTGGGCACTACCAACTGCTGTATTCTCTCACCCTCTAGCCCTCCCTCAGGAGTCCACTGTCTATACAGTAACCCTTTGCCCCAGTATACAGATTCTCCCTTCCCTTGAGAATCAAGTGCCTCACTAGCTACCTCTCTCAGGCCTTGTAATGTAGGGTCTGAGAGGTGAGCCTGTTTCAACTCTCTCTCTGTAACCCTTTCCAGCTCCCCTTCCACAGGAAGTCTGGTATCCTCTGACAGTCGTGCCTCACTGTCAGCCTGGGTACTACTACTCACCTCTGCCCTTGCAGTCACTCTGTCCAAGGGAACATCAGTACCCACAAGCAGTTGTGGCTCACCTTCAGTCTCACTACTACAGGGTAACTTTCTATCTCATGTAGCCACCTTACTAGTCCTGGCTGCAAGTGTGCAGTCTGTCTGGGTCTTCCACAGGTTACCAGACCCACATGCTTGTCTCCACGCCTGACTGTGTTTAACTGCATGAACGCACCATACTGCATTAGCAAAATCATTCCCTATCAAGGCATCTGCAGGGTGGTAGTTTGGTACCGTTGTTGTCTCAAGACAACCTGCTGTTGCCATTTTGTCATTCCCACTTACTGGTTCTCCCAACTTTTGTTCCCCACCTTGCCCCTGTGGACATCTGTATGCTACATGGCCCCACTGGTTGCATTTAAAACATTTAACCCTAGGTCCTGGACGTGTACCTGGACTAGTGGCTTCCCCTGCTACTGACAGACTCTGTTGGGGCAGTCTGGGCTGCCCACAATGGGCTTCCTTAGATCCATGAGCAGCAGTGGGTGTCCCTTTCCTATGCAGTGATACCCTGCTTGCTAGGTATAGGTCTCCTCTCTTCCCCAACTCATCTACACTAAAACTTTGTCTAGCAGCTAACCAGATTCTCATGTCCTCAGGCAAAGTTCTAAGGGCTTGTTCCCTCACCAAAAGGTCTTTCGGCCCCTCAGAAGTGGTGACCTGACATCCACTCACCCACCTATGAACATAAGTGCTTAGTTCAGCAACATATTCATGCACAATTTCATCTGCCTTGCGTCTATGCTCATGAAACTTTTTCCTATAAGCTTCAGGTGTTAACTTAAAAAATTCTAGCAAACAATTCTTTACATTATAATTTAAGCAGTCATTATCAGACAGTTTAGAAAGAACAGTAACAGCTTTACCATTGAGTAAGGAGGTCAGGAACCGTACCCAGAGCCCTTGGTCAACACCATACTCTTTACATACCCTCTCAAACATTTGAATGAAACCATCATAATTATCCCACTCTGTAAATTGTGGAAGAAACTTACTGACTTTTGTTGCTTCTGGGGTTCTGTTACTCCCTTCCCCATTACCTCCATGACCCTGGCGAAGAGTTAGCATCTCCTTTTCATGTTGCCTCTGTCTCTCCTTTTCCTCAGCATCCAGGCATCACAGTTTCTCATTTGTCTCAGTCTCTATATGCCTCAGTTTATCTGCTGCCTCTGTTTCCATACGCTTGGCCTCCAACTCAAGTCTCTTTAACTCCAGATGGATTTTTAAGTCCTCTGTGGAAAAGTTGAGCTGTCCATTTTCTGAGAGTTGTACATTTCCACAGCCAGTCTGATCATCCTCCTGGTTGCTATTCTCTGATACAGCTGTGACTAAAGCTGCAATCATGTCTGCTTTAGTCAGGTTGGCATGCACCAGTCCTTTAGCCTGGCACATCTCAGCCAACTGACTCCTTGTCAGCTTGACATACTCCTCTGCTGACATGCTTGCCTGCTCTCCCTGACTAACTAAGCTAACAAAAAATAAATAAAACACTTGTGATATGAACTCTGAATGCTCACTGCATGGCTGATTTAGAGAACAAAAACACCTTCAATGATCACTGCACACAAGCTACAGGAATTCAATATCCACACCACTACAAGCCAATTAATATGTGATTTTGCTAAATCACCACTATCAACCAATTAATATTTGATATGCATATCCCACCACTGCCAAACAATTAATATGTGACACCCCTGCACTGGCCCACTAATCAAGGAGCCTCAAGCCTCACCACTAACATCAGTGAGGGACATACACCTTGGGAGGATGACAAGTACACACATATTAAAGTACAATTTCCCTTAAGAGCACACAGAGAGCACAGTCAGTCTGGGGCTGGTTTCTCCCTCTCTATCTCCAGATCCTCAATCAGACTACCGACTGGCATATCTATAGGGTTAAGATCTCAGCTGAGTGGTCAAGCCAAAACCTCCAGCACCCTCTCTGTCCAGTCAGTGCTTCATGTCCCTGCCCAAATAGCTGACACACACACACACTTTCAGATTTGATTTATATACAAACACACACACACTCCTGGGGAAGGATGGCACAGGTTTACTAGCTATGCCTCCTTCTGCCCAGACTAAAAGGTAGTTATCACTGCCACCAACCAGCTCTACTTATCAGCTATTATAGGGCCCTTTCCAAAGGGTGACCAATTCTACTGTGTAATGTTACTATTATCCAAATGGTAAGTGTGACCAACAGCAAGGCTATTTAGGAGTGGCCTATACGGTGTCACCAAATACATATGCAAGTAGTCTAAGAACTTAAATATCTCTAAATAAACCAGCCACAGTTAAAAGGCTTAAATATATTTAATAATAAATAATAAACGAACAAGACAACACTCAATAACTCAACCGAGTGACAACAGAGTTCAAAATCACATGAAATACTTTAAAACAACATTGCAGGACAGTCTCACATAAATACAGAAAACATCTAAACTACTCTTTACTGTATTCCTATCTATATCTAAGAGATACTATGCCCTATATGACTTACTTACAGAGCCAGGCAAATATAGATGAGAAGTGCTGATGAAAGGATGTTTCTACAGTAGGTCCAAAGACAAATACAAAATCACAGACTTTCTCTGAGAGAGAGTTCTTAAATTAATAATACATATTACTGCTGGGTTAGCTGGATGACATCACTATTTCACACATCTGCCTTCAGTTCCCAGGCTAACAGAAACTTAAAATTTATCATCTCTGTGTCAGAAATACTTATCTTTTAGAAGTTTGCCTGGAACTGAAAGTCATAAAATAGTTACACACTTTTACCTTAGAAACCTGTAATTATTTCTGCTTCCAGACAATAGAAATAATTTCTAGCTGCAGACATTCTGTCTCCTAGCTGATATAAACACCATCATAAACAATCCACTTATTTGCTTAGAGTATGCAAGTTAATGCTGTTCTTTTCCAGTAGGGTACACTGTGGTTACATTCTTGAAGCACAGCACATAACATAAAGTTTTCTTAAATTTGTAAGACAAGCATACAAACCATATTACTATTCACAAATAACAGAATTATTTACAAAATTCCAGCTAGCTGGGCTGGCAGCCTTCACATAGGTAACAACAATAACTGAGCCCATGGTACTCAGAGATGATCTGAGCTAGTATTTATTCTGACCTGGATAAATCTGGCCATATCACCAGAAGGATCTTCCAACTCTACTTCTTATAAGTGATATGAAAGCATTAGTATAGCCCTGAAATGACAGTAACTTAGGCAGATGGGACCTTGGTTTAGTGTCTCATCTGTAGGGTCAGCACCCCAGGAAAGCAGCACCCTCTTATGTTGCAATGAAGTGTCAGTAGTTTTATATTAACCCAAGAACATGGCATAGAGTTAGAACCCACAATAGAAAACCTATGATTTGTTGTATCCTGCTTTGTCAGGTTTGGAAACATCATAGTGGGACTATAGTTTTCCTGATGTTGCTATTTCAATTTCAATGTATTGGCATTGGCTTAGTCATATCCTTGTTTGTTCTTTGTTGGGGAGTTTTGTGTTTTTTTTTTTTTTACTACCTTTTCACAAAGTTTTCATCAACTGTCTGTTAGTATATATAAGTTTAGGTTTAGGGGCCTTGCCTTACACGAGAGGGTACAGGGATGCTTGCCTCCCTGCAAAAACATTTATCTGTTTTTCTGATATTAGAAGTATATGCAATTGCAACTTCTCAAAATTTAGAACTTTTAATTCATGATATTACCTGTTGATTTGTGCAACACAAAATTATTCATAGTGTATCCATCCACAATCCAATCTAATGTATCTGGCATCAAAGGTAATCATGCTAACTGCTGAGTCATTTGGTTGCATTAAATATTTTGAGGGCATTTGACTGATGTTGTAATGCTGTTTTTTATTTATGTGAATATTGTGGATATGTAATGTTATTTTACATTAAATTATGGGATGGGAGTCACAAGTCAGGCAAGGGTAAAGAACTTTTGTTAGTCAACAAATGTTGTGCACAATGACAGATAGTGTACTCTATGTTGCTGTTAAGCTTTGAATGTGTTAAAATGTGCCACTTATAACATTTTTGCCAGTCGATCAGTACAGAGAAAATGACAACACATTTACAAACTAGAAATGTCCTGCTGGTCTGTTTTAGTTACCTTTAAGGAGCAAATGTGATTCTAATATAAATGCTGGTTCAATAAAATGTTACCCCTGTTAATGCTGAACATTTTTCTGATGCATGCCTCACATATACTCTCACATATGCTCTCAAAAGCACTCATTATCAGATTAATGGTAAGGCAAAAATCCCTTTTTTTCCATTGTACCCTGTTGTGGGTAAAGTTGTTATAACAATCTGATGAAGTCTAGTCAGTGGATGAAAGTGCTTACCATAAATAAAAGCACGCTATTTAAGTCTGCTCAAGTTTCACTACTTTTATAGAAGAGGAATTAACACTTGAAGTTTTGGATTATTTATTACTGTTTCTTTTAATTCTAAGTTTAAGAGTTTTTATTTTTCTCAAATAACAAGGAAGTGAAATCAGTCTGTTATTTTCACACTGGCGACAGCTGTCTCCTCACATCTCGGCTGTGGTTTAAGTACTCGTTCATCCTGTGACCCACTCTTGATATAAGCAAATCTCTTGGATGTGAGGTGGGTTTACCAGAGCCACTGGCAATCTTTGTCATTTGACTTGTCTTCTAGTATAGAGACATTGCACCATAAGTATATCACAGCTAGAAAAGGTGAACAACTGTTTCTAATTATGTGTTATACAACCTATGTTTATGTGTATCTCCCACTTTTTCCTAATGTTTTTTATGCAGCATTTATGCAGTCCAGTATCTTAAGCTACCTCTTTTCATTTAAATTCACCTTCCTTTAACTATTACTGTGGCTGGGTTTTTCTTTTTTTTTTAATTCTCTCTTGGTTAGAATTGTTTTTAGTACTTTATATTGCTGTTTGACCACTTTGGGATTGACTTCTATACCTGTTTCATTCTAGAATGCTTTTGCTAATCTAATCAAATATGTCTGCTCAGAGTTACTTTCTTCATGGTGTAGAACTTTTACGATATTTGGATCCGATAATATCTGTATATCTGTATGCCATTAAATAGCTGCAAATCAATGCATATAGACAATTTTTGAAGAAACTCTATACCTAGTCTAGAGGGATATCTATTTAATATTATTTTATTCATTTCTATTTGTTCACTGTGAATGTCTGACTGGGCAAAAAAAAAAAAAGACTTTTCAGCAAACACCCTGGCAAAAAAGAGCTACACAAAAATTATGAATGAAGGTCAAATGGCTAGGAGGATGGGGGAAGGCTTAGTATAGATAACTCAACAAATAGGGGGTTTGGGTTGGGGGCTGCAGTTTTTAAGGGGAAGGGAGTGCGTTTTCAGCCTTTTTGATGTGGGTGTAGTTTGCAGGTAGCAGAACTCCCTTTGAACAAGTGACTGACAGCAAGGCCAGGTGCAGGTACAGAGGACGTTATGCAGGAGTACAGGATAACCACATTGACAGATTTCCAGAAGAAATGAAAGGGAATAGGACTGCAGGGAATGACCTTATTTCAAGATGCAGTGACACAGTAGCCTGCTGTAGATCCAGAAGAACCACTACTCAGCATGAAATGAAGAAGGCAGAGAAGAACGAAATAGGCAGGCACTTCATCCAAGAAGGCAAAAAGGCAAAGGAGGAAGGCAGAAAGAGGTCAAGAAGCTGTGCTGGTGCCGTAGTTGCAGTCCGATAGAGCATAGCACTACATAGTCCAACACCACAGAGCACAGCACTACAGAGCACAGTATCACAGAGCATAGCACCACAGACCTCACCAGGTAACACTGCATTGCCTCATATTTAAGGGGGAATTAATGTAGAGTACAAGTACCTAGGCATGTTAGGAGCATTGCAGGGTTCCGGGAGTATTAGAAGAGAGTGGTTTCAGCAGTTGTTGAGTGAAGTTCCTAGTTGGCGTGGACTGGGGCCAAAGGCAGGAGTGAATGGACCCTCCCCTCGGGACAAGTGTAGGACAGGAGGAGTTGACAGTGGTAGAACCTGCCTTCCCACAGTTGCCCTTTAAGCAAGCAGTTTTAGGGTTAGAGGGTTAAGGAAGACCTAGCATACAAGTGAGGAGTTATTTATGCAAACTCCCCATTTTGATGGGGAGTAAGGACATATATATATATATATATATATATATATATATATATATATATAAATGCTGCACATTTCAGGTGTGGTAAAAGAAAATCTGAAGTGGGAATTTCTCTGTTTCCGACCTGATTGATGTAGACAGGGTTCAGTGGATCACAGAGATGGAAGTAAAAGGGACCAAGGATTTGATAGTGGCCTTAGTGCCAATAAGTAGGAGATGACCCAGTCATTTCAGTATGAGATCTTGGGACAGCTGGGTGTTAGGTTTATTATATTATATGGCAGTGAATTTAGAGAAATATCTTATTCAGGGTTTGCCATTATTAGATTATTTCCTGATGATTAGGGAAACCCAAAAACTGAAGGGTGGGAGAGTAACACTTGGTTGTGGTTTGACTAGTGTTAGAAAACTTAAAACAGTTGATAGTTTCTTGTGTTGGGAATACTGCCTCATGGATATCTGGTTAGGGAAAAGAATCAACAAAGTGGGGGTGGTCAGCAGAGCCACTGCAGAGGAGTGACCAGGCAATTCCAGGCTGTGGTGGGCATTTAAGCAAATAAGTATAGTTGGAGTATATGTAGGTTTGTTCATTCTTGGTCACAGTGTGGAAGCCTACATGCTGGGCATCATTGCTGGCACGAGCAGATGGGCTGTGGGAATTGTATTTTCTCATGGTCTCAGGAGGACAATAGGAGAACAATACATAATGAAAGACAGTACTTTGTTGAGGAGGGGTGTGGTTACAGGCCTCCCTTCTGGGGGGGGGGGGACTAGCCATGCTACTGTCCTATCAAAGTTGAGTGATTGGAGCTTTGATTAGGGAGGTACCTTGAAAGCAGCACTGCAGAGGACTTTGTCAGAGAGTTTAGTCAAGAGTTTCTTATTAACAGATCAGTTGTGGGGGGGGGGGTGCAGGTTTGTTATAACCTTAGCTCAGTAAAAGGGAAAGGGGATATTGGTTTGGGCTTATTGCACCAAGAGGTGTAGGCCAGACAGGTCTTAGGCTTGTATAAGTGGCATTCGTTTCTGATTTACAAAGTTTCACTCTTAAGAGTTCATAATCAAGAAGTGGCCAGGGGTATATTGTTTAACTCATCAGCTATCCTATCCAGGGGCATCCTGCTTAAAGACTTCATTGATAAAATGGCTGTAAAAGTACCTATGCATGAGTGTACTATACATCAGTGGACTATGCATCAGTGGACAATGCGATCCACTTGCCTCAAGACCTGTGGCTGCTGAAGCTCGACACTGAGTAAGCATTTTGCCTGCTGCTCATTAAAGCAGAAGATTGGCCAATACATGAGCTTATGAGGTAGTTTTTATTTTGATAAAGCTATGCCCATAAGTTGTACTACTATTGAGAAATTTATTTCAACTCTACACTGAAGCTGGGAGTAGAGGGCTCCAGGGTCCAAGGCATTACGTTATCTGAATAACTTTTTGTTGGTGGGAGATGACAAGGAAAACATATGGGAGGGAGCGTAGACATGTTTACATTTGTGTGTTTTAGAAAGTTGATTTAGTAAAAGACAAGTAAGTAGGCCCAGAGAAAGTCTAAATATTTTTGGATTTAATGGTGGATGCGTTTCAGGGCCTTTTTTGTCATCCAGAGGAAAAATTGATCAAGTTGACAGCAAATATTGACATGGTCTTGGTTAAGACAAAAGTGAGAGCCAAAGAGGTGAAGGAACTGCATGGATTGTTGAACTCTGTGTGCAGAGCTGTGGGTACAGGCAGATAATTTCACAGTTCTCTAGTGAAACTGTTGAGGAGCAAGAAAATAAAGCATCATTGGGTTAAGGTGCTCAAGATAGTCAGAGAGGATGTGATTAATTGGAATCAGATTATAGTGAATTTCAGTGGGGTATTCATGTGGCAGAAAGACTGGGTCTGGTCAGATTACTTACAGCTCTACAGAGATGTAATTAGTGGGATTGGCAGTGGGGCCTACTTTAAAGGAAATGGCTTTCCTTGAAGTGGCCTTCAAGGTGGTCAGAGATAAGGAGAGACACTATTTTTTAAATTAATGCCAATTTTAGTAGTTTTGACTGTGTTTTAGGGTACGTTGTCCATTAAGAAGGTAGTTTTCCACACAGACAAATTTGAGAGCAGTAGAAGTTTTGAGTAAAAAGTCAGTGAAGAGTGAGAGGGTGAGGTGCAGTTTTTGATTAAAACGGTTCGTGTTACATTCTCTCAGAATTAATATCTCTTTTCTGCAAAATATATTCCTGGAAGACTAAATGTCATACCTGATAGTTTGTCTTGTTCCCAGTTTTCCAGGTTTCAGGCATTTGCCCTGGAAGTAGATGAGCTTCCAATATCAGTTCCAGAGGAGGTCTAGGAGATTGGAAAAATATAGCTAATTTGTTTATTCAGCAATCTTGAGCTGAATTCCCCAGGATGTCATGTAGAACAGCACTGCCATCCTTTAGGAAATTTGTGGGTAGTTTGCCTTTTCAGGATAGGAGATGCCCAATTTGCTTAGTCTCAAAGGATATGGTGTTTAAGTGTCTAATGTGTCTCTCTGTGGATGATGAGGGTTCATTTAGTGGCAATTGGCGGCTACCAGGTTGGTGGGTACTACTGATGTTACCAAGCATTGGAGAATCAGTAGGATGTTAGAGAGGTGGAAGAGAATTGGAAGTCCAGCCCATTGGCAGACACCTGTTGAAGGTAGTTTTAAAAAGATTGCAACAAATATTGAGTACTCATAAGCTGTATGCATTATGGGTGATATCATCTATATGTCTATATCACAGTGCATTTAGGATTCATGAGGTTTTGGGTAGCTTAAAATGGGCTAACGATTGTCTAACTGATGAAGTGGTTCTGGTTTGGCTTGCAAAGGTCACTTGCCATTCTGGTATTGTCTGAAAATATTTTAAATATTTGTAGTTGCACTTTTGCTTGTCATTTGTTGGGAGGGTGGCCTAATGGTTAAGGTGTTTGCCTTACATACACAAGGTGCAGGGTTTGAGTCTCACAAGAGATAATTGGCTAGGCTTAAATGGCTCACAAGGGCAATAAGTCTAGTACTAATCTATAATCTAATCTAATAATATGAGTTCTACAAGCAATAATGCCTTAAAGGGTGGGGTTAAAGGGAATTAACAGACTATCCAGAAATGTTGTAAATCCTGAGCACTAAAAGGTCTATTATTCTTTTGTAACACCCACCCTGGAGGGCATAATTGCATTTAGATAATGGGCTGTCTATGAAATATTTCTGTTTGTTTTAGTATTAATATATATCTACTCACACACACATATATACATATATTCTAGCGTAAATAATTCCCTCTGCCTTACGTTTCAAAGTTGTTCTAGGACATGTATTTTTGTTGGTGGAATTATTTTGCAGCCAAAATATAAGTTATGTAAATATTAAACAATGTCTAGACACACTGATATATTCACACACACACACACACACACACACATATATATATATATATATATATATATATATATATATATATATATATATATATATATATATATATATATATATATATATATATATATATATATATATATATATATATGTATATACATATAGTTTCACTTCAGAATCCTGAAATATCACAATCTTGAACTTCATAATCCAGAACCCAAAATCCTGAAAATTCAAAATCCTGAAAACTCAAAATCCTGAATCACAAAATACTGAAAATATACAAGACAAAGAATGGAAATATTCTAGTACAAGGACTCAGAGAAACATATACAAGACAAATGATAGCACTTTTCACCAAGTATGGACCCCCTGCTAATTAAATATATAAACTCCAAGATTGCACTCCACAGAAAAAATGGCAATCATACCATCACATGTGTTCGTGACTGCCTGTTGTAACCTTAGTAACATTCCATTTTAACTTGCTATACTACAACATAACTCATGATACTGTAGTGAAGTGCAGTCTTGGAGCTGATATATTTAAGCAGCATGGGGTGTGGGGAGCAGTGGACTGTATTCTGGTTTGTGTTCTCTATAGTCCGTATATGTATCCTGTGTGTTTTCAGTCTTTTGGGATTCAGGATTTTGAGTTTTCAAGATTTTGAATTTTCAGGATTTTGGGCTTCCAGATTATGAAGTTTTTTGAAATTCGGGATTGTGATATTTCAGGATTCTGAGGTGAAACTGCATATGTGTATATATATATATATATATATATATATATATATATATATATATATATACACATACATACAGAGACACACACACACACACTTACACACACACACACACACACACACACATATATATATATATATATGTATGTATATATATATATATATATATATATATATATATATATATATATATATATATATATCTAAATATCCATGGGTCCCCTTCAAATGGCCGACATTTCACAATGTCGACATTCATATGACCGAGAGCATATGATCGACTTTTGAAATGTTGGCCATGGGGAACCGGCATCTTCCTACAGTGCGATCTCGGAGTTGGTATATTTAAGTTCCGGGGGGGGGGGGGGGGTGGAGCTTTAAGGTAAGTATTTTTTTGTTTTTTTATGTTCTACTTGTATAGTCGACATTTCAAATGTCAGTCATATGGTCTCGGCGATATGCATTTCGACACACACAAACACACACAGAAGCAGAGGCAGAATGACACAGTCTGCTGTACTCATCATATACAGAAACTCAGACAGATGTGCATACAAAAAAAAAATCACATACACCCATCAAGCACACAGGCAGTTGGAGAGACACATACACTTATAGATGTATGCATAAGCGAGCACAAACACACACACACACACACACACACACACACACACACACACACACACACACACACACACACACACACACACACACACACACGTACACACACATACACACAAAACATTAAACATACCTAGCATTTTGACTGCGCACTTTACAGATCTAACAAAGAAATACATAAACTAAATTTACTTTATTTCATTATTGTCAGCTAGCTATTGATTAAAACATTAGAGCCCCCCACATACACATATTCAATTTTCACTCATACAGACACACACACACACACACACACACACACACACACACACACACACACACACACACACACACACACACACACATATACACCACGTGTCCTTATAGATCTGAGTCTTAAGCAGTAATTGTTAAGGATAAAGCAGGTCATTGTAAATGCTGCCATAGTCATTTGCATAAGACTATTGTATTTGATTATTTATTTATTTTCTTCACTTGCTAACCACAGCTTTATCAGAACCTCAGCAAGGTAAAGTAAAAGATAGGTCCTTGTTATTTATTATTTGTTATTTGTTTTATTTTATTTTTAATCCCTCTCTCTAATCACAAAATATCAACTGTTGGCAAGGAGAAAGGAAATATTTGTTCTTGGACAATATTTCTGTCTTCTTGCTGCGATTTCCTGAGGGATTGGGTGCTCTAGATTTTCAGCAGGCTTGATTTGTACAATAAAATCCTGCTGCACAACTTTAAGCATCCAGTGAGGATCCATCATATCCCAAGCCTTTTACTAAACAGTTTTAAATCATTCACGAAAAAAAAAAATGTATGCATGTGTGCATGTATGTATGTATGTATATAGACTCTGATAATCACAAAACCAGTAATAGCTTGCTTTGCTTTAATTATTATTAGTACAGTTTTAATTTTATAGTCTAGCTGATGAGTTTACCGAAAATAAAGACAGAAACCATATGTGCAATGTATAGTCTATACTGCATGGTGCTATATTCTAGTACTGTTATTTGGGTTTGGTTATTCTAGGGTGGCTTCACTTGGAAGTGACCCAGGTTGGGAGCTTTTACTTCTGTAACAATATGCTTAGAAGAAGCCATTAACCAGCCAGAGATAAGGATTTTGGATCCATTTATAACATTTCTAATACTCATAATTTTACCTATTACTACTTTGTGTCTGTTGTACTAATACACTTATATTTTGCAGCCTGAATGAGCTTAGGTTGGGGATGACTACTGAGACAGGGTTACCTCAACCCTTGAGGTACAAAACTGAGCCTCACCAAGGTGCTCCACTGCCAGTTCTCCTTCTGATTTCTCCCACAATCCACTGCAGGTACGAAGTACTAAATATAAGGTCCTCTCTGTCATGGCAGACCATTAAAATGTTAATATGTCAGAGTTTGTGCTCCTGTCTCCTGCCTGACAACTCTTCCATATAGATAACAACATTCACCTTTTACATAAATTTGAAAAGATCCTTTCAGGCAGCATTTAACTTGTTATGTTTAGCAGTTAAAATCACCATCACCTTCTGCCCCAAGAATGATCCCTGCTTTTGGCTGTCATGCCAGATTTTCATTGTTGCTTAGTCTGTGCCAGGTGATCCTGGGCCTGAAGATTATGACATATTCCACAATAGATTCCTTGCTTGAATTATACTTACCCTTCCATACATTAGGAATTAAATCCAGGGAGTAATTCATCTCTCTCTCGCTCGCTTGATCTGATATGCAAATGCTCTCATGTGGTCTCTCCACCAGATCATTTGGCTGTGGATGGTAAGGGTTAGTTTTTAAATACTTTATCCAACAGCACTTCCACAAATAGGCCAGCATGTCTGACATCAAGTTAGCACCCTTTCTCTCTGTCTCTCTGTCTCTCTGTCTCTCTCTCTCTCTCTCTCAGGGTTTCTTTAGGAAAACCTATCCAGCTGAAAATTTCTAGCAAAACACTTGCCATCTTCTCTGCATCAGTGGAAGAGAGACCCACCATTTGTTTTTCTTTTTTGGCAAAGTCTACCCATGCAAGGATATATTTCTTACTGTGGAACTTGGAGTGCTCACTATTTCCACAATTTCCATAGTAAGCCCCTGAAGTGGTTCCTCAATCACAGGTAAAGACATTAAATCAGCCAATGGATTTGTTTCCAGTCTTGACATTTTTTGTCAATGCTCACAGGTCCTGCAGTACCCTGCTACATCCTTATAATCCCTTGCCAATTAAAACTCCACATAAGCATTTTTTTAGTATGCCCACATAACCTGTATCTCAGAGATGTAGCTAGAGTGGTGTAAAGGTGCAAGCACCTGGGGTGCAAAGTGTTAGGTTGCTAGTTAGGTGGAGGCTGATCAGTTTTAAATGCAGTACCGCCATTCATTTCCAGAGCAAAATTTCCTGAATGCCAGTACAAAAGTGAATACTGATGTCAGCACACAGGACTGAAGTACTTCTGTGATTTGTGTGTGGTTTAAGTTGCAGCAAGGGGCTTGCTACAATATTTAAAAGCAGAAAATTATTTTTTTCTTTGTACTGATCCTAAACTATGCCCTTTCTTATTTTTATTTATTTATGTATGTATGTATGTATGTATGTATGTATGTATGTATGTATTTATTTATTTATTTATTGGAGGGGGCATCAATTTAAAGTTGAGGGTCCAGATGAGAAGAATATATCTGGCTGTCATTCTCCATAAGTGAGGAGCTCCAGATACCAGACTGAGGAAAAACCTTTTTTGTTCTACAACTTATAAGTGAGTGGCATAGAATGGGAAGAACTGACCTACTAGATTTGGCTCTTTTTTTCTTTTGCTCCTTAACTTAGAGTTGAGGAGTACAATATTGTAGCATTGCACTGGGTACTAAATGAGCCAACTCTGACTCTGCTATGTGGAAAAAGGCCTGCAAGTAGGACCTAAATATTACCAATTTCTGTATTACTTTACCCTCTAGGCTTCCTTCAGGGGTCCATTCCAAATACAGAAAACCTTTTTCCCAGTATATAGACTCCCTTGCTCTTGAGTGTCAGGAGCTTCTTGCCTATATCCCTCAAATCCTGTAATGTTGAATCTGAGAGCCTGACTCAGTTCCTTCTTAGTGACTCTGCTTAGCTCTTCTTCCAAAGGAAGAGTGGTGCCTTGAAATGGATGATTTCTACTATCTACCTTTCCCCTTCAGCTAACTGCTTCCAAGGGAAGCCCAGTACATTCCCCTTGCTGTGATTCAGTTTCAGGCTTGTGACTATTGACCAGTTCTCCCACTAAAGTACCCACATCATCAACTCCAGATGAAGGTGTGGGCACCAGATGAATCTCACAATACTGCCTTTCCTGTGTGTTTTCCACCATGACTAGCTCTTGTGTGAAAGTATGCACTCAATGTACTGCATTGACAAAGTCATTCCCTATATGGCATTTGTAGGAATATCATCAAAGAAGTATAATGCTTGGTCTCTTGCCCCCCCCCCCCACCTTCTCAACCCACATAAACTTGTGCCAAAGGTACCTGAAAATGTTTCCCTCTCAAAGCTATAACTGCAGTGGACTACCCATTGGCTCATGGATAAGGAGTAGGCTACCTTCCTTTGCAGGCCATTTTAAGCCTAGCCATTTTCCCTTCAAAAGTGAGAATCAAACTTTCTACTTTGTATCTGTGAGGTAAACACCTTTAACATTACACCAACTCCCAACTCACATGTGAGTATTTCTCCTTTTTAACTACTGCACCCTTAACTATGGTTATGCCTGAGGCCATGCCCCCTCGGCAATGGCCTTTTTCTCTTCCACCAATAGATGATAATAGACTTTTTTGGTAGTTTGTTTAAAGCTATTGTCTCCATACAATCCACCACTGTTGTAGTGCCTGCCATGCTTGCTGGTTCCTGATACCTTTGTTGCCCTCCCCAACTCATTAGACAGAGAGAGAACAGATGTCATTCTTGTTATTAACCCCAGTGCCTTGACATATATCAGAGCACATAGTTTTCTTTTCACCTGTGTAACCTGCTCTGATGGCTTAAGTTACCTCATGTGGTACCTTATACCCATGTGCAATATTGGGTACCTTTTTCTATGCAGTGGCAACTTGCTAGCTAGGTAGTGGTTCTCCCTTTCTACCCATCTCCTCAGCAGTATTACTATCCCAGTATGTAAACCTAATCATCATGTCTTCAGGCAGAATACTGAAGGCCTGTTCCCTCACAAAAAGATCTGCAAGCATTTCAGATGTGGTGATCCTACATCTACTCACTCACTCATATATGAAAGCAAGTATTGATTTTTTGCAGTATATTCAGATACATTGCCAGATGCTCTTCAATCTGTGATTTGTTAACTCACAGTATCATGTACCTTTCTTCTTAGGCCTGTCATTGTATTTCCTGTACATTTCAGGGATCAGTTTAAAATAAGTAAACCTTTTAAATGTTAGTATAAATTGAACAGCCAACATCACTAATTGTAGAAACTGCAAGGATGTTTTACCCATGAGCAGAGGAGTTAGAAATCTCACACACAGATCTTGGTCAGTTTGATAATTATCACATGCAGTTTCAAATGGCCAGGATACATTTTCAAAATAATTCTCCTTGTTATAATTTAGAAAAGGTCTTGTTCTACTCTAGGCCTCTAGTATTTGGTATTCCTATTCCCAATGACTCACATGTCTCTGGTAAAGCATTAGCATCTACTTTATGTTGGTGTGTCTTCTCATTCTCTTCTGCCACCAGTCTCTGCATTCCTGCATCAAGTTCCAGGCATCTAATCTAAAGTGCCAGTCTCTGTAATTTCAGTTGGGTTTTGAAAACCTCCTGAGATGGAACAGATTGTCCTTGGAGCTGCCTCCTGCATAACTATAGCACCTGCAAGATTACCTCCAGGATGTAGTTCAATTGTACACAAAGCTGTCGCTGTCTCCTACTTTGCCATATTGGCTTGCTGGATTCCTGTTGCTCTACACTCCTTAAGTTAACTGACAGACTGGCATTTTAGTTTAGTCATGAGTAGAGCTCACTTCTGCTGGTTCATAAACTAGTCTGGCTAACAAATAAAATAACTCTTGTGCAAAACCAAACTTCTTTATACTTTGTCTTGTAGCTGAGAGGGTATATAGACACATACTTTTGTTGTATTACTAAATGTGAATACAATGTGAATACCAGCCTGGCACCCTAGAGGTTTGGATCATGCCGTGGCTGACGACTGTATCACTCTAAAGTCAAACCACTGGTACCCAGTAGGTTAAAGTAAAGTCAAGCACAGACAAATCTGATTCAAAAACAAATTCATCAAATGCACACTATCCCAAGAGCATATAGGGAATATACACCACTGTCCTGGGCATTGGCATCCAATGTCCACACCCAGACTAGGCGTGCATGCTAAGCACTTACGGGGCTGATTCGCTAGCTAAGCATCCCTGGTATCTTACTCATTGCTATCTTTGTGAATCAAAGTATCTTTCAGTGCCCCTTATAATGCAGTGACTGCTTTAAAAACAAATTATTGACACAGACACACACACACACCCAAGCACACACACACACACACACACACACACACACACACACACACACACACACACACACACACACACACACACACACACACACACACACACACACACACCCAAGCACACATACTGTTCACAGAGAAGGCTGGTAGGGTTCTCAAAATTTCCACAGACCTTTTATTGCATTACCTGACTACTCTTGATTTAACCAAGTATTTATTATAATACATTAAATCATATTGGTAGTATGCTCACATGATCAGAATAAATACAGGTGTCTAGCACAACTTGCTAACCTACAATGCTAAATAATACCATTGTCTCAATTAACAAATACCAGCCACACTATATCAAAAGTGAATTAATACAAAGTTTAATTAGACAATAAAGAAAATAGTGCAGACACAAATTAAACTACACAGAGGTTAAGGCAATGCAGAAAGAAAATAAGAAATAACCATTTGTATAAGACAGAGAATATTTAATGAAAAATCTGCTATACAGCTACATAAGAACCTTAGCTATATTCTACTGAAGAAATTCTAGGGTTTACTGTTATAAGTTAGTAAATTGTACAAGGCAAAATTCAAGCAGCAAATTGTCATGGAAAGAGTCACCAAGATATACCAAGCAAAACTAGCTGACTTTGTTTTCAGCTGTATATATATATATATATATATATATATATATATATAAAATAAAGTTTACATGTGAATGGTAATTTACATTTGCTAATGTGGATTCAATGTTCTGATAGCAGATCGCACTACAATGGAGATCGGGAAATTTACCCTTTTCCGCACTGTAGTGTGATCTCGGAGTTGGACTATATAATATGTAGTGTGGCGCCCCCCCCCCCCCTGCAAAAATGCTACTGGTAACATGGAATTTTGACATTGGAACTTCCATTGTTCAAATGTCAATTCCATGATTACCATTTTCAACATTTTGGTTATTCTGTATTACCAAATTTGGAAAATGAGCTTGATCAAAAAGTGGAAAATTGCTTTGATTTTCCACATTTTGATAGTAAACTATATATATTTATATATATATATATATATATATATATATATATATATATATATATATATATATGTGTGTGTATGGATTTACTTACCTTTATCAAATGGCAATATTAATAACCGTGGTGGTGCAGCGGTAGCATTGTTGCCTCACAGCAAGAGGTTCGCCCGTTCGATTCTCAGCTGGAGTGTGGGGAGTGCCTTCTGTGTGGAGTCTGCATGTCCTCCCCGCGGTTGGGTGAGCGTTCGAATGACATGCATAAATGGGCATGCCTTCGTTGAAGTTTGGACGTCGAGCTGGCACCTCGGTGTTCATGAAAATCTACTGCCAATCATTAGCAGACTGGAGTTCCGCTGTAGAGACCCCTAACCGGGAAAAAGCCAAAAGAAACAACAACATCAAATGGCACTATTATCAATGTGAATAATTTTAACACCTGCACTTGTTTCTAGTTTTTATGTTTTTAAGATAGGCTCTTACACTTTCGAAGGAAATAGTGTATTGTACTTTTAAATGTTTTGGCGGGCTTTAGATACATTGTAATTGATAGACTTTTTAAGGGTGGGTGTGTATAAGTTAAGGTTTTTAAATGTTTTTGCTTTGTTTGCATGGTTGTTATGGTTCTGAAAATATCTATGTTTTTAAAATAGACAAAAGTGCTAAAGCATCTCCAATAAAGCTTATTCTTCAAGTCATTCTGCCACCTGGTCATTTGTTTTTGGAATATTTTCACTTCTAGACTAGGAATTTAGAGAATTCCATATATATAGTTAATCTACATAATCTATATACAGGGCAAAAAAATTCAAAGAGATGTCATGTCTTATTATACCTTATACATAAATATATTTCTTTCTTAGAATACACTCTCCCTATCCATGGAACTAACTATATTACCCTTAATTATTAATGGGATAAGCAACCCACTACATTATCTTAACATCAACAAAGCAAAAGTCATATTTCTTCAGAAACACATTTTAAACATTCAGACAAAACCACGTGGAATCCAAATAAATATATGATGTTGGCTCAGTCCACTAAAGCAGAGAATGAGAAGTCATGATTCGATGGAGAAATAATGCAATAATACCTCAGGTTATATATAAATATGAAAACCAGGATGGTCTGATCTCTCTTATAAAACACAACAGAATACATGGACTCTAGTAAACCTATATCGGTTTACTGATATGACTGCTAACCTTGCAAAAAACACTTAAACATTATTAACAGTAATATTAAAGGTAAATTATAGGTGGTGATTTCAATTGCATACTAAATAATTCAAATACCAGCACTAATAGAAACTTAAGAGTGACCTCAACAGATAAAATACTTAAAATTGGATGGAATCCATTAAACTAAGAGACCCAAACTAGATTCAATAGATTATGAATTTGTCAAGATATAGTTTCAAAAATATGAACTTTTAAATTTATTCCTTGCCCCATTTCAGATCATTCTGTTCTTATTATAGCAATAGAAACTGATTAAAAACAATACTATTGCTGCATAAAATTTCTCCTTACACCACACACAGTCACACACACACACACACACACACACACACACACACACACACACACACACACACACACACACACACGCACACACACACACACATAAATATATATATATATATATATATATATATATATATATATATATATATATATATATATATGTATATGGATCTACTTTAAATTATAGAAATGCCATTGTCGTCGAGTTGCAGAACAGTGAGATGAAAATCATGAAAGATGTTCATCGTGTTACCCTGCTGCAGTCATCACACTTGGGTTATCCTGCCGTCAGGTGGTCCCGCAGTCAGCCAGAATTCCAAAGTCTTGGTCTGGCGTCGGTTGCTGTCGCTTCTTCCCTGATGTCAGAGCGCCAGGGGTATATCAGAGGCATCCGACGCCATTTTCTTCAGTCTTTCTTGCCGCGCGGTGCCCGAAGAAGAAGCAGTTCGCAAGTGCCGGTCGGCCAACACCTGAGATTTTCGAATCGAGTTTCAGTCCAAAGTCTTCAAAGCTAAGTACCCCATTGGGGAACCTTTTCTTGCCTCAGTCCGATGTCAGAAAAAGTTAACAATTGCATTTCTTGTGGGAAGCAAATACCTCCTAAGGACTTTCATTCTTTTTGTATACCTTGCCTAGGCCCAGACCACGACGTCACTGGTTGTCAGTTTTGTGCTAGATTCAATAAGCGAACTATAAAGCGTCGCTTTGATTTCGCATGACACTACTTCTGTAGAAAATTTAATTACACTATGCCGTCGGAGCAACCGACTACTGGCGTGCATAAAAACCGCAAGGATAGGGACAGGCAGCCTAGATCCAAGCCGGACTCCGAGGCCTCGGCTGGCCCGGTCGCCGGTTCTCCGGTTTTCAGTGAGGTGCCTACGCAGCCCCTGGCTACCACTGAATTGGCTCCCCAGGCCGCATCGGATCCCCCAGCAGAGATTTCTAGGCCGACGCAGCCTTTTTCCATAGGCCCAACCTACAACATCGCAGTAGGGGAAGCCGGTGCTGCAGAAACACCTTTGGTTTCTGAAGGTGTCTTCAGACCGACTACCCTCACCATAAAATCTTATGCTAAGCTTAAGACTCCACTAAAACCAAAAAAGCCTACACTTCAGTCTCCAGGTCAGGGCCCTATGCCTAAGAAACAGATGCTTAAAATGGCTGAAGATTTGATTTCTTTTATCAGGGGTTCCCAACCCCCCCCGACAAAAGGCCTAGACAAGAGGAGGATTATGCCTCCTCTGATCAGGTGTCTGTTTCCTCAGGCTCCTCTGAGGAACAGGATTACTCCTTTCCCCCTTATGAAGATTCTGATGCTGAAGACTCAATTCCCTCAGATTCTCCCCCTGAAGACTACTCCTTTGGGGAAACCTTACACACCACGAGGGAACATTTCCACTGGGAAGGTCAGGACTACTCTGACTCAAAGAAAAGGCTCAGAGAGTTTCTTTTACTTCCCCAGCACAGACCTCTTGCTATCCCCCCTGTTTTGGACATAGCAGATGATGTTTTCTTAGAATCTAGTTTAAATCCAGATTCTCTGCCTCCTGGTCCAGCCAAACCAGATAGATACTATAGAGTGCCTGACTCTCACAAATTCCTTTACAAAGGCCCTGCTGCTGATCCAGAGACAATTTCCCAGGGTCCCAAAGGGGCTAAGGCTTCTATGGCTAAAAATCCTGTACCTTCGGAAAGGGACTCCAGAGCACTAGACAAGTGGGGGAAGAAGGTTTACACCTCTACTACTCTAACTATGAGAGCACTAAATTGTCAATTTCACACGCTTAAATACCAGCAATTCCTTATGTCTCAAATAAAACAAAAGATGGGCACGCTCCCTCAACAGTCTGAACTCAAGGAAATGCAAGATCTGTTGCATGCAGCTGAACAGGTGGGCAAACATACTTTACAATGTGGTTTTGATGCCTTGGAAGCTTCCTCCAGAGCAGCTGTTACTGGGTCTGTTATACGTAGGCATGCTTGGTTAAAGGAACACTTTCTGCCTGATCATGTTAAAGCAAAGTTACTGGGTGCGCCCCTACAGCAAGATGTTTTATTTGGGGTTAAAGCAGAGGAGGTTTTAAAGAAAATGGAGAATAAGGCAAAATCTATGCAGACGGCCAAAGATTTCTTCAGGTACAGCCCCCACGCTTCAGCAGAAATTGGCCAACAAAAAATTGGTCCTTTCCAGCTTCTGACAGGCCACAGAGGGGTAAATACAGGCACCCAAGGGGCAGAGGTCAAGCACAAATCTGTTACAAACCTCGCCAATGGGGCACTACAACACAGAAGGGAGGAGAAGACAGGTCCCAAACCACTAGAAGGCAAACACAATGACTTAAACATCAAACTGCCAAGCAAAACCCTCTTGGCAGCTCCCTTGGGAGGAAAATTAACACTTTTTGCAGACAACTGGCGCATTGTCACAAAGGACAAATGGGTCCTAGACATTATCTCACATGGATACAGATTCCATTTCCACACCTTGCCAAGGATAAAAGGAATGCCAAACCTGCCACAAAATCAATGGGCAGAGGCACAAAAACAAATTACAGCTCTCATGGATACGAAAGCCATCCAACTGGTACCTACACAGGAGCAAGGCCAAGGATTTTACTCAAGGCTCTTTCTAGTCCCCAGAAAGGACAATGCTTGGAGACCCATTCTGGACCTTTCAATTTTAAACACTTTCTTGCAACTACCCAAATTCAAGATGCTAACACTACAGCAGCTTCTTCCCATGTTGGGCAAGAAAGCTTGGCTAGTAACGTTGGACCTCAAGGAGGCATATCTGCATGTCCCTATCAGACAAAATTGCAGAAGATACCTCCGTTTCATTGCAAGTTCAACCCATTACCAATTCTCTGCACTGCCCTTTGGCTTATCTACTGCACCCAGGGTCTTCACAAAATGCCTGGCACCAGTAATTGCATACTGCAGACAGAGGGGAATTCAAATATACCCATACCTGGACAACTGTCTCATACAAGCAGAAAGCAAGGACATTCTCTTACAACACCTGGCTTTTGTAAGACATCTTCTAAGTTGCCTAGGGTACACAATAAATCAACAGAAATCAAAACTAGTGCCCTCACAAACTATGACATTCCTGGATGCCAGCTTGAATACAATGGCCCAGATGGCTTATCTGACGCCAGACAAACAACTACAATTAACTCAATACTTCAGAACAATGGCAACAAAGACCCAACTCCCTGCAAGAAAAATTCTGCAGGCCTTGGGCTTCATGGCATCTTGCATATTACTAATACCATTTGCAAAACTGCATATGAGGAAATTACAATGGTACCTACAAAGCGTATAGACTCAACACAGTCACAGCTTGGAAACAATGATAACTCTCATTCCCTGCCTTCAACAGGAGTTTCTATGGTGGTCACAGGCTTGTCACCTCAACAAGGGTCAGCCTTTCACCCTACCGCCAGCCAGGCAAAGTATGACAACAGATGCATCGGACTATGCCTGGGGGCAGACCTGGCAGGACGGTGCATTCAAGGCTTATGGACAGCAGATCAAAGGAATCTGCACATCAATCAAAAAGAAATGCTAGCTGTACAAAATGCTCTGACAGCCTTCAAGGACCTCTTGCATCCAGGACAGCTTATCATAAGGACATACAACACCACAGTAATGTGGTACATAAACAAACAAGGGGGCACACACTCCTACCCTCTATGCAGGCAAGCAATGACCTTGTGGAACACAGCACTGGCTTACCAAGTTCAATTACAAGCTCAATTCCTGCCAGGAAAAAAGAACATATTTGCAGATGACCTAAGCAGAAACATCATGGATCCCCACAAATGGAAACTGGATCCACAAGTATTCGCAATGATAACTCAAAAATGGGGGCTCCCAGACATAGACCTGTTTGCTAGCCCTCAAAACTATCAGCTAACAAAGTTTTGCACAAGGACTTTTCACCAACAAGCTTGGAAAGTGGACGCACTCTCATTCAGTTGGAAAATGCTAACAGTATATGCCTTTCCTACACTACCCCTTCTCACAAAGGTGCTACTGAATCAGGATGGAGAGACCCCGAATGATACTCATTGCTCCAGACTTTCAGAGCTTCAGGCACTAATGGCAGTAGAGCCTTTCCACATTTTTCATCAAGACAGGGTTTCTCTACGAACTAACCCCACCTTTATGCCTAAGGTGGTATCCAGTGTGGCCCTAAATCAAACCATCCATTTACCCACCTTCTTTCCAAATCCACAGAACAAAGGAGAAAGACTCCTGCATTCCTTGGACATTCACAGACAGCTACGTTACTACTTGGATAAAACTAAGGTTTTCAGAAAATCTGACCAGCTTCTTGTATCCTATGCTACAGCATCACAAGGAAAGGCTATCTCAAAACAAACCATTTCCAAATGGATAGGACATTGCATACATTTTTGCTAAACCCACCATGGAAAACCAGTTCCTGCTACCATAAGGCCCCACTCTACCAGGGCAGCAGCTACATCTACAGCCTTCCTCAGGGGGGTACAAACCAAGGATATTCTGGAAGCTGCAACTTGGAGTTCAGTACACACCTTCACCAAACATTATCACTTACCACTTTACTCTAAGACCAGGGCGGGCTTCGCCACTGCAGTTTTGCAGGGCCTTCTAGCCCCCTCTAACCCTGCTTGACTCCTCCGCCATCCTTAGCTTTGGGATTTGTTAAATAAAAACAAAGATAATAACACAGGAGGCTCAGATGCAAAAATTTACTAGTGTACACCAGGAGGCAAAAAACCATACAAGTACAGAATTTTGTCTGACATGATGCAGGAAGTACAGAATATTTTATAGTGTTTACATTCAGGTTTTGCCCACCTTACTGACGTGGTTAGTCACAGGGCATCTACATTACTTTTACTAACAGTATTCTATTCATAAAGATTGCTGATGTTATATTTTTTAAAAAAGCTTTCCCTTGGGAATAATACAGCCTTGCAAAGCACCTGGTCAGTTATAATGTCTTTCTGTAAATGTTACTCCTTCAAGGTTTCAGGCCTGCTCGAATACAATAGTTGGTTCAGTCTTGTAATACACTTCTTTGTTCTTCTTGCAACATTTTCTCAACAGCTGTGTCTTATCTTGGTAACATTTGCAAGGCCAATTGTCCCAGAGGAAGGAGAAGAATATTTTCAATGCTTTATACATTTAATTTCCTGACCCAGCAGATAATCATTAGTGAAAACATAAGCTTGCTGAGCTGGCTACTGCCAGGGTCAGAGTTCAAATACACTGCAGTTCCAAAGCTTCAAGCAATTACATGTAAAATCATTCTTATTGCCATATTATTAATAGAATAAAATGCATTATATACTATTTGCTTTTTAACTAGCACTTTATATATGTTCAAATACATATTTTTCTAACATTTTCCTCCCTTTTAATACTTTTATTCTATTCTGAAATATAAACAATGTCATTTCGTCCCCTAGCCTTCTCCTTTAAGGACTTTCAACCAGGTAAGTCATTTAGTTTATACTTCAGAAAGAATTTCATCTGAAATTAATTTTTCTAACTCAATGTCTTGGTACAAAGTTTCAGTTACAGATACATCAATAAAATCTTTGATTAATCTTTTCATGCAGGGAATCCCACAACAGACACATGCTCCTAATAGGAGCAGACCCACACAAATAGCAATCAAGATGTTCATTAGGATAGAACCCCACCCACCAAACAGACTCTGGAAAAAGTTTGTCAGTGGGTTTGGGCCTGGTTCAGTCATGGCCGATACCTGCTGTATTACCTCTAGGTGGTCATTAATTTCATGTCGATTGTCTGGTATAAACGCACAGCATTCTTCTTTGATAAGCGCGCACGTACCACCTCTCGCCGCTAGGGTGAAGTCAAGAGCCATTTGATTTTGTAGCACAACAGTTCTCATTGCATTCAGTTCATCAGTCACTAGTTCAAGAGCAGAAAAAGTTGCATTACTCATTACTTCGAGAAGTTTCGACAGCTTTCTCAACTCCCAGATCGATTTGACTGCTCCATATGCTGGAAGTATTCCAGCCCAGGATATTACACTGTCACTCAAGTCCATATGAGTCAATTTTTCTTTGTTTTTTACGGAATGATGGTCTTTCCAACCAGCTTCGATTTGTCCCACTTGATTTACAGGTTTTCCGATTGGACCTTCAGGTTTCCGGGCTACATCTCTCACATTTCGTATCTTACCTAGAGGTAATTCTGCAGTATGTCTTATGGCCGGAACCAGATAACCCAAAAAACAACTGCCGGACAAATTCTCAGGTAGCCATTTGTATGCCTTTTTCCCACAAACAAAAATAACAGTTTTCTACTTTAGTACTGATGCGGGTTAATTCTGAATGAAACATTTTCTTGTCTATAATAGACAGTTGTTTATGTAAAACAGGATTTCTCTGCACATCACTTAATGTTGTTTTCATTAAACTCAAATATGAATCATAATTCGTATTACAAACAGTGCCTCTATCTTTAACTTTAATATAGCATTTGTAAGATATGGTTATATTACAGTTACTCCAACCCACTTGAAGTGTATCATTTTTATAAAAACATACAATTCCCTTCTGTGTAATAGGTAAATACAATGCAATTTTGTCTTGTGATCTTACAGATCCTGTATCAAAAAGTAAATTCTCCCAAGTCTCATTTATCCCCAAGGGGACAGCGGACATTAACAGTCTTCCATATGCTGTTGGTATAGCAGTACAAACCCAGCAATTTGAAATGTTCATAGTCTCTACATATACACGCTTCATAGCTAGGTATGTGTTAAAGTTCGGATGCCAGTCTATAGACAGTTCATCACGTCTCTCCACTTTCACTTGTGTGGTTGCATGTTGGAAAAACCACAACAAAAGGAAGGTCATCACAATCATAGTCAATAAATGCATAGTCAACAAGATGATTAAACAACATCTTTGGGGTTGATCTGTATTTTTACTCGTTTTGCTCTTGGCCATCCTGCCTTTGTTGTGTATCAGTCCCAAAATGTTTATCATGTTGAAAATTCTTTACCGGTTTACAGTGCGTCAGATGGACCCAGGACGTCCTCTCAGCAACTTTGACTGCAGTAGGCATTGCCAGCAGTACCTGGTACGGTCCTTCCCACTTTGGACTCGCCCAATTCTTCCTCTTCGTAACCTTCAGCCACACCCAGGTGCCCGGAGTCAGCACTGCTTCTAGCGGTCCGGTCTGTCTTTTATCTGAAAAAGAGTTCAACTGCAAAACAGTTTTATTTGTTAACAGTTTTCTCATGTAGCTAGCTAATGAGCTGTCAGCCTCTAGTTCTGCAGGCATGAGAGCTTTCCACTGTGGCACATAATATGCCCTTCCAAATATCATTTCAAAGGGAGTCAAACCCTTTACATTTGGAACTGTTCTCATGTTCAGCAGTGCCAAAGGCAGACAGCAAATCCAGTTTTTCTGTGTCTCACTCACTAGCTTCCTCAATTTGTGGTTTTTAGAATTCCATTGTACCTTTCCACCAGTCCTGCAGACTGTGGGTGGTAAGCACAATGATTCTTTAAGGAGATTCCAAAGAATCTCCCAAGCTGGTGAATCGTCTGATTAACAAAATGTGTCCCATTGTCACTATAAATCCTTTCCGGTATGCCAAATCTGGGAATTATTTCTTTTACTAGGGCTTTTGCCACGGTTGCTGCATCTGGATTTTAGTTGGAAAAGCTTCTACCCATTTGGAAAACATGTCTATAATTACTAAACAGTATTTTTTCCCTTCACATTTATTCAATTCTATGAAATCCATACAAATAGTGTGGAACGGATATGGTGGTGTAGGAAAACTCCCTTGCTTGGGTTTGAATGCCCCTTGTGCATGATGTTTGTTACAAATATGGCATGCTGCACAAAATTTTTTTGTATAATTTATGAATCCGTATGTTTGGTATATTCGATTTACTAACTGTACCATCCCCCCTGTTGAGACATGGCACTGCCCATGGCTCAACAAAGCTGCATATCTGAATTAATTAGACTGTAATATTGTTTTTTTTTTCTCTTTGGAGACATACAGTCCATTTTCGAGGATTGCACCTTGTTTCTCCCATTTTTGTTTCTCTGCTTTCGTAGTTAGTGTCTGCATTGTTTTTAACAGTTCTAGATCTAAAATCTCAGAGGGTTGTAATTCCTCGGTTAAAAGTAAAATTTCTGAGTCTGAGGCTGCTTGCTTTGCAGCTGCATCAGCTTTTGCATTTCCTTTTGAAATTCTATCCTGTTGTTTTGTATGAGCTAAACATTTACAAATAGCTACTTTAGTAGGTAACTGAATAGAATCTAATAAGTTCAAAATAAGTTGCGCATGATTAATCGGTTTGCCATTAGATGTTATCATTCCCCTATTTTTCCATTGTTGCGCAAAAACATGCACTGTAGAGAAAGCATACTGACTGTCAGTATATATGTTCACACATTTATCTTTCGCTAGAGTGCAAGCCCGTGTTAAGGCTATCAGTTCTGCTGCTTGAGCAGATAGGTTATGCTGTAAAGGTTGGGCTTCTAAGATCTCTGTGTCTGTAACCACTGCATATCCTACTAGATTTTTCCCTGTAGGACCCCTTCTGCATGAGCCATCCACGTAAAATGTCACCTCAGCATCATCCAAGGGCATATCAGTGAGATCTTGTCTGGGCAAAGTTGTTTGCTCAATTTCCTGCAGGCAGCTGTGCGGCGTGCCATCCACAGGGGTTGGAAGTAACGTTGACGGGTTTAATGTTGTACAACGTTCAATTACCATATGAGGTTGGCTCAGCAGTATGGTCATACATGAAAGATGTCTAGCAGGAGATAGATATGCTATTTTTTCTTGCAGTAAAATTATCGCGACTGCATGAGGCACTCTCAATGTGAGAGGGTGGAATAACACCACTGAGGCCGAAGCCTGTACTGCCATTGCAGCTGCGACCACTGCTTGTACACAGTGAGGCAACGACCATGCCACTGGGTCTAACTGTGATGAATAGTAAGCTATGGGGCGTTGCTTATCCCCATGCTGTTGCATCAGAACTGACGTCATATATCCCTGTTTACAATCTACGGCCTGAAAGAATCTTTTGTGGTAATTCGGAAGTCCTAAAACTAATGAAGAAGCTATCAATTGTTTTAGTCTGCAGAAAGCTGTTTCTGCTTCGGGTGTCCATTGTAATATATCTTGTGCTGCCATTGGTGTTTTATATATTAAATCAGCCAGTGGAGCAGATTCTAAGGCATAGTTTGATATCCATCTTCGACAAAAATTAGTTGTTCCCAAGAAGGACATCATTTCCTTCTTGGTTGCTGGTTTAGGTGCTTGTAAAATTGCTGTTTTTCTGTCTTCGTCTAATATTCTACCTTCATTGGATATTACATATCCTAGGTATCTGACCTGTTTTTTCCAAAGTTGTAACTTACTTTTGTTTACTTTATGTCCCTGTGCTGCTAAAAATTTCAATAACGCTATCGTATCCTCCCTGCATTGATGCTGAGTGGGGGCTGCTAGCAAAATGTCATCTACATAAAGTAGAATCTGACTACCTCCTGGTGGGGTAAACCCTGCCAGGTTGCTTGCCATTTCTTTTGCAAATATCGTTGGACTTTCACAATATCCCTGTGGTAGCCGAGTATAGGTATATCTTTTACCCTGAAATGTAAATGCAAACCAATACTGGCTATCAGAATGTATAGGTATTGAAAAGAAAGCATTGCTTATGTCTACTGCAGTAAAATATTTTTGTTGTGGCTTTAAATCGTTCAACAAGGTGTGTGGGTCTGGCACCGTAGGTGCTCTAGGTATTATTGCATTGTTTACAGCTTGTAAATCCTGTACCATCCGCCATTCCCCGTTTGCTTTTTTAACAGGAAATAGAGGGGTATTACATGGTGAATCAAGAGATTCTACCAGTACTCCTTCCTTGAGTAATGCTGCTATTATAGGCTTGATTCCTTGCTCTGCATCTTTCCTCAAGGGGTATTGTCTTTTTTGTGGTCTAAATGCTGATTTTGGTGTAATAGTAACTGGTCCTGCTGTTTGAATAAGTCCTACATCTGATTTGCCTGTTGACCAAAGAATCTTTGGTATGTCACACAAGGCTTTTTCTTCTTCTTCTAATAAGAACGCTAATCAGCTGTCTTCACTAGTTTGTAAGTGTACAGCTGGATGTGTCTGTGTTAGCCAATTCAATTTCTGTTTTTGTATTCCCTGCTCTGATAATTCTAAATCAGTTTGTTTTTCCCATCTTGTTACTTTTTCTCCTAAGTCTGCCCATTTCATATTCTTATTTTTCATCAAACTGACATGTGGTAGTCGATTAGATTTGTACAGTGTCATGAATTCCTGAGGTAATGAACAGCTTACCACACTGTTTCCCTCAGTATCCCAATACAAGGTTTGTAATATTAATCTGTTAGCAGGATTTTTGAATAATTCTTGCTCATATTCTTTATCAGGTCCTGGCATGCTACAGTAGTATAGAGTACAGTGTAACAAATGCTGTTGGTCAGTGTCAAGGAAGGGGGCCTTACTGATGGCTACATTCATCAGTTCCTCGGTTACTGCCCCTGGACCAGTTGTAACTAGGTCCTGGCTGTACCAGTAAAAAGTCTCACCCTCCGGTCGCACCACGAAAGTATCCATTTGTCTTTGTGCCTCCATACCCTGCATAGCGGGAACTACCGCTATGCCAAATATCTGCATAAGATCTCTTCCCAGTAGGTTTACTGGACATTCTGCAGAAACTACAATTTTACTTTTCTGAGTCATACCTGAAACAGGGTCAGTTATTGCTATATCATGGGAGAGTGGCTCCCTATATAGCTGTCCGTTTGCTGCTTTTACTAATATATAATCAGGTGATTCAGAATATTCTGGTAACTTGGAGGGGTGTATCAAAGTTCGTGACGCTCCTGAGTCACACAGGAATTTTACTTCCCTTCCCTCCACCAGAAGTGTGACTTCCGGTTTTGTGTCTGCCAGATAGAGCTCCAAGCTCAGTAATGCCAAATCTAAAATTTCACTTTCTTCATCCTCTACATCTGCTTGCACTTCCTCTGTTCCTTCTACTACATTTACATTTGTCCTTTGTTTGTTAGCCTTTCCTGATGATTTCTGACTTTTATCACTATCATATAGTCAGTCCTCATCACCCTTACTTTCTGTAGTCACCTTTTTATTTAGCCTGCAATCCCTTGCTAAATGTCCTTTCTTTCCGCACTTAAAGCACTCACCTTTCTTTTTTCTCTCTTCAAAATCTTCTGACCGTTTGTCAGATTGTCTATTTCCCTGGGCATTTTTCTTACCCTTTTTACCGGACTGTACTACAAAAACCTCAGCTCCATCTTCAGCAGTGAAGACTTGTGTCTTCTTTTTCTTTTTACTATTAAAGTGTCTTTCAGCATGTCTAGCATATTCAAGTAAGGCTTGTAGCCTACTTGTTCGATGATCTATCATATGCTTCGTAATAAAGCTACTGATAGGTGCAATGCAACCTTTCAAAAACGCATTTTTCAGTTGCTGTTCATACGAGGTATCATGTGTCTGATTTTCAGGAATAGCCATACCACTATGGTTATTGAAACATTCCAATAATCTACCATAATACCATCTACAGTTTCATTCTCTTGTTGTATACATTGGTTAATGCAAGTCCAATCTGCTCTAGGTTTCCATTTTTCAAAAATTCGGTCTGTAAGACCTTTCACTCTGTTGTCTAGTTCTGCTTCACTATGTGGGAGTGGTTTAAGTTCTGCATTACGAGGATTCCAGGTGCCACAAATCATGTGCCAGTCTGGACCCACAATTTGTCTAACTACCTTTTCTACTTCTTCCCCATTCAAGTGGTAACTTAGTCTCATACCTTGTAAATCTTGTAAAAACTTTGTGTAATTAACTTTTGGATGAGGGATTCCCTCTGTAGCTTTCCGAATATCTTCCGGTGTCCATGGTCTGTATACTAGAAGAGTTGGGTCCTGCCCTTCCTGTCCTGCCTGAGGATTTGGTACCACAATTAGTGGACAGATTTCTTCCTCATTTTCCTCTAGTGTGTTTCTCCCTACTTGATACAAGTCTGTGTCCCCAAGTGTTTTACGTGTCCGGGACCTAGTTTCAATAGGATCTCTAACAAATGGTTTTAGTGTTCTTGTGACATCAGGATAACGTGGAGGTGGACCAGCTTGTCCTCCTGCTATCCTGAAAAAGGCATCGGAGGGGGCGGGGGAGGAGGAGCAGTCGCTATTACCATATTATTATCCTCTTTATCTAAAAATAACGTCTTAGCATTTTTAGTTTTTTCTTCCCTTCGGTTTACTTCCTCAATCCACCTGTGTGCCTGAGGAATGCCTAATCGTTGTTTTTTTGCCTGACCTTCTGTGTCAGATTTAAGTTGTTTTAAGAGTTTAACTAATGAAATTTTATCCAATTTACCATCAAATCCGTATTTATTAACCCATTTTGTATAATACCTAACATTATCAGCCCGTTGTAATTGCATATATTTTGCGTCTTCAGTTAGGTCCGGATCTCGCGATGTTTTAGTGCACTGATTTCCCATATCAAAAGAAAATGTCACGTAACCCTTTTCACCACATGGTATTTCAGTTCCTTATACAGTTTATCTAGAATGACTGCCTACCTTATTCTGTTTCCCTGATCTCTGACAAAATATACAGTAATTTCCTTTTGTCCCTGATCTGTATAACAAATCTTCTGACAATAGTATTTACTGCAACCTAGTCCCTGATCTAAAACAGAAAAAAAGGCAAATATCTTCCTATCTGAGCCTCCTGAGTCGACCAGTTCGAGACCGCTCTTCGGCTGCAGATCAGAAAGTGGCCAGCCTCTCAAAACAACAGTTCAGTCGGAGGTCTTTTGTATTTCAAGAAGAACCATTTTGGTAGCTTCTCCTGCGCAGTGTTCGACCACCGGTACACTCTGATCTGTAGCTGTCTGAGGGTTTCCGATTCAAGAAGGACCAAACTGTTAAATAAAAACAAAGATAACAACACAGGAGGCTCAGATGCAAAAATTTACTAGTGTACACCAGGAGGCAAAAAAACATACAAGTACAGAATTTTGTCTGACATGATGCAGGAAGTACAGAATATTTTATAGTGTTTACATTCAGGTTTTGCCCACCTTACTGACATGGTTAGTCACAAGGCATCTACATTACTTTTACTAACAGTATTCTATTCATAAAGATTGCTGATGTTATATTTTTTTAAAAAGCTTTCCCTTAGGAATAATACAGCCTTGCAAAGCACCTGGTCAGTTATAATGTCTTTCTGTAAATGTTACTCCTTCAAGGTTTCAGGCCTGCTCGAATACAATAGTTGGTTCAGTCTTGTAATACACTTCTTTGTTCTTCTTGCAACATTTTCTCAACAGCTGTGTCTTATCTTGGTAACATTTACAAGGCCAATTGTCCCAGAGGAAGGAGAAGAAGATTTTCAATGCTTTATACATTTAATTTCCTGACCCAGCAGATAATTGTTAGTGAAAAACATAAGCTTGCTGAGCTGGCTACTGCCAGGGTCAGAGTTCAAATACACTGCAGTTCCAAAGCTTCAAGCAATTACATGTAAAATCATTCTTATTGCCATATTATTAATAGAATAAAATGCATTATATACTATTTGCTTTTTAACTAGCACTTTATATATGTTCAAATACATATTTTTCTAACATGATTCTACCCAAGTGTGATGACTGCAGCAGGGTAACACGATGAACATAGTACAGTTTTGTACCTACCATAAATATAGATGTTCGAGTGTATACCCTGCTGCAGTTCAGGTTGCCCTCCCTCCATCCCCTCTAAAACTAGCTGAACTTATCTCTATTCTATACAATCTCTGTGGTGCATTTGCTTGTGCCTAAGGGTTTTGTTTTATTTTTTTCAAGATAGCTATATATATATATATATATATATATATATATATATATATATATATATATACATATATATATATATATATATATACATATATATATATATATATATATATATATATATATATGGATCTATCTGACTACGCCGACAAGTCAGAACGCCGACAGCGAGAACACCGGCCAGAAGATCGAAAACGGAGAAGACCGACGGATCAAAACCCCACGCTGAGAACATCGACATGGGAAAAGGCTGTGTATGTATGCGGTAGTGACGGACGTTAGGGTGCAGTAAGGTAAGTGTGCGACTGTGATAGTTTGTGGGTTAGGCGGGTTAAGTGAGTTAGGGTTAGGCGGGCTAGGTAAGTGTGCGACTGTGATAGTTTGTGGGTTAGGGCGGGTTAAGTGAGTTAGGGTTAGAAGCTGGCTAGGTAAGTGTCGACTGTGATAGTTTGTGGGTTAGGCGGGTTAAGTGAGTTAGGGTTAGGCTGGCTAGGTAAGTGCGACTGTGATAGTTTGTGGGTTAGCGGTTAAGTGAGTTAGGGTTAGGCGGTTAGGTGAGTGCGATAGTGGCGGACCTTAGGGTTAGGGTTTGGGTTAAGGTTGTAGGTAGTTGTGTATGTGAGGTTTAGTGTTGGTTTGTAAGGATTTTGGTGTGCTTGTGTTGTGTGTGTGCTTTTTGGACCGGGATTTGTTTTGTTTGTTGCTTGTCGGGATTATGGTGTGTCGGGCATGTGAGGTTTCGTGTTTGTGAAATGTCGGTTATGTGGTGTCGGTGATTTCGTTTTCGGCGTTTTGACTTGTCGACGTTGTAAGATAGATCCATATATATATATATATATATATATATATATATATATACATATATTTTTGCCTACCTATTAGGGGCACCTGACATCTGGGGCAAGAAAAACTGAAGAAAATGGCGTCGGATGCGTCTGATATACCCCTGGTGCTCTGATGTCAGGGAAGAAGCGACAGCAACCAACGCCGGACCAAGACTTTGGAATTCTGGCTGACTGCGGGACCGCCTGACAGCAGGATAACCCAAGTGTGATGACTGCAGCAGGGTATACACTCGAACATCTACATTTATGGTAGGTACAAAACTGTACTTTTGCAATATAGAACGTCCAGCTCATCAGATGTTTTCACTGCCTAAGTAAACACTTTGTCAACCTGGTGAACTTTGCCCTTTTCTCCATTGTAGTGCAATCTCGGAGTTGATATATTTAGTTGGGGGGGGGGTATGGGGGCAAAGCCCCCACTCTGGTAAGTTTTGTTTGCTTCTTTTTTTTTTGTAAAGTTTTGTTGGCCAAAGTGTTTACTTATGCTGTGAAAACTTCTGATGTTCTGGATGTTTGGTAATGTAAACTTTCATTGTTTCTGTCTCACCATTTTGCAACTTGACTTTATGGTAATTATATATATATATATATATATATATATATATATATATATATATACTTATATAATTCCTATCCTGACTACTCTCATAAATGGAAATGTCTATGAAAATTAATACTACAAAGGCGGCCAACAAAATTATCATCTTGGATTCTTTTAAAGCACACATTTTTGGTAAATAATTATTTTGGTATTAAAAAAAATAAAAGAATGAGAAAAAAATGACTGAGTAACTTAAACTTTAAAAAAACTAACCTTAGTTTTAAGGACAATGACAAAGCTACAAAAGCACTAACAGAAGATCTTAATAAAAATACTCAGAACTTCTATCACATATGACATCAATACCACTAGGAAAAAGTAAAGATTGCCTGTTTGTGCTTTGTCACCAAAATGCATGCATAGAGTAACTAAAAAAAAAATTGAGGATATATTTAAACAATATTACTTAACTTTAAATATAATATCCCTACTGCAGCATTCAATTATTCAATCATAAAGAAAATCCCACCTGAACTAAAAGTTGACTTACTTAAACAAATCACTTTGAAAGAAATCAGTAACAAAATCAAACAACTTATACCCAACAAAACCCCTCGAATTGTTTTAATGACTACTGAAAAATACAAGATATGACTAGATAATATCATTTACTTCTTCCACAAAACATTAATAGAAATAAAAAAAAATGAAATAATTCATCTATATTAGAAATACTCTTTAATTACCCCAATGCACAAAGAGAACAACCTCCTCAGTTATGCTCCTCTTATAGACCTAGTTCACTTCTGAATATCGACTATAAAATATTCATGTCCATCTTAACAGACAAGCTAAAAGAATACATTTCCCAAATTATTAATAGACATTAGATTGGTATCAAATATAAAAGACAGATGCATGACAATGTTAAAATAATTTCACTAATAAATATAAATAATAAAAAAAGAAGCTTTACTCATAATCTGGAGCTCAAATAAGCCTTTGATTCCCTTAACTAGGATCACTTATTTAAAACTTTGGAACTATTTGATTTCCCCAATGTATTTCTCTTTAATAAATATCTACAAAAATAATAAAGCTTATGTTAAATTAAGTCCATTTAGAAGCTATACTTTAAATAAAGGAACAAAACAAGGTTGCCCCTTGTGACCTATTTTGTTTGCTCTAGCTACTGAAATTTTAGTTATACCAATTCAAAAAATGCTACAATAAAAGGCATAGAAATTACTAAAAATTATAACTCTATAATCATGCTATTTGCAGATAAAACAATGCAAACTTCAAAATCCTCCTTAAAATCACTAAAAGAAATTGTTCATACTATAGAGCAGTACCAAAATTATTCAGGTCTGAATTTCAACAATTCGAAGTTAGAGTACTTATTTCCAAATAAAAAAGAAAGCTGCAAATAAACAATATTATTTTAGGTAAAAACCTCATCTTTAACATAATTAGGCATTACTATAATGCAAGAAGAAGCAATAAAAAAAATCAAAATTACAAAAAATTCTACAATCCATAACAAGCCTAGCTCAAATTTCCTTTGAAAATAGACCACAAATAATAACATTGATTTTATTTCCAAAAGAATACTTATCATTGAAGCTATAATTATACCTCCAATAAATCTCAGTTAAAGAAAATTAATAAACTAATATTAAATTTTATTTGGCTTCCAAAGAAACATAGAATTGCCTTTCAGCACCAAGCTAGATCTTGGGAGTCTGGAGCCATCCGTTTTCCAAATATAAATGTTTATGCCGATGCAGCACCTCTTAAAGTTATATTAAACTGGAGAGATCCTACCTACAAGTCAAATTGGAAAATATTATACCTTTTACTTTTCAATACAAATACAATTAAATTTATTAATACTAGAGAGAATAGTACCGATAATTTATTCTGGATCTACTTCTGTAATAACATCCAATGTAGCATATCTATGCCTTCTCAATCTAATTACATTAATTACATTTTAATTAAAAAAAAAAAAACATAATTCAAGGTAACATTGGTCTGAAACTTTGGTTTGACACTCTTATTTTAAAGAGACTTTTTTTGAAATTTTCATAAATTGAAATTAGATATTTGGGGAACTAAAAACTTCATCTGTTTGTCATCAATCTTTTAGTATTATAAAAGTAAAATAAATTCAAACTATTATATCTGAATTTGACCCAAATCCACAAAACTGGATTCATTTACAAGGCATTAGAATACATGCACACTCCCAATACAATGAAATTCCAAAAATAATTAATTTTATGTATAAAATCTTAAATAACAACTATGGGATAAATAATATACCCCTGGGTTCTCAAAAGCTTGCACAGAGTGTAAGATCGGTGCAGGAGGTCAAGCAGGCAATATGTCTGCCGTGCGATCCAGGAACAGCCTGCAGGGGAGTGCACAAGCGCACCTCCACTAATCCTGCATGGACTAAGCCCTGATATGCAAATCACCCCATTTGCAGGAGAAATCTATACAAATGAGGTAATTTTGCAATCCTGGAAGCTTGCAACAGTCTGTACAAGACTAGTGCTATCGGCAGAAATGTACTCGGTTAGTAACCAAGTACATTTCTGCAAAATCCAAAATGGAGCTGTGGCAGCCCCGAATAAAGACTAATTATCAAGTAGTAAGCATCCCAATGGCCAAGTAAAAGGCCATTGGCATTGCAAACAAAAAAAAAATACAGAAATCAACTTCTATTTTTTTTTAGCTGATCTCGGCTGTTTAAGCATAGGGCAGAGGCGCGCAAATGTGATTGGGGGAAAAATAAAATGAAACTAAATTAAGCATTCTAACTAAAATCAGTATTTGGCCATGCAAGTTGATGGCAGGTGGAAGACAACATGGCCAGTGAGTAGTGGTTGCTAAGGGAGGAGGCACAGTGTGAGACATGTAACTATGTATTAGCCGGCAATCCTATGCAAATGAGGAGAAGGATAGTGAATCCCAGTTTTTCCCAGCATGTGAGTCAGGTCCCAACAGTGTAAGAGTAGGAATAGCTTGGTGCAAGCCTAGGAGTTAGGTGACATCATGGGGGGGGGGTGTCAGGCATACTGTAAGTGGATTGGAGCCCTATGGCTTGGGTATGCTCCTAGCTTAGCACAGCTAAGCTAGGGGGTGTGTCTAAACCTGCCTAGCACTCTTTACAAAGCCTAAGTGGGTGTGCATGCCGCACACCGGGCTTTATAGGAAGAAAAAAGAAGTTAGGAAATGGCAGCACTGTGCACATTTGAGCACTCTGTTTTCATGGTGTGCACGTAGGCATAAACAGGAAGGAAATGGGAAGGGAAAACAGCAGTAGGAAGGAAATCAAGGAGAACTAGCTTAGCTGGCAGGTGAAATGTACCAGAATCAGCCAATTACACAGGCAGCAGACCAGCCCAGCCCAGAACACTACTATAAACTATGAAAACACCTTCCCCTCTGTTTTTTCCCACACTCTACACCACCGGTGTAAACAAGCAGGAAACTTTTAACACTCACAACAGCAAAATGATAGGGACTGCAATAACTATCATACAACAACTTGTGGAAGAGGCTGTGAATGCTGTCGACCAACCCACAGTGAGGAGACAGAAAAGAGTGTACAGACCCAGGGTAATTTACCAGGGGCTACATGATCTGGAGATAGTGGAGTGCTATAGGGTGGATAGAGACCTCCTACAGCTAATTGTTGAGCTGTACCGGCCATGCCTGGCACACAGTACTAACAGAGGGGAACCCATCCCAGTGGATACCAAGGTATATGTAGGCCTACAAATACTAGCTACAGGTACCTTCCAAATGCCAACTGGGAATATGATGGGGATTTCACAGGCATCAGCATCCAGTGTACTCCACCAGTTCCTGGATGCCATGACAGCACATGTTGGTGAGCACCTATATTTCCTCAACACCTGTGAGGCATTGGCCAGCAATATGCAACTGTTCCTCCAAATAGCAGAATACCCTGAGGTAGTGGGTGCTATAGACTGCATGCACATATGCATCAACGCATCACCCAATGAGCAGGGTAGGGTCTACATTAACCACAAGGGCTTCCCCTCCATCAACTGCTAGGTCGTGTGCGATGCCCAGGACATAATAATGAATGTGTGTGCAGGATGCCCTGAAAGCTACTACGATTCCCACATTTGGCATCTGACACAGCTGTACCAGAGATTTGCCATGGGGACATCCCTGACGGTCACCTAGTGGGGGATGCTGGATATGCACTGGAGCCGTGGCTGATGACACCCATCAGAAATGCACACACACCAAAATAAGAACTCCATAATGAGGCACACGCACAGACCAGAATTATAGTAGAGCGTGAGTTTGGGATGCTCAAGTAACAGTTCCGGTGCCTGGACACATCCGGTGGAGCCTTGCAGTACTCACCAGCTACATGTACCCAAATTGTCCTTGTATGTGCCATGCTACACAATATAATCCTGCGGAAACAGCTGCAGCAGGAACAGCACGGGGCAGGGCCACACAGCCCCCCACCATTGCCAAGGCCTGCACAGGCACAGAGTGACTTGGAGGAAGAACAATCTGAGCCTGCCCCAGTAGCAGAAGGAGGCGTGCCAAGTATGCCCTGGCCTTGGCAAAGAGGCAACGCATAGCACATACACTGGCACAGGAGGGACCTAGGGAATAACACCTCTCTCTGACTCTCACATACAGTAAAAGGGATGCCAAACATTACACTACCTGTGTTTAACCCTGTGTAGGGAGTGTACTATGTGCATCCGACATAGACAGCCCTGCAGCACCACCCTCAATACTGGGACACCCACAATTTAAGTGACTCACACATGCCAGTCAGAGGGGTTCACATACCCAACAACAGTCACAGCCAGCAGGACAGGTGTAGACAAGCACAACCAAAGACTGTGCTATGGCCTCTGAATGAGGCCTATGGGTAAGCCCCCCCAGGCCTACACAGACAGACTACAGCAGGTCAGGCAGTGGGATGTCAGTTCTGAAGGGTAGGATGTCAGAAACTAATATGTAGGTAATTAAAAGCTAAGCTATGTAGTGCACTGGTATGCCTCTGGTCAGCACGATAGGTAAGACTACAGACCGAAATGGAGTACCCGACATATCAGTACAGTCCTAGCAAATGTGTACAAGTGTCAGGTGTGCCCTCCCCATCCTACATAGAAATATAGTAACAGTCAGGTGTGCCTCCACACACAATCCTGTGTAGAAATGTAGAAATAGTCAGATGTACCCCCTTCCTATGTAGAAATGTAGTAACAGTCAGGTGTGCCCCCAATCCTGTGTAGAAATGTAGACATTGTCAGGTGTGCTCCCCCATCCTTCATAAAAATATAGTAACAGTCAAGTGTGCCCCCCCCACAATTCTGTGTAGAAATTTAGAAACAGTCAGGTGTGCCCCCCCATCCTACATAGAAATATAGTAACAGTCAGGTGTGCCCCCCTCACAATCCTGTGTAGAAATGTAGAAATAGTCAGGTGTGCCCCCCCATCCTTTGCAGAAATGTAGTAGCAGTCTATGCCAAATGATTGATGGATACCCTGCAGAGGCAGCATGCTACCTGTAGGTGTACAACACAAAGGTCAGCACTGCAGTACAAACTACCTGGACTTGATCCACACATTGAATACAGACGGCCGTACTGGGCATGCCCACACACTTAGAGAAATTAAGGCAATGTCAGTCAACAACATACTATAAGGTCAGACAGGGCATGCTTACACACTTTTGAAGTCCATGTCTGCAAACATCAGTGGACCAGACATATCTGGTAGCCGCAGATGTTAGTACAGACACACCTCATTATGTACCACTCATGCTTTGCACACACACAGTGGCTAGGAATACAGGCATATATGTAAGGACAACACACTATAATAAGCCACAGGTAGACATACATAGATGTGTGGAAGAGGGTGACTGTGACAAGGAGCCATCCAGGCCTGTCCCACCCAGCACACAGCCAAAGGGCCACAACCACATGAGGGTCAGATATCACTCACTGCAGATAATTGCCACTGGTATCTGTTAGCATTACCGAATATGTGGTGCACGTGCCAGATGTGCAACATGACTGTTCAAGGAAGTAGTCATCTAGCAGCTGTATACACGTACCTGTGAAATATGACCCAGGTTGTGCCCGCGTGTGGCATGCCACCCCCTAGATGAATGGGTTATGGCCCATGCACACATACTGCCCTCCCCATAGCCCCACTATGACAAACATACTGAGGTCATCCACTGTGAAATACACCTTTGGGAGAGTTTTAGCCCAATAATCTCCACGGTGTGTCCCAGAACTGCGTACTGCTGTAGTGTGATAAACTAGTTAGGTAGGAGTTCTAACCCCAGCCTTGGTAAGTGTATGTATGTGTGTGTGTTTATCTGTCTGTGTAGAGATCAATGCTGTTTAGGGTGGTCACATCCCCTACAATTGACATGCTCTACTTTGGTAAGGCTGCTGATGTCATCCACCTAGAAATACATCCCTGGAAGGTTGTATCCCAGTAATCTCCATAGCGTGTGCTGTAACTGTATACTGCTGTAATGTGATAAAATAGTTTGACAGGAGTTTTAACCCCAGCCTTGGCAACTGTGTGTGTGTCTGTCCATCTGTCTCTCTGTAGAGATCAATGCTTTTTAGGGTGGTCACACTCCCTACAATTGACATGCTCTACTTTGGTAAGGCTGCTGATGTCATCCACTTAGAAATACATCCCTGGGAAGGTTGTATACCAGTAATCTTCGTACTATGTGCTGTAACTGTGTAGTGTGATAAAATAGTCAGAAAGAAGTTCTAACCCCAGCCTTGGCAACTGTGTGTGTCTGTCTCTGTGTAGACATCAATGCTTTTTAGGGCGGCCACACTCCCTACAATTAACATGCTCTACTTTGATAAGGCTGCTGAAATCATCCACCTAGAAATACATCCCTGGGAAGGTTGTATCACAGTCATCTCCATAGTGTGGGCTGTATCTTTGCACTGCTGTATTGTGATAAAATAATTAGGAAGGAGTTCTAACCCCAGCCTTGGCAACTGTGTGTTTGTGTGTGTGTCTGTCTGTGTAGAAAGCAATGCTTTTTAGGGTAGTCACACCCCCTACAATTGAAATGCTCTACTTTGGTAAGGCTGCCAATGTCATCCACCTAGAAATACACCTCTGGGGAGGTTGTAGACCAGTAATCTCTGTAGTGTGTCCTATAATTGTGTATTGCTGTAGTATAATAAATTAGTTAGGTAGATGTTCCAATCCCAGACTTGGCAAGTGTGTGTCTGTCTGACCCTGTATGTGTAGAGAGAAATGCTTTTTAGGGTAGTCACACTCCATACGATTTGTATGCTCTACTTTGGCAATGCTGCTGTCATCCACCTAGAAATACACCTCTGGAAAGGATGTAGTTCAGTGATCTCCGTAGCACGTGTCATAACAGCTCCATGCTGTAGTGTGAGATAGACCTCTGGTAGGGATTCTATACCCACACATGTCGGTTGTGGATGTTTTGTGTGTATTTTAATGTCTGTGCAGGGAGCAATGCATTTTATGCTAGTCACACCCAGTACATGTCAAATGCCCTACTCTGGCAATCCTGCTGATGTCATTCATTGTGAAATACACCTTTGGGGAAGGAGTTCCCCAGTAGTCTCCGTGGTGTGTCCTATAACAGCTCCATGCTGTAGTGTGATATAGACCTCTGTTAGGGGTTCTATACCAACCCGTGTCGACTGTGGATGTTTTGTGTGTGTTTCAATGTCTGTGTAGGGAGCAATGCATTTTAGGCTAGTCACACTCAGTACATGTCAAATACCCTACTTGGGGAATCCTGCTGATGTCATTCATTGTGAAATACACCTTTGGAGAAGGAGTTCTTCAGTAATCCCCATGGTGCATCCTATAACAGCTCCATGCTGTAGTGTGATATAGACCTCTGTTAGGGGTTCTATACCCCCAAATGTCAGTTGTGGATGTTTTGTGTGTGTTTCAATGTCTGTGTAGGGAACAATGCATTTTAGGCTAGTCACACTCAGTGCATGTCAAATGCCCTACTTTGGCAATCCTGCTGATGTCATCCAATGTGATACACATATTTGGGGAAGGAGTATCTCAGTCACCTCTGTGGCGTGTACTATAACTGTGTAGTGCTGTAGTATAATAAACTAGTTAGATAGGGGTTCTACTCCCAGACATGACAGGTGTGTGTGAGTTTGTAACTCATATCCTGTGTGGAAGTGGGTGTGAGTGTGTTACACCAGTGCCCAATCTATAGCTGGCTTTGCAAAATTTTTTATGGTGGACATTTCACAATGTCCTCTGTACAGGGATAACAGATGTGAAATAGCTGAGAGGCTGGGGTGCAAATCCATACCCATACATGTGACATCAAAGCCAGGCAAAAACAGTTAGCAACCCAAGTATTACCCAGAGCACACTCTCAACCCATGTCTCATACACACACACACACATGCCTAGGTAACAGCCAATATGTGGGTAGTACACTGCATATTGGGCAATGATAGTAACTATGGAGTGATTGCAGTGGGCTACAGAGAGCATGGCACCCTGTCCATCTGTCCAATAGGCATGTACATGCAGACAGTGCACCTTCCCCATGTTCCCCACTGGATACCTGCAACACCTGTGGTGTCATCACATGTGACCCACAAAGGGCATACCATGCCTGAAAACATGCACTGGATGGACAGATGCCACTGACACCAAGGAATGCCATTAGCATGCTATCAATGTACGTGCAGGGTAAACCTGCTGTCCATTACCAGTGTCCACCACATGTGACCAAGACTGGCACATCTGATGATAATCTGTGTACACAACATGGGCCAGACACCCCAGGTACAGTTCCACATGTCACTGTACATGCATGTGAGAGGTCTACACATCCCAGACACTGACCATGTCATGGACTAAGGAACACATACATGGCAAGTGATGCACAGCATTGGCCACAAGCAATAGTCCCCAAATGACTGGATGGTGGTTACAATACCCACCTGTGTGGGCAAATGCAGAACCTACAGCCCTGAGCTACAATGCAGACCATTGTCATGTGGCCTGATGCCAAGGTATACCCATCACCTAGCCTTGTATAGCCGTCTGGCACAGTCGACCACCGCACACCCATGCAGACATGCACCTAAGCATGTCAGTACTGGCACCCTGTGTGTTTGTGTTTGTGCTGTATGATGCGTATGATCACATCCACACTCACTACAGCCCCCATTGGCATACTGAAGCATGCTGTCTGATGTCAAACACCTCCCCATACCCTTTCCCATATAACCTCCGTATGGCCATGTGGTGCATGTGATACCTGCACACTAATGTGTTGTGGCAATCTCACTAGTGATAAGTTGTAATCCTGGCCCTGCCAAGTGTGTCAATGTGTGTGCATTCCTGTGAGAGTGTGGCTGTGTTGATGCTAGCACCTGTTCATGCAGACAGGCATGTGTACTTCACCTACTGTATAGCTACCATATCCCTGTTGCAGATGTCACTCACCATCACATATATGTTCTGAGGGGTCTGCAACAGGTAACTTATGTGGTGCATCCAATAACTGCATAGAACGGTGATAGCACTACATAGCCATCGGGTTTTGATACCCTGTGCTGGTAGGAGTGTGACACAAACATGCTTAAGTTTTACTCTTCCACCCCTCCCTGACTTGTCTTTGCCTCTGTCTGCCTCTCTCACTCCCTCACTGGTGGATGTGGAGATCTACACCTGCTTTGCTTAGGCAGCAGAATGTGTATTTTAGGTAATGCTCATGATCAACTGATGGCCTCTGCATGAGTTGCAGCCCTCCCCTAGCTGACTGCATTTGGAACAGCTGTGGTAACATTCCCATAGCCAATTGCATGGAAACACACTCCAATATCTAAGAACATCATGTTTGTGTTGTTCCTTTTCATTCACTGTGAGCAGGAACTCCTTCTGTTGTTTTGCAAACAGCATCTCAGATTGATTGAAGATTTACCTCTGACAACATACACTGTGGAAACAAGCCAACACACAGGAGGAAGATGTGCCTGACCTGACTACAGACTGTAAGTGCTGCTATACTGCATTCGGAGTAATGTTGGTTTAACATGGTGTGTGCAGATACGGCTGTCCTACATGTATTAATACCTGCCATGTCAGTTGTATGTTTATGAGGACTCCCCATCTGTAGGGTCATCTGCAGACTGGGCAGTGTGTGGTGCCTTTTGTGTCATGTGTTACCCACAGAACATGTATCTGTGAACTGCAGAAGGTAGTGTGAGGATTGCAGTCTGTAGATGGTGAAAGCTGTGACAGTTACTGACTTCATATCTCTCATAGGACATATGTTGCAACAAACCCTGTTACAACAGTAAATGTATGATGTTATCACAGCAACATGTCAATAGCGGCCCTTTGTATGTGCTTCAGGCCACAACTCAGTCAACCTTTGTACATATGTCATGCATTAAGAGGTGCATATGTGCTGTACACCATAATTAGTGTCATCATATCTGATAACAAGCCAGTGAGATATCAGACTGCTACACATGTTATGTAGAGTAGGGGGTTATATTTGATGACGTAACCTGGACATACTCTGGTTGTTTGTACAGTACTGAGGTCTGTGTACTTATGGTGAATGTTGACAGTGTGTGTATTGTTAATATGTACCTTGGCCTGTGTACAGACTGTGGTAGTTGTCATCGTCCTAGGTCCCGTCCTAATTGATGTTACATGCTGCTCAACTGTATGTTACCGTATTGGCTTACATGTTTGCAAGGCCATACACACACATGTCCCATACCACAGACGGGAATCAGACCACACTGTGTAGCAGCCCAGTATATGTAGGGTTAGTGTGTGAGTGGCACATATGAGGATGATGTTGAACAGATAGTCCATATACTGTAATATTATGCTAGCTTACCATAAGTGGCTGTGACTGTGTTCACATTGCTTGTGGTTATGCACTTTCACACAGGTGTATCTTACCCTGTGCTGTGACATGCCTGTAGTGCCTGCTATATATGCAGGTACATGTGCATTCCCCCATAGGAGATGTAGGCCAGTATTGAGCCAGTCTGCCTGTAGCCTGCACAGTGCTTTGTTAAGTGCCTAGCAGCTTAGTGTACTTACCCAGTGCAATGTCATGTCCAGATACTTGCCAGATGTACTGATGCCAGACCTCCCTTAACAGTCATGTATGTCAGAGCAGTGGGATGCTGTACAGATGTATGTTAATAACTAGTGGGTAGTATGTTGCCATGGCACCTCTGTATCAGCAATTATTATGTGTAAGGACAGACAGGGGTGTGTGAATGCATAACCTATGGGGGCGACTGTATACCAGTCGTTATGTGTTATACCGATCTACATGGCTGTTAACATCCATATTGTCAGGCTTGGTCCACATGTTCTGCACTAAGGGGTCCTGTGTATACCTCTGGACTGTACAGAGTGTGTCAGAATGTCCACATCGATTGGCCAATATCTCTGATGTAGTCCACAAGAGCATTACATGCTTGTAGCGGTACTATACTATGATGTCCTTAGCATGTCTGTCAGTAGCCAATGGCACACATATGAAAAGCAGATGTGACCTCCCACACACACCATGTCTGTGCAGACAATCTCTATTACAGTATCAATAGTCTGTAATATATCTGCTATACATGCCTGACATCCCCTTGCATTACGAAGGTGGTACTCTAGGGGCTGAGGTAGGGCTACACCCCATGTTCAGGACATATGGTGAATATATATGCACATATGATTATACAGATATCTATATAGATAATTATACATGTACATATCGAGATATATAGATGGGTGGTGTATATGTACATAGATATGCATATACACACCCGGATGTAAACATATACAGAGCAGTATATGTCTACACATATACAGATAGAGATACATATGCACATATACGTATACCACACTGCCATGCCTGCCAGCAGTCCACTGCTGTTGTATCTCCCACACATATGGTGGGGCTGGGGCCATATATGTGTGGGATTCACCTACACAATGCATGTGTGCCCATATGCACTCCAGAGGCCAGTGTATGTAACAGTGGTATATGGCCCTGTATTATTGAGTCTTGGGGGGATGCACCATGCATAACCTAGGCTGTTACAAAATGTGGGTGTATCAGGGTTGTGCTGCCTCAAGGTATCTGGATGTACAGTACAATAGATGTCACCCATCTTGACATTACTTACATAAAGTGGGTTACTGCAGGCCTACTGCCTCCTGACATACAGACTGTTCTGTTTGCCAGTGTGCCTGTGATGGTGTCAGTTATGCCTTGTTATGTAACAGTTACATCCCATTTGGTCAGCTGAAGTCTTTACCACGTAGTGATTGTGTACAGAGTGTAGATAGAGGCTGCTGGACTATACACCCGCATCACTTACTGTTGATTGTGTGGTATCCTGTGGTCCAGTCTGTCTTTACTATTGTACGATTTGAAGGGCTTGACCTGGACAGCAACAGTTGTGGACCTTTCCAGACTACTGTATTAGTATAACTATTTCACAGTTGCATTCCTCTGTTGATATGGATGTCAGTGTCTGAACAACTATATGACATGGCATATAAATCTGTTATAGTACACGAATAAAGGTATTCCATTTCTGCAAACCTGTGTGTGGTGGTTATCCTATGACCTCTCTGTGGGTATATGTTGCAGGCAATGAATGGTATTTGTATGGGTGGCTCATCCAGTGTCCAGTTGTTAGGGTGTTAACTGTAGACATAGTGGCTGTACCATATTGTGTACACCTACTACATAAGTATCTTAATGTACATATCTCTGCGTGTGTATGTGTAGTCACATGTGTGTGTGTGTGTATATATATATATATATATATATATATACACACACACACACACACACACACACACACATATATATATATATATATATATATATATATATATATATATATATATATATATATCCTTATCTGCATATATGTATCTGTGCATATGTATCCTGGGGATGTTGATAGCTTCCACATTTTACATTTCCTATGGGAGCCAGACTGTACTGCATGATATGTTATCAATACCAGCCTGACATCATACAGGTGGGATGTAGTACTGTTAACATCTTGTGCCCATGTCATGTCAGGTCATGGTTATGGGATCTGCAGCACTTGGTAGTGTATTGCAGGTCAGACATGTTTGGCTGTGGGGGGGTATGCCAATTTGTACAAGACGTATATTGCTTGGGGCCTCTGAACCCCATTAACAATGCATGTGGACATATTTGTTTTTGTTAATTTACCATTGCTATCTACAGATGTATGGCCACATATACCTATATATATATATATATATATATATATATATATATATATATATATATATATATATATATATATATATATATATATCTCTGCTTATATATATATATATATATATATATATATATATATATATATATATATAAAACTATATCCATATATACCTACATAGATATATAGCTGCATACATATATGTACCTTGCTGTGTATATGTAGACATATATATGTCTCGATGTAAGCATTTCCATGTATATATGTTCATATATATTTATATATATGTATATATTTCTAAATATATATACATAAATAAATATGTTGTATCTGTTTAGATATTAATATATTTACACACACACATACATCTAGATGTCGGTATACATTCTCTGTACTGTTGCATGACTGGGCTGGAAGATATGTTTCTGAAAACATCAGCTTTATGTATGTCTGTCATGGCTTAGTGGTAAATCACTTTGTCTGTGGTGTGCAGAGTTCTGGGTATGAGCCTTGCAGAAGCTGTTTATTTTGTTGCTGGACAGAACACGGGCCATTGGATACAGAGTGATTAAGGCACTTTAAAGCAGTTGTAAGCAGGTTTGCATGGAGGTAAGCACTGCTAACCTCTGCTTAATGATACTTACAGATAGTTAGCTTCTGTATTGCTTCATCTGTGGGCGCTTTGCTTACTGTCACGCAAACAGGCTTAAGCCTGCTTACTATTGCTTAAATATGCTTACTACTGCTTATTTGTGCTTTAACCTGCTTACTAGTGCCTTATTCATTATGACAGTGACACTTCACATTTGCATTTCCTGCAGTACTCCAGTTCATAAATATATGTTATGTAGTGGGTTTTACAACAAAAATATTGGTCATAACATGCCTTGCCATGGAAAATGGAATGTGCTGCAGTGGGACTCAAACTGGGAATGCCTACTCATAAGACGAATGCTCTGCCCACTACACTATTGCTATGCTGCTTCATTTGCATATATCTTCCTTGTTATCCTCTTCACACTTTTAAGCTGCTTTAACCGTAGCAAAGCAATGGGTACACCCGCGTACCTACAGTTAGCTTTAATCGGATATTTAAAAAAAAAACAAATGAGTTTCTTCATTTTATTTTTTTGTACTTTTGTTGTTGTACACATGAGAGACTGTTGGAGGGGATATGCAGAACCTATGAGTGGTCTTGTTCATTCCTTACACCTTTCTCTTGTTCTACATTGCAGGGGCATGTTTATTCTGAGAGCTCTGCTCTCAGACACGCCCCCTACACTCTTACATGCTCCATGTAAGCCTAGGAGCTCGGGCAGCACGCCTTATTAATATGCATGGCACACTGCCATCCTGCTCCTAAATGGGAGTTTCCATGCAGGACTAAGCTAGTCCTGCATGAAAGTTTAGTAAATCGGGGAGATAATTTCACACACACACACACACACACACACACACACACACACACACACACATGTGTATGTATATATATATATATATATATATATATATATATATATATACTTATTATTTATAATAATTTAAATGACAAACTTTGGAAGCAAATCACTTTTGGTCACAATATATCATTAAATGACTTTAATATACCACAAATATTGAAATCTGTAAGAAATGCATCTCAAATTCATTACTGGCACATTTTTACAGTGACATTTCTATATAGAATATTTTAGCACCTAACAAAATAGCAAAGTTCAGCAAAAAAAAAAAAAACATAGAAGTTTGGAGATGCAAACAAACTTGTAATGCACATTGACTACATACATTCTGTGCATATCCTTCTATCCAACTGTATTGGACTAATATTGCAGATTTTTTAAAGGCTATAGGGTTTGATTCTTTCACTTTATCAAAACTATTTGGTCTTATTAAATGTGGCAGATAAGTATAACATGAACAATGAAAATTGTTACTTTATATGAATAATCTCAGCAGTTGCAAGGAAAAATAAAAATGAGACAAATCTACACCACCTCAAATTGAAGAACTTTGGATCTCACTTCAAGTGAAAGCTATCAGAGAAATCAAGATAAAAGAATGCAAGTCGTACATTCAAAACTTTTCCATGAATCTGTGAACAAAAGTTTCATCTCTAATTGATTTTTTTTTCAACTTAACACACCTCTCCAAGATCAAGAGTCTATAAAATATACTTAAAATTTTGTTTAAATGCTTTTAAACTCATAGTTGCAACATTAGTGCTTGTATTTCTTTACTAATAACTTTGTTTTTATTTCAGGCACCTTGTATATTCTGTAAATATCTACTAAGTTAGTATTTTGATTTTTTTTTGTTTGTTTTGAAATTACTATCTGTTATTATCTACATGCAACTCCTTTAAGAATTTCAATAAGGAATGATGAAAAGCAATATTTAAAGCCACTTCTGTTATCCTATTTGCAATAAAGTGGTTACTACAAGACATTCACTTTATTCCTTTTTCTTGAATTTGGATTTTGGACTGCCTTCTGTTTATGTATAAACCTTAAGTTCTAGTTGCAGTCATTTAAAAATATATCATATTGTATTCACCCTGACTTCTAGTGATATAACTGGTATCCTTGATGTCACATACAATTATCTACTTTCATTAATATCACATACAAGTTTACTGATGTTGAAGACTATAGCATCACCTATATAAGTGCAATATTTTCTATTTTAATAACTTTATTTTATTTAAACTATTATAACAAATCCAGCATACAAAAGTTTTGAAGTATTAAAGAGGAGCACAGTAACTTCAAAATAAAAAAATGCATAGCAAATCCAATATTCATAGGAAGAAGACAACATACCCACCAGCTAAAATGAAATAAAAAAATCAGTTAAGGTATAACAAACCATACAACATGAACTATCTTGGAGAATCAACAATCCAAAGAAGTTAGATAATGAAGTGCAGTACACAACCAAACATTAATAGGTTCATAGGGTCATAGGTAGGTACTAGGCTATCAGCCCTGAGGCCTATACAAACCCAGCCAAAACGTACCCTGGCTTTTGCTACCCAAGAAAATTATTTTCCTGTGCCACTGTCAAGCAGAGCCACAGAGGTGATCCCCGGGGTGAATTTCCTATTTCCCATCCAATCATCAAGATTTTTCTTGAAGAGTGCTAAGGAGGAGCTTTGTTTGATATAGATAGGTAGTTTATTCCAGAGTATGGGAAGTCTCTGGGACAGGAATTTATCCCTCTGGCATGTTCTGTTTATTGTGGTGACAAGGTTTAGGTCCCTAGAGCGTGTAGATCAGAGGGATTGGGATTTCTTTAAGTGGAGCATGTCCAACAGCTCTGGGTTTGACATAGCTTTGTATGTTAGGCAGAGATCACCTCGGAGTAGGCGATATGCGACGGAGTAAAGCTGGAGTCTTTTGAGACGGTCTGCGTAGGGTATCTGTTTGAGGTCTGTAATCCTCTTGGTGAGATATTTCTGTGGCTTTTCCAGTTGTTGTAGATGTCTTGTGAGGTACATACCAAAAGGGACATTGTACTCTATAATGGGTCTAATGAGTGATGAGTAGAGGGGAACAATGACCTCTTTTTTTCTGGATGAGAAACCTTTTGTGATGAGGTGTGCCAAATAGAAGGATTTCCTAACTACTGTGGCGATGTGATTATCAAAGGAGAGACTACTGTCCACCTGTGTCCCAAGGTCTCTTATCACACTTTCGGTGTTAAGTATACTACCGCCTATGTTGTAGTTCATGGGTACAGAGTTTTTACCAAAGGGGATGACAATGCACTTTTTGGCATTGAGCTTGAGGCCATGGCTTTGACAACAGGCATCTGTCTCAGTGAGGCCCTTTTGTAGGATGTCCACATCGTTAGGAGTTTCCATTATGGCTCCTAGCTTGCAGTCATCTGCTAACTTCATTAGCCAAAGACCTTCTGTGTTAGCCTGTACTTCAGAGAAGTAGATACCAAACAGGAGAGGACCCAGGACTGAACCCTGTGGTATTCCACTTGTCACTGGTCTGAAGTCAGATTTGGAGTCTGCTACTTTCACAGTGTGGGTTCTTTCAGTGAACCAGTTGGCAACCCATCTTATGACATAGAGATTTATACCAACTTCCAAAATGCAAAGACAAACTAAGCCAAATCACCGCCAAGTCCAGGAACACAAGAATATCCATGCAGTCCACAGTTGAATATTTCCAGCTCGAAAGGACAGACACGCCGTTTTCCAGCTTAATTTAGTTTAACAAGTCTTAGGTACTACTAATAGTACTTAAGACTTGTTAAACTACATTAAGCTGGAAAACGGCGTGTCTGTTCTTTCGAGCTGGAAATATTCAACTGTGGACTGCATGGATATTCTTGTGTTCCCGGACTTGGCGGTGACATAGAGATTTATACCTAGTTTAGTGAGTTTATCTATAATTCCAGAGTGGGGGATGGTGTCGAAAGCCTTGGCAAGATCTAGATAGGCTTTGTGAACCACCTTACCCTTGTCTACGGCTTTGGTGACTGTTTCAAAGAAGTATATCAAGTTTAGGAGACATTATCTGCCCTTTACAAACCCAAACTGGGTGGGGTCCAGAATTTGGAGATTACCAATGTCTTTGTTTATAAGTTCCATGATGATACTTCCATAGCCTTGCAGACCAGGGTCGTCAGGCTAATGGGGCAGTAGTTCCTAGGGTTCGTGGTGGCTCCCCCCTTGTGGAGTGGGATAACCATCGCTATGCGCCATTCAGCAGGCACAAAGCCTGAGGTGAGGCTATGATTGAGCATGGTACTTAGGTGTGGTGCCAGTTCATTCTGTAGTTCATGTAGAATGCAGACTGGGGTGTTGTCTGGTCCCATGGATGCTGTGGTCTTGGCTTTGAAGAGTGTGGTTTTTACCTGTGCAGCCATGATTACAGGAACTTTGCATTCTTCTGGTATAGAGATGGGCTCTTTAGGGGATGAGATGGGGGAAAAGTTAGCACTTAACCTATCTGCCAGGATGTTGGCAATATCAGTTGGGTCTGTATATTTAATGCCATTGTGCTGTAACTCAGAGCGGATCTGAGTGTTGCTATTGAGATTCTTGACATAGCTATAGAATGCTTTGTGGTTGTCTTTAGAATCAGTGCTGATTTTGTTTTTGTAACTAGCTTTGGAGGATTTTATCAGGGATCATAGCTTCTTACTGAGGCTGACCAGGGAGGTCCTCCACTCATGGGATTTTACTCTCTTTTGCAACAGTTTCTTCCTTCTGATGTACAGTTTGTTTATGGCAGGGGACCACCAGATTGGCTTCCTTTTTTTTGGAGGATAGCATCTTGGTTCTGTTTGGGATAGCATGATCCATGCACTTATGTATGTGCTTATAAAGTGCAATTGTGTAGGATTCAGTAGTCGTAACTGTATTGTCCATCTGCATGGGTGTCATGAAGTTCACCACTTCTGTCTTAAGAAGCATGAAATTGGCTTTGGAGAAATTTTTTACCATGGTTTCCTTAATGGGGGGTGGGGGCAGGATGTGGATATCTAGGGTAATTAGCTTATGGTTGGATCGGACCAATGAGGCGTTGACTTCAGGTGTGGAACACCGGTCACTCATGTTGGTAATGACTAGATCTAGGATATTGTTGCCCCTGGTGGGGGTGTGGATAAGTTGATCCAGGGCATTGGAGTTTATGAATTCCAGAAAGCGTTGAGTGAAGGAGTTGGTACATGAGTAGTTTTCCCAGTTAATGGTGGGGTAGGTGAAATTGCCCATTATTAGGGTGTTTGGTTGAACCCTAATATTTTCCAGTACATCAAGAAAAGAGAAGTGGGAATCCTGGGGCATGGTGGGTGATCTGTAGCAAGCTCCAATTTGGATTGAAGTTTTGCCCAGAGTTAGTTGCACTTGGATAACCTTAGCTGCATCATGCTGAGCAACTAGCCTGGAGGTGTGGATAATCCGAAACATAGGTGAAAAAAACATGTAAACACAAGCAGTGTAATGAGGAAAGCTATAACAAGAAGCATGAGATTCAGACAAGGGGAATATGGAGAGGATCCTGATGAAGAATTAGAAGTGGGGTAAAAGAGGATAAAGAGGTTATATGATCAGAAGCCCCTTGAAGACCTGACTAATTAAACAAAAAGATGAAATGCTACAAATCAGACATTCAATATGTAAACAAATCTTGAAATTTTATTTGTGCCTGGAAAACTGATTGACCTAGATCTAATTGATCCCAGAAATCATTAAAGAGATCCCTCCACAGAGCCACTTTGCTTTCTGTACTCATCCTTTGATGAGCAATTTTCAATTCCACATAATAAATCTGATCAACAATACTCCTGAAGTATAACCTGCCTGAGGAACACAAGGCTGCCAATAATGGGGGATGGGTTATTTTTTAAGCAGTAGTGACTACAGTTAGAAGATCTGACTTACAAGGGAACAAGGTAGAACATTAAAGGGTACTAAATCTGAGCCCAAAACAATCTGATTGCAAAATATTGGCCATCAGTCAGCCCATATCTGCCCCCAAAATGAACAATATTGGGATATTTGCAAAATATATGTGGCCATCCTATAATAAACCCATCATGACACCTCAAGCAGGAAGTACATCCAAAAAAATTATATAAAATAAAATAAAATTAGCCTACTGCACTTGATTAAACTAAATATGATGTAGATACTTTAATGAGACAAGTTTCCATTTTGGTGCCACATGAGATTTGATTTACACACTCACACACACACACACACACACACACACACACACACACACACACACACACACACACACACACACACACACACACACACACTTGGGAAAGGCTGGCACAGATTCTCTGGCTGTGACCCTTCTGCCCAGACTATAATGTAGTTATCACTGCCACCAGAACCCCTGATATCTACTTTGAGGCTCTTACAAGGGTACCCAGTTATATTGAATGAAATTAATATTCATACAAATGGTAGTGTTGACCAAACAGCAAAGCTTTCAGGAGGGGGCCAGCATTATCACCAAATAAGTATGTGCAAATACTCTCAAAATTTAAATATTTTCTAAAAAGGACCAGCCACAGTGAAAAGTTTTAATATATTTAATAATAAATAATAAAATAACTAAATACCTATTCACAGTAAAAACCAGAGTTTCATTCACAGAAAGTATTAAAAATAACACTGATGGAAAGTTTCACACAGTTATAGAAAAAACATTGTTTAGCTAATCTCACTATCTATTCCTGATTGACTAAAAGAATTACTGTTCCTACTTACTGAAAAGAGTGAGGCAAGATGGACGAGTGGTCCTTGGTGTCAGATCCAAGATAGAATGCAGAATGCTGCTGAGACTTCAGTCTCCTCTAATATTAAAACATTATTTCTGTACAGAATGACATCACTCACATCTTTCCCACACTATCCCCCATCACAGGGTTTTTCAGCTATGTGCCACAATATACACAGATAGAGCATTGCTCACATGTAGTGCAGCTGCTGGAAGTCATAAAACCATAAAACCATTTCACTCTTCCTACAGAAGATATAAACTATTCTCTAACACAGACATTCTGTCGATGGCTCCATACAAAACTCCGGGATAACATCTTTATGGCTTAACCCATAAAATAATTTAATTTCAAGAATATTTTGCAAAGTCATGTGGATCAAGATTAACCTCTTCACTTCCAGTATATGATGTTACAATGTATACATTTAAACAGTTACAATAATGCATGTACATCTCTTTTACTTCCAAGAGGGCACACTGTTGATACAGTTTAACATAAACAAACCTTGCAAATACTTTTTCAGTACAAGCTTCTGTTCAAATCAGTTTGCCATACAAATGTCATAATTATTTATAAAATTCCAACTAGCTGTGCTGCCATATGTTACAAATCCAATGCTCTGTTTCACCTGGCATAGCTGGCAGTACCTCCTATCATCACACCTCTCCCCCCTTTGAAGACTCAAGCTAGTTTTTCAAGTTTCCCTTGAGAAACATTGCTTGAAAGGAATGAGCCTATCTGGGAATAAATTATCTCATCCTCTGTCTTGAGATTCCATCTGCCTTGGCATTGCTGACCCCACTACAGTGCTGCACTCTTGTATCATATGCCTGCAACCCTAGGCTCCACCATAGTAACTTGGGATTTTCCTGACTGGCTTGCTGTAGCCATAGATCCCCTTCAGAATCCTCCTGCCTCCTACTGCAAATACTTAGCACCAGCACCTCCCTATCATGATAAGATTTCATCATGTTAACATGGTACAGCCTGTGCCCCAGTCTCCTGCCTAGCCATTCTACAATGTAGTTAACATCACTGAATTTCCTTACCACTTTGAAGGGTCCCTGCCAAGCTGCCTGCAGTTTATTGTGTCTTACAGGAATGAAAACTATAACCTGCTGCCCCACAGGGTACTCTCTGGCACAAGCAGTTCTGTTATACCAGACCTTTTTCAGCTGTAGGGCTCCTGTCAGGTTCCCCTGGGCCAAGACAATGACCTCATTGAGCCTTGTCCTGAGGTTTAGGGCATATGCTACAACAGACTCCTTGTGGGCTTCACACTCACCCTCCCAGTCTTCAAGAATCAAATCTAGAGGTCCCCTCGCCCTATGCCCATACAGCAACTCAAAGGGTGAAAGGCCTGTGGATTCCTGGGGCACCTCTCTGTAAGTAAATAACAGATGAGGCAAATAATTGTCCCACTCTCTCTTAAACTGGTCTGCAAATGTCTATAGCATGGTCTTTACTGTAGAGTTTAACCTCTTCACAAGACCATTAGTCTGGGGATAGTAGGGGGTGGTCTGTAGGTCCTTCACCCCACAGTGATTCCACAGACAAGCCAGCAGGTGTGACATGAATCTGGCACCTCTGTCAGTGAGTATTTCTCTCTGGAAACCTACCTTGATGAAAATCTCTAACAAAGCATTTTCCACCTTTTCTGCCAGAATGGAGGACAGAGCTATTGTCTCAGGGTATCTAGCAGCATAATTTACTACCACCAGGATATACTTCTTCTCTGTGAAGAGTGGGGTACTCAGAGGCCCCACAGTATCCATAGTTACCATCAGAAATGGCTCCTCAATCACAGGCAAAGGCATCAAAGGAACCTTGAGCTTGTCTCCTACCTTGCCTACTTTTTTGGCACTGCTCACAGGTCCTGCAGTACCCTGTTACATCCTTTCCAATTCCAGGCCAATAAAGTTTTGCATAATATGTCTCTTAGTATGTTTTATGCCAATATAACCTGCAAAAGGAATGTCATGGGCTATGGCTAGAAGTGCTAGATGGTGGGCTTGAGGCACTATCAACTGCTGTATTATCTCACCCCCTAACCCTCCCTCAGTGGTCACCTCTCTATATAGTAACCCTTTGTTACAGTATTCTGACTCCCCTTTTCCTTGAGAATCAGGTACCTCCCTAGCTACCTCCCTCAAGCCTCTTAGTGTAGGATCTGAGAGTTCAGCCTGTCTCAGCTCTACTTTTCTAACTCTTCCCAGCTTCCCTTCCACAGGAAATCTGGTATCCTCTGACAACAGTGCTTCACTGTCAGCCTGGGTAATACCACTCACCTCTGTCCTTGAGTCACTCCCTCCAAGGGAACATCAGTACCTACCAGCAGCTGTGGTTCACCTTTAGGCTCACTGCTACAGGGTAACTCTCTCCATGAAATAGCCACTTCACCACCCCTGGCTTCAGGTATGAGGTCTGTCTTGGTCTCCCCCAGGTTACCAGACTCACATGTCTGTCTCCAAGCCTGACTGCATGTAACTGCATGCACACAAGGTACTGCATTATCAAAATCATTCCCTATGAAGATAGCTGCAAGGATATCCTAAACACATCTACTTGCTTGCTTCCTGTTCCACCCTTACAATCAAGGTGAACCCTGGACAAAGGCATTTGGAATTGGGTCCCTCCTAAAGCTCTGATTAGAGTGGACTGCTCAATCAAGTACTGCTCCTCTTTAACCACTGCATGCTTCACAATGGTTATGTCAAAGCCTGTGTCTCTCTTAGCAGTGGCCTGTTTTCCATCCATTAAGATAGGCTATAACCTCTGGTGATAGTTTGGTACTCCTGTTGTCTCCAGACAGCTTATCACTGGAATACTATTATTCCCACTTGCTGACTCCCCCACCTTTTTTTCCCCACCCTGCCTCTGTGGACATCTATATGCTACATGGTCCCACTGGTTACATTTAAAACAATTAACCCTCAATCCTGGCTGTGTACATGAAGTAATGTTTTCCCCTGTTACTGGTGGACTCTGCTCTGAGTTACAGCACAAAGGCAAGAAAATTACAGAACCAACTGATATTGCCAACATCCTGGCAGATAGGTTCAGTGCTAACTTTACCCCACTCTCACCCCCTAAAGGGCCCATATCTATACAGGAAGAATGCAGAGTCCCTGTAATCACAACTATGCAGGTAAAAGCTGCACTCTCTAAAGCCAAAAACACAGCATCCATGGGACCGGACAACATCCCAGGCTGCGTTTTACATGAACTTCAGAATGAACTGGCTCCCCACTTAAGCACCATGTTCAATAATAGCCTCACATCAGGCTTTGTGCCCACTGAATGGCGCACAGCAACAGTTAATCCACTCCACAAAGGGGGAGCCACTACTGATCCCGGGAACTATCGACCTATTAGCCTGATGAGCCTGGTCTGCAAGGCCATGGAACGTATCGTCATGGAACTCATAAACAAAGATATTGGTAACCTCCAAACTCTGGATCCCACCCAGTTCAGGTTGTGAAAGGCAGATCATGCCTCCTGAACCTGATCCACTTCTTCGAGGCAGTCACCAAAGATGTAGATGAGGGTAAAGTGGTTCACACAACCTATCTTGACCTCGCCAAGGCTTTTGACACCATCGCCCATTCTGGAATTATAGCTAAACTCACTAAACTAGGTATAAATCCCTACATCACAAGATGGGTTGCCAACTGGCTCACTGACAGAACCCACAATGTAAAAGTTGCAGACTCCAAATCTGACCTCAAAGCAGTGACAAGTGGAGTACCACAGGGTTCTGTCCTGGGACCTGTCCTGTTTGGTATCTACTTCTCTGAAGTACAGGCTAACACAGAAGGCCTCTGGCTAATGAAGTTTGCAGATGACTGCAAACTAGGAGTCAAAGTCAAGTCCCCAAATGATGTGGACATCCTACAGAAGGGCCTCGCTGAGACAGATGCCTTGTGTCAGAGCCATGGCCTCAAGCTCAATGCCAAAAAGTGCAGTGTCGTCCCCTTTGGTAAAAACTCTGTACCATGAACCACCACATAGGCAGCAACCTACTTAACACTGAATGTGTGATAAGAGACCTTGGGACCCAGGTGGACAGTAGTCTCTCCTTTGATAGTCACATTGCCACAGTAGTCAGGAAGTCCTTCTACACAGCACACCTCATCATAAAAGGGTTCTCATCCAGGAAAAAAGAGGTCATTGTTCCCCTCTACTCGACACTCATTAGACCCATTATAGAGTACAATGCCCCTTTCGGAATGTACCTCACAAAAAATCTGCAGCAGCTGGAAAGGCCACAAAAGTACCTCACAAAGAGTATTACTGGCCACAAACAAATACCCTACACTGACCGCTTCCAAAAACTCCAGCTTTACTCCGTAGCATATCTCCTACTCCGAGGTGATCTCTGCCTAACATATAAAGTTATGTCAAACCCAGAGCTGTTGGACATGCTACACCTAAAGAAATCCCAATCCCTCCGAGCTACATGCTATAGGGACCTAAACCTAGTCACCACAATAAACAGGACATGCTGGAGGGATAGATTCCTGTCCCAGAGACTTCCCATACTCTGGAACAGGCTACCCATCTATGTCAAGCAAAGTTCTTCATTAGCACTCTTCAAGAAAAATCTTGATGAGTGTATGGGAAATAGGAAATACACCACAGGGATCACTTCTGCGTCTCTGCTTGACAGTGGCACAGGAAAATAACTTTCTTGGGTGGTGTAAGACAGGGAACCTTGTTGGCTAGGCTTACGTAGGCCCTTGGGCTGATAGCCTAGTACCCACCTATGAACCTATGAACCTATGTTGGGTGGTTTAGGCTGCCCACCATGGGTTTCCTTATATCCATGTGCAGCACTGGGTATTACTTTCCTGTGCAGTAATGCTCTGCCTACTAAATAGAGGCCACCCTTTTCCCCCCAGCTCATCTGCAGAGTTGCACTCTTGGTTGACCAACCAGGTTCTCATGTCCTCAGGCAAAGTGTTAAGGGATTATTTCCTCACCAAAAGGTCTGCTAATCCTTCAAAAGTGATGATCTGACACCCACTCACCCACCTATGAAAATAAGTGCTTAACTCAGCAATATAATCACGCACACTTTCATCTTTCTTGTGTCTATGCTCATGAAACTTTTTTTTCTGTAAGCTTCAGGTGTTAAAGTATTTAAGTAAACATTTCTTGACATTTTCATCATTTAAACAATCAATATTAAACAATTTAGAAACAGTGGTTACAGCTTTACCATGAAGTAAGGGGGTCACAAACCATATCCAAAGCCCTTGGTCACATTATATTGCTTACATACCTTTTCAAATATATGAATAAAACTATCAAAATTATCAACCTCTGCAAATTGTGGAAGAAATTTAGTGACCTTTGTTTCTTCTGGGGTTCATTTTTTCCCTTTCCCATTGCCTCCATGATTCTGGCAAAGATTCAGCATATCCCTCTCATGTTGATGCTGTATCTCCTTTTCTTCAGCCTCCAAATGCCATAGTCTCTCTGCTGATTCTAATTCCAAACATTTGAGCTCCAGTTCAAATCTCTTTAACTATAGATGGATTTTTAAGTCCTCTGAGGATAAAGTGAACTGTCTTGTTTCTGAAGTCTGCAAATTCTTATCACCAGACTTCCTATCCTCCTGGTTGCTAGTCTGAGCTGTGACTAAGGCTGAAATAATTTCCTCTTTAGTCAGGTTAGAATACACCTGTCCTTTGGCTTCCCACATCTTGGCCAACTAGTTCTTTATCAGCTTGCCATAATCTTCTGCTTGCATTTTTCCTGTTCTCCCTGACTAAACTAAACAAACAAAAAATAAATGAATAAAACTGCTGTGATATGAAACTCTGAATGTTCACCTTGTGGCTGCTAAGAGAATGCACACCTTTAGTGACAACTGCTTACAGGCTATAGAAGTTCAATATCCACACCACTGCTCACCAATGTATGATATCCTCACTCTGGGCCTGTAATCAAGGAGCCTGAGTCACAACACTGCCACCAATATGTGACATCCCCACTCTGGACCAGTAATCATGGAGCCTGAATCCTCGCCACTGACACTGGAGAGGGATGTTCATTTGGAAGACAAATGGATACACTCAGTATTTCCAGATGCAGACCTGTCTGCATCAAGCACAACTTCTCATAGGAGCACACAGAAAACATGCTCACTCCAGGGGCTGGTTCCTACCTACATCTGGCCAGAACCCCATATAAGACTCCTCACTGGCACAACTTAGAATTGAGTTCTTAGCTGGAGTTCCAAGCTTAGTCCTGCCATACCCTCTCTGTGAAACCAGTGCTTTGTGCCCCTGCTCCAAGCAGCTGACACACACACTCTTTGAGATTTGATTTGCACGTACACACACACACACACACACACACACACACACACACACACAGATTCACCTGCTGTATACCCTTCTGCACAGACTATAACCAAACAGCAACAGGAGTGGCCAAAGTTATCACCAAATAAATATGTGCAAATACTCTTAAAACTTAAATGTTTTCTAAAAAGGACCAGCCATAATGAAAAGTTTAAATATGTTCAATAATAAATAATAAAAGAACAAGAAAATACTAAATATTTATTCACAGTAGACACCAGAGTTTCAGTCATAGGAAGTATTAAAAATAACACTGATGGAAAGCTTCACACAGTTATAGAAAAACAGTATTTACCTAATCTCACTACATATTCCTGATTGACTAAAAGTATTATGACATTCTGTCTCTGGCTCTAGTCAAAACTCTGGGATAACATCGTTAGGGCTTAACCCATAAAACAATTTAATTTCAAGAATATCTTGCAAAATCATGTGGATCAAGATTAACCTCTTCACTTCCAGTATATGCTGTTACAATGTATACATTTAAACAGTTACAATAATGTATGTACATCTCTTTTCTTTCCAGCGGGGCACACTGTTGATACATTTTAACATAAGCAAACATTACAAGTACATATTCAGCACAAGCATCTGTACAAATCAGTTTGATATTCAATTGAGATATAATTATTTACAAAATTCCAGCTAGCTGTGCCGGCATATTTACTGCCCAGTTCCTTCTGGCATGGATGGCAGTACCTCCTATCATCACATGCAGCTTAATAGTAAGGGAGATAAAGAACTTGAAAGCTATAAGGTATGGGACACAGTAATTGCAGTTCCAGGAATATCACCTAAGAGGTAAGAGCTTTTATACATAATAATAAAGAGACTTATTGTGATATTTTGTCTGAAAAAGGACAATATATGGAAAGTTTTATAGATACATTTTAAAAAAAAAGACCATTGTCTGTGGAACTCTTATGTAGGGCAGACTTTTAATGGAAAAACAAAAAAATGATTGCTGTGCAATTTCAAACTGAGGTGGCCAAAGAAGAATTGAAAGACTGTTTAAAAACTGCATGTAGGGATGTTTTGGACACTACAAAAATATATTATGATAGAGGTTTATGGGCCAGGGTTTGGAATAGTGGAATGATCTTCAAAATGATTTATTATTTATTTTATTTATTTCCAGTTTGATTACCGGGGAGGTCCATTGGGCTCAAAGAGCCCATTTTCAGTGGAGGCCCGGGAGAAAAGCTCCATATTACATACAAGTAAACAAAAATGAAATTATACAAAGTAATGTGAAAAAGTACAAATGCATAAAGGCAAGACAATTCTTAAACATATTTACAAAGTTGATTAGAGAACTATCTGTACAATAATTAAGTTGATAGAGGTAAGAGAATAGTGTTTACTTAGTTAATAAGAGTTCACAATTATAGGGAAAACAGTTATTAGTTGAAAGTTAAACATTTTATTGTTGTAGTATGTTGAAGTTTAGCAGAAATGGAGGAGATATAGGTGGGAAGTACACTGTTAGTAGAGCACAGATTATAGTTTCTGAAGTATTCTTAGAAAGGTGGTTGAACATTAGTAAAAGTGGAGTTCACACATGGAAGGTGTGATTGCCATAGTTAAACAGCATCAGCTTAATATAGGTAGTTAGTTAAGATTAATTGTTCTCAGTAAGAGGGGATGAGATCAAGGACTATATACAGTATTTGCATTATATACATTTAAAGTAGAAATGCAATATTAATAGTGTAGTATTACATTTGACTTAGGGGGAGGCAGATGTTTAGGAGGTCTTTAGAATTAGAGTGAGGTAACTGTTCAGGAGAATAGCCTGGGGTGGAGGAATATATAGAGAGGTAGCTGCTTAGGAGAACAGCCTGGGGTGGAGGAATAAGTAGAGAAGATGTACGAGGAAGCATACATAGAAGAGTGTAAGTAGGGAGAATATAGTTACATTTCCAGTACTGGGCAAGGTAGGAATGAAGCTGAGTTTTAAAGTATTCATAGTTTTCAGAGAATCTAAGAGAAGAAGGGAGGGAGTTCCATCTTTTGGCTAGGGAAGAAGATAGGAGAAGGTGACCAGCAGGTTGTTTAGGGTTGTATACAGAGAGGAGATTCTGGTGTGCAGATCTCAGGGCTCTGTGTGGGGTGTAAAATGGTAAGATATTTGCTAAAGCAGGGCATAAAGTTGGTTTGAAAATTAGTCTGTGGGCAGTAGTGAGTTGAAGGAAGTTGAGTTGGTTGGGAAGTTCTAGCCAGTTTAGCAGGTGGGGAGATGTGCAATGGTGGGAGGAGTAATTAGCTTTAGTTGCGAATTTAGCAATTTTGTTGTAACAAGTTTCTAGTTTAGAGGAGATGGAAGAGGATAAATTGGTAAGTAGGGGAGCACCATATAGAAGAGAAGGTAGTAAGTAGGTGGTGGAAGAGTTTGTCTGGTAGAAGAAGAGAGGAATTGGGAGTGTCTATATAGCATGCCAAGTTTCTGGTGAGTATTTTTAATGTTTAGCTCAACATATGTGTCAAATTTTAGGTGTTCATGTATGGTTACTCCAAGTAGTTTAGCAGAAGGGACAATTTCTATAGCGGAGTGAGTATGGCTAAAGATATTGAATGATTGTTTGTCAAGAAGGTGGGTTTTTGAGTGGGAGAAAAGAAGAATTTTGGATTTCTTAGCATTTAGGGAGAGATGATTTTCAAGCATCCAGTTTTCAGTAGTTGAAAAGGCCAATTGAGTTTTTGCTAGGAGGTCAGGGAGATTAGGAGCAGAGCAAGCTAATGTTGAGTCATCTGCGTATTGCATTATTTTAGTATTAGGAATGGCAGCGTGAAACTCATTCATAAATACATTGAAGAGCATTGGGCCAAGTATGGATCCCTGGAGAACTCCAGTAGGGGTGGGTAGGAAAGTTGATGTGCCAGTTTGTCATTTCACAGCTTGGGATCTATTAGAAAAGTAGCTGTTGAATCATAATAGGGTATTCTGTGAGAGATTAAGATTAGAAAGATGATAGGAGGAGTGGGATTGGTGGTATTGGTTGTGATAGGGGCAGTGGGGTTGGTAATAATTTTAGGTCCAGGGTTGGGGTGAATATCTCCTGCTTAGGAAAGGCAGTAAGAGGAGGTGAGCAGTAGCTGTAGTTTGGGCTTAGTTCATTGTGGGAGGCTAGAGAGTGATTTGGGTGAGTGACACTTGATTGGACAGAGCATAAGTTTTAGTTTAAAGTAGTGGAGTGTATTAGGTTGAAGTAGAGAGGGGGATATATAGTGAAAGTGAGATTTGAACGGGTGGAGTTAGAGATGAGTGGTGGTGTGGGGGGTAGGAAAGAGGAAGGGAGTTTGTAGGATGCATACGAGGTAGCATGGAATAGAGGAATTAGGAACAATGTGGTTAAACAGGAGGTGAGAAGGATTTGTGTTAGATGTGGGGACATGGTTGATTGGTGTAAGGTAAGAGAGTGAGAAAAAACAAGAAATGAGAGTATGTTAGAGAGGGGAGAAAGTGAAGGGAATGGCAGTAAGAAGAGGATGCTGTGGGGTAGGTTGGGGAGGAGTTAGTAAATTGGTGGGAGGGATGTGTTGTGATTGGATTGGCTGATAAAGAAGGGGAGGAGTTAGGTGAAAATAAATGTAGGAGTAGTGGGGCGGGTGGGAATTGGGGCAGGGTAGGAGACCAGATTGAGCTCGCAGGGCAAACGGAGCGGGTTCAGACAGGTAAATGAAGAAAATGCTGTGAGAACAATCTGTGAACAGCTGCCAACTGAGGAATTCTCAGTAGACACAGGTAAGTGGTAGAGACAGTATGGGGAAACTGAGTGGAAACAGGAAATTAGCTGGGGAATGGGAATTAAGCTAATAAAGTGGAAGTTTGGAGCAGTCAGAGACTGGGTAAAAAAGAACTAAGTGATATGCTATTAGAGAGAGGGGATAGAGAGTGCAGGACAAACCTAGTTTAGGGCACCACCTAGTGGGTTAAAGTATAGAGCAGCAGAAGCTAGAAAATAGCGAAAGCTACTTAAGAGTTAGGAAAGACACGGATAGCTTATATGGAAGGAAACACTAAGGAAAAATAAGGGTTTGCTCCCTAAGGGGTAGGGGGGATATGGCTGCTGGGTATCCTGGCTAAGTAGCATGTTTTAAATACACACACATGTTATTTAGTAATCATTTAGCTTTACAGCTAGATCTAGGACAACATACTATCTAGCTTCCTTTGATGGCCGGGTTCTGAAGTAGGACGGCCTGAATCTGTTACTTAGAGGATGAGATGGCTGAGATAGCTTGTAAGGGTCCTTAATGACCAGGTAGCTAGTTCCATAAGTTTTACTGTGGGCTGGGTGGTTGGAAAGATAAGTTGGTTAGAGAAAGAAAGAAACAAAGTAGTGGAAGAAAACAGTTATTCCTTGTTGTAGTTACATAAGTAGGTTAAAAAAACACAAACATTTCAGTGATAATGCTAAACATATATATCTAGTAAAATAGCAAATGCCTGGGTGTGGAATGTAACAGTAGCCACAGCTTTAGGTCACCAGGTTGATTTGCATACCAAAAATAAAGCTTAACAATGAGTGAGGGAGCAATTTCAAGTAGTTTAAACCAAAATTGGCTAGGAAAACATATCAAGGTATGACTAATATCTGCTAAGTCCAACTTAATAAAGGCATGTAATACAGGGAAACCTAGGCCATTAACAGTATAGTATTAGGTAGAAGCAAATACAACAGGTAATTAAGTACCGCCTAGTTCATCACATTTGTCTTCAACAGTACAAGACAACTGGAAAAACGCATCAAGTCAAATACATCAGTTCTACTAGGATATAAGGCTGTAGTGCGATTAACAAACACCAATGTCACTTAGCATAGAGGGCTGTAGTGCAATTAACAAACACCAATGCCACTTAGCATAGAGGGCTGTAGAGCAATTAACAAACACCAGTGTCACTTAACATAGAGGGCAGTAGTATGATGAAGTAAACTTAAGTATGTTTATATTGTATATCACGGAGAACTAAGAACGGCTACATGAATCACTTTTGTCATAATCAGAAATGAAAAGATTGTATATATTCCAAGTGTGATAAATATCAAAGGCAATTGAGGTTCTGTAAAACATAGGGTACAAGCGAAAATGTGTTTTTTTCTCTGAAAAAATGATAATTTAATAAGAAATTATGATAAGACAAAATGTTTTATTTGTGGAATGATGTGACATGAAGCAAAGAAATGTGATTTGATATGCAAAAAATGTGGGAAAATGGGGCAGAATTGGGTAAATTCTGATGAACAGACCCAAGATGAAGCACAAAAACAAACACAAGAAGGTGTATATAATATAAAAAGTGTAGAAAATGAGCAAGAAAAACAAAATATTATACAAGAAGAAAATACATAAGGAAATTGAAAATAATAAAGGTGGAGAATTAGAAACAAATAAAGAAGAAGATATACACCGGGAAATAGTGAGACACGCATGTAATTGTTTTAGAAGATACAAGAATATTAACAGAAAAAGAAGGAGAAGAAGAAGAAGGGATACACATGGAAAAGTTATGGGGCAAAAGCATTGCTTGGGATATGAGAAAAGATTTGTGTTCAGAAATGTTGTGCTATCTAATGAAACAGTTAATTTTTAGATTATACTATAGCTGAGTTAGGTAGAATAATGGCAATAGATATAAGATATATGAAAGATATGTACAGAATTATTGCTATATATATATATATATATATATATATATATATATATATATATATATATATACATACACATATGTTACTAAAAAAGAGAGGAAATGTTTAAAAAATCATAAACTATGTAGCAGTGAATGAATATGGAAATAATACTTGTGGGAGATTTTAATTGTGATTTAAGGAAAAGAAAAAAGAAGGAAATGATAAAATATATGAAATAATGAAATGTGGAAGGTTTTGTGTGTGTGTGTGTGTGTGTGTGTGTGTGTGTGTGTGTGTGTGTGTGTGCGTGCGTGCGTGCACGTGTGTGTGTGTGTGTGTGTGTGTGTGTGTGTGTGTGTGTGTGTGTGTGTGTGTGTGTGTATGTGTATATATATATATATATATATATATATATATATATATATATATATGGGAAAATAAACATTTGACTTATAAAAGAAATGAGATCAAAACAGAGATTGATTATTTTGTAATACCTGATAGTTTACAAATTATAAAAAAAAATGGAACAAAGAAAACAGTTTTTTCAGATCATCTGGCTGTATGGGTAGACGTAAAAGAGAAAGAAGAACAAATAAGATTACGTCAAGGAATTAAATGATTGAATGAGAAAGATTTAGATGAAAGATAGAAAGGAAATTGATCAATTATGGAAAGGTCATGCAGATATGAGAATATTTTATGAAAACTGGACTGATTTGAGGATGAGCTTTAACGAAAAATATAAAAAAGTCAGATATTATTTAAAGAAGAATTATGAAATAATAAAGACTATTATGAAAAAAAGCAAGAAATATATGCCATGAACCAAGAGAGGATTAAGAATATTTTTTTTATAAACAAAGGTATTTTTTACAAGGAAAAAAAGAAGTGGCTTCATATCTGAGATAGATAGCGATGAAAATGAAAGGTAATAAGGGAAATGGAAAATAATAAAGGAGAAAAAGTAAATACTCAAGAAAAGATATTTGAAGTGCTTAAACGGTATATAAAAATACATTTAGGAGGAGAGACATAAGAGAATGACAATGATAGTTAATAATTTAAGTAAAGAAGAGAGTGAGATTATAAAAAATATAAATATGAAAGAGTGGCAAAAATATATTTTGTGAAGGTAATGAATGAATGCTTAGAAAAAGGGATATTTAAAAACAAGTATGTACAGGGGCTATGAACTTTATATGGAAAAAGGGAAAAAAGAAGACATTAAAAATTGGAGACAATAGTACTAAATAATATGGATTGCAAAATATTTATGAGAACAATAGGTAGAATATTATGAAAGGCTGTAGATAAGTTAATGGAGTCTATAATTTTTGGAAGAAAGGAAAAGGAAGTCAAGATTTATTATTGATATTAAGAAAGATAATAGATGATATTGTAAATGAAAAGGCAGAAGCAAAAATAATGGTGGGAGATGTGTGTGAGACTTTTGACAGAATACAATATGATGAATTATTGAATATATTAACTGATTATAATGTAAATCATAAAATAATGAAAGTTATAACATCAATATATGAGAATAATAACATTAAAATAATATTAAATGGATGGTTAAGTGAAGAAATAAGAATAGACTGTGGGATAATACAGGGATGCCCTACCATCAGTATATTATTTGCATTAGTCATGAATGTTATTGTTAACAAAATGAATAAATAATTGAAAATGGCAAGGTATGAGATAAAGGGAGTATATGCTCCAATTATTCTTACATATGCAGAATATATAGTTTTAATTACCAAGAATAAAAAATGGATGGAACAAAGAATTAGAAAATTAAATCAGTATTTAAATATGCTTGGTTTAAGCATTAATAAAGACAAATGTAAATGAATTGTTTTTTTTGGGAGGGTGAATTGGCAGGTATACACTTTAATGATAAAGATATATTTTGGGAATAACATTTGGGATAAACAAAAAGAGAACTACAATGGAAGAAACTTATGCAAAAGTTGAAAGAAATATACATGTTCTAGAGATCATATAGATTGTCTTATAAAAAGCATACTTAATAAACTCTATTCTTTTACGTAAAATAACATAATTGGCAACTGTATATATGATCCCATCCGAGTATGAAAAATAATTGTTGTTGATTATATTTTCCTTTATTTGGGAATCAAGGTTGAATCCTGTAAGAGGAGGAATATTTTATGTTTAGGAGGTAGATGGGGAGGTTAGGAATTATTAATCCTATAGTTTATGCTGCCTCTTCGAATCTGTATTAAATGGTGATATAATTAAAAAGAGAACACAGTAATATAGCAAATGATATAATGAAATTAAAATATAAAAATGTTTGGGAAAAATTAAGAGAATGGAAAAGATGGAAGAATAATGTAAATGAAGATATTAAAGAATACCAATTTATTCTTACATACGCAGATTACATATGAAAATTGAAAATGAAAAATGTAGAAAAACAAAAGAGTGATATCTAAATATAATTATTCAACATTATTATATTTATCACTGGAAATATTTTAAAAATGAAAAGAGAACTGCAATTAAAACAAAGGTTTATATGGAGTAAGAAATAGATAAATGTAAAGATTTTATGTGGAGATTAACAATAGGCAAATTGCCTGTTAAGTCAAATAAGCCATATAAAAGGATACAAGAAAGGATATGTAACTATTCTTGGGAAATCAAGATGGCAGGGCATGTTTTTTTTTGAAATGTAAGAGTAAAGAAATCGTGGAATAAATTTTGTGAAGTTAACACATTCGATGATTTCAAAACTATATATTATATAAATATGAGTATGATAGAATATGGCTATTATAGTAACAAAGGAAAAAAGGAGGTGAATGAAATTGATAGAATTTTTTTTATATTTTATGGGTTAACTGGAATGAAAGACTGAATGAAATAAAATACAGTGGGAAATGGGTGTTTTCTGATATCTTAAAGAAGATACGCTTATGGTTGTGGAAAAAAAGGGTGTGGGAAGGAATAAATGAATGGTGTATATTAATTTGTAATATAAGTTACAGTCAATTGTAAATAATGTATATAATATAAATAGTGTATGTAAGTTATTATAATTAATTAATAAAGAGCCCCTACTTCTTTTTTTTCAATAATTTTTATTTTCGTTTTATATTTGCAAACACCATAGAGCCCCTACTGTTTTCAGTAGGTGTAACGGGATCTTTTACATTCACCTGACCTAACACCAACACAAGCAGATGAGGCCATGGTTTAATATCTCATCCAAAGGCAGCAAACTCAGGAATGCAATCGATCTATTGTGGGAATACAACCCACAGCCTTCTGTATCAAAGGTGAATCTGTTACCTGTTGCACCACTGACAATAATAACTATGTTTATTGAACCTGACATTAACTTTGCATTTTAACTCACACACATCACTTGCCATGCTTAAATTAGCATTTTGCCTTTTTACTAATTCTGCTTCTGGTGATCTGCATTGACTTTTCTAAAGTTGGATTAATTTCAGCTGTAACATTCTGAGAAACTCTTGCAACAGCCAGCCCAATCACAATTCTGTCCCTTACTTGGTCATCTTTTGTGTCATTAAAGCCACAATTTTTCTGTCAGTTTATTTAGTTTCCACACAAATGCTTCAACACATTTACCCTTTACTTGTAAACATCTGTGAAAACATGCTGTCTCATGTATTATATTTCTTTTTGACATAAAATGTAAAGACATATATATATATATATATATATATATATATATATATATATATATATATATATATATATACAGCCTTGGCCTCACTGTCCATGGCACATAAAAGTATATTTACCTGGACTTCATCTTTTTTTCTTATCTAATTTTATTGTTACATGAAACTGAGTGAATATCTGTCTCCAGGCAAGCCAGCAAAAGGATTTTCAGAAAACATATGGCTACTATAAGTTAATCATCATCATAGTAGAAGAAATTTGATATTTCTAGACTGGACATTTTAAATTCAGTAAGGCTAGGACTTTGCAAAGTGGAACAGTGGATTTTGGTAAAAGTATTTTATTTTTAATTTTTTGTGGACCAGGTTTGAGCATTGGTCTTTATGAAACTTTTTCAGACTCAGTCTGGGAGCACTGTTTGGTTAAGTGACTTGTTCACCATCACACAGTTAGGTAATAGAGACTGAGGAAGTCAAACCTGGGACCACTAGACCACAAAAAAGGAGCTTGTTAACAGCTCCTTAGTCCTCCTAGTCAACACCATGACAAAGTATGCAACTCTGAGCATTCAAGATCACTCATTGTGATATGGTGTTGTTCAGGAGCTATTAAAGTATTTTTTTTAATTTTCATTCATTGATAAAAATGTTGGTTCTGATACCATGATAGAAGTTGCTTCTGAAAATGCTGTATCTGCATTGTTGGTTATGTTAGAAATGTAAGGATTCAGCATTAGTTCTGGCAAACAGGAAACTTTTTTTTACAAACAACATGGAAGCAAAAATAAATGATATTCATTTTAGCATCTCACACACAACTGACATTTGTTTAGAATGTGAATTGCATTATGGTTTAGGTTACTTCTTAAAAGGGCTACACCCCATACTAGTTTTTAAAGAATAAAGACACTATATAAATACTCAAGTGTATTCAAGAATTTTTATAGCTTTATACCATGTATCATCACAAAACTGAAGTATTTCTAAGGTCCAGCCACAAATTCTGCATTCAGTGATATAGAGTAAAGCATCAGTAATCAAAACTTTAAAATGGGCAATGGAACATGCCTAAAATACCAGATCAAAGTGATAGTGCACAAAATGTCATTTGCTATGAGCTCTACAAGGAATGACAGGTTACAATATTCTGTTGGTGTTGCTAAAGGGAAACTACTCTGTGATATAGTGCTCATATATAAGGTTATACACCCCTGCTTCATTGTGCTTTGCTTAAAAAACGCAACATGATTATTGTTACAAGGAGTTGGCATCCAAGGGGTTTATTTTTCCTAAAACTGTACAACCAAAAGAGTAAATGGTAACTTTAATGTAGAGCACAGTTATGCTCTTAGTTAAGTGACTGAGTAATGCAGAATTGTGGTCTCTGTAATCTGCTTAATTAATAGAAGCGGGCATAATGAAATTCAATTAGGGAAATGTAGAACTGAGCTTTATTACAAGCCATACTTTGCAGTGTTTGTAAATGATAGTTTTGTACGTATCTGCAATCATTTCAAAACAGATATTCAATAACGTCTTATTGACCATTGGGACTGATAAGGAAGCCAATATGTTTTATAATCCTATATCTGCAGTTTCAGTACAAAGACTGCTATAGCAAATCAACATTTTTATAATCTGAAAATAAAATGAGCTAATAAACTGGTATTCATTTGGCCATGAATGAAGTTTGTTTTTCAGCTGAGAACACGAGTTCCTTGTACATACAACAGCTTACAAAAGTAACAAGCAGACTGGCTTCCAGGCAGTAAAACAAAATCATCAGCTCAATTTGTTGACACACTGACCCCAAGACTACCTGCACTAATACAATACCTAATGATCTGCACTTTACACTTTCTAAAGAAAACAGCACTTACAGATAAGCTTTGTTTGACTAGTGGTCACAGTCACACAGCTTTGCAAAATGTATTTATAAAAGGCATGTTGTCATATTATAACTGTCCATAAATCACTTTGCTTTAATGTGACATAATACCATGCACTTAAGACAATTTACTAGTTGTTATCTAGGAGGTTAAAGTATTACAATTATATAAAATAATGACAAGACTACATATAATATCAGGTCAGTAAGGTGCAGCAGACATTTATTATCATCGTGCAAATATAACTATAACCGGGACATGTAGCAAAAATAAAAAGCTTAAAAACTTGGAAGGCGCTTAAGCCTTGTAAGACTCATAAGGAATTTTATAAAATGAGTCTCAACATTCATAGGTGTGTTAAAAGCATTTACTAAAGAGTAAATCCTAACATTTTTAGAGGGACAACATATTATATCATATGTGAGAATTTTCAATGGTTGCCTGCTGTTGGATTACTTCTGATACAAGCTGAACTGAAAGTTATAAGACAAATGAAAACGCTATCAGAACTGTTTTAATTGTTTTATTTTATCTCTGCATAAGATTTATACCGACTAGATAAATTCAGAAGCTATTTTTTATTACTGGTGTAATATTATGTAGGGATGGTATGAACTTAAAGGTAGGGGACCTAATTAAATGCAGTTACCACACAGAGTTAAACCAAATATTGTAGCTTGTTGCTAACTTTATAAAAAGAAGTGAAACAATTGAAAAGTTTAAAAATTTATCAGGACATCTGGGCTTATCTGCTGCTTGATGGATTATGATAGATGCTGAAATGGAAACTGAAAAGTACAAGGTAACTAAACATGTTGCTTGTGAGAACTTTTTTAATATATCTCTAGTTTTCTTTCTTTCTTTTAGCATCTAGATAAAGTAAGCACTCTCTGGTACAGGAGTTGTAATTAACTACAAATAGGAGATGGGGTTAAATGAAACTGGATAGTTTGGGACTTGTTTTGTAGCTATGCAGATGAAGTAAAACAACTAAATAGTTCAGACTTGGGCAGAACATTGATTGCACTGCAACCTGCTTTAAGATTTCATCAGGCATATTTTAAAATGAAAGATATAACACAGTTAAAATAGATGCATTATTATATCCCTCGCTCTCATCTTTTCCCCATCACCTCTTTAGCATCTTTTATTTCTATGTGTACAGAATGAAATTCCTGGTGTTTCAAAGAGCTTTATATGTACAAACCACCTAAGAAAGTTTGTCAGTGCAGAGGATTATGCCTATGAGCTGCTAATAATCCTCAGCCTGTTGTCTTTGCTATGGCTCCTTTGTATAACACTAAGTAAACATAGAGAGCACCAGGGACTCCACTGCAAATAAGCCTCAACATGGTTATATAACCCAGTTAAAAAGTATATGATAATACATTTAAGAAAGTATCACATCCCCTAATGTCTGGAGAGTTATAAGTTTACAACAAGTAATAAAACTACTCAGGGCTACAGTAAAAAGCAGGTTCTGCAAGGGCAGAGTCTGTATGATAGTTTAGAAAAACACAACTAGAATAAAATTTCTAAAAGTAAATAAAGGGCAACAAGCAATCATATGAAGCAGTACATGGGCATATTTTAGAGATAATGACAGTGATGTAATAGAGTGAGTTTTGGTTTAGCAGTTTTCTGGTAGATGTTGTACAAAAGGCAGCACTGGCTTGCCTATAACTTCTTCTCTGAGCTGCATAAAGGTTAATCCATAGTAAGATCTGAAAATGAGAATGCGGTATATGAGAAACATTGACTCCAACAGTACCTGGTGTTATGCTGTGTGAACACATACTGATACACCTACAGAGGGCACCTTTTCTAATTCCAAGCACTATAATTGAGATCTTTGGAACAGAACCATTGGTGTGTTATCTGGCACATCACTGAACTCTAAGCTAAAGCATACAAAAAACACTTGCATGTTGAAACTACAGCAAATGTAGCAAGCAACAGTTATATTATCACACATTAAATACTTTTGCCATGACTGCAAATACAAATACAAGCCAACCCACTGAAGTTCTTCTCAATTTCTAAAGCTTTTCTACATTGAAATTCTAGCAACTGGAGCAAGCTACAGTTAAAATATTACACACAAAATGCTTAAGTACTTCAGCTATATCTGCAAATACTGTATCAGCAGATCCCCCTTGCTTCAACCTAAATATGCCTCTGCCTTGTAATTCCTGAAATGAGCATGTGCATAGAATGGATATATGTACTGTCCAAAGCTGTGGTAACTCCAAGGGTTCTCCTTTCTCCAAACAGTACAGTATTTTGAGAGTTAATATATACTTATAAAATGTGAATATTTTACATTACTACACTTATGGTGAATGGATGTTTGCTAAGAGTTTAATTAGCATACATTTTTTACTTAGTACTTCAAAGCAATATGTTAAGGTCCAATGAAGCAGGGACCAAAAAAAATTGCAAATGGCCACCATTATTTTTATGCTTGTCAAGTATGGGTTTTCTGTTTGGCAAATGTAAAACAAAAACTAAATAAAAAATAAATTAATTAAATAAATAAATAAACAAATAAATAAAACAGTCAAAATACAACTTGAGTATTATTTTCATTTACTAAGTGTGGTTTAGAAAGACACGTTTAGTGAAGTGAGAGTGAGAAAGAAAAAAGGTATTGCCACTGTGTGCGTGCTTTGTGTGTGTGTGTGTGTGTGTGTGTGTGTGTGTGTGTGTGTGTGTGTGTGTGTGTGTATGTGTGTGTGTGTGTGTATGTGTGTATGTGTGAGAGACAGAAAGATGGACACAGATAAGTGAGCAAGTGGGATGGAGAACACATACCTCTCAACTTGTTAGCTTTTGATTTTTTGCTTTAAATTTAAGTCTTTCTAATGGCTCATTAAGATTGCAATCATCAGTGATTTTTCATAAAATAGAGGGATAAAGCCAAGAATATGAGGCAAAATCAGAAACATTCTGGAAACTTAGGGGACACTGACATGGGAGGAAGGGATTCCAATACCTTGTACTGTATGAGTTTTGTTGCCATTCATTTGATCACAATGAAACATCTGAGGTTTATTCAGTCAAGAAAAGTAGCAAAGTGTGGCTTAAAAAGGCATGTTTAATGAGAAAGAAAAAAGGTAAGGCCATTGTGTGCATGTTTTGTTTGTATGTGTGTATGTGTGTGTGAGTCTGTGCTTGCATGTGTTTGTGTATGGGTGGGTGGGTGTGTGTGCATGTTGACATTAAATGCTTACTAAACTTATATTTTGGATGTAAAATACTTCCAACAACAATTCCATATGTTACAGGAACTTTAAAACATTAGATAGAAGAACTGTTTTACAGAAAACATATATATATATATATATATATATATATATATATATATATATATAAAACCATACTTTCTGGCCACAGAACCTGGACAGAAACACAAAAGGCGAGGGTGTATCCATATTCATCAAGGATACCCACACCTCCAGGTTAGTGGTGCAGCACAATGCATCAGAGATCATCCATGTACAATTAACAATGGGAAAAACTGTAATCCAAATTGTAGCTTGCTACAGATCACCCACCATTACCCAGGACTCCCATTCCACGTTTCTGGAGACACTGGAAAATAAGAAGGTCCTACCAAATGCCCTAATATTGGGCAATTTCAATTACCCAAACATTAACTGGGAGAACTACTCAAATACTAACTCCCTTGCCCACTGCTTCCTAGAATTTATAAACTCGAACGCCCTAGATCAACTGGTCAGTACCCCCACCAGAGGTGACAACATATTGGACCTGGTCATCACCAACATGGGCGACTGGTGTTCTACACTGGAGGTCAACCCCTCGCTAGTTATATCAGACCATAGACTAATCACTCTGGATATCCACATTCCGCCCCCACCCCCAATCAAGGAAACCACCATGAAAAACTTTTCAAAAGCAAACTTCATGTTACTTAAGACCGAGATGGAAAGGTTCACAGCCTCCATGCTAAAGGACAATGCTGTCCAAGCTGCTGAATCCCTTACAAAGGCACCCTATGAGCATCTGCAAGAATGCATGGATCATGCTATCCCAAGCAAAAACACAAGAGTGCATGGATCTGGCTATCCCAAGCAAAACCAAGACTCACTCCTCCAAGAAAAGGAAACCAGTCTGGTCGACCCTTGCCATAAACAAGCTATACAATAGAAGGAAGAAACTAGTACAGAAAAGAGTAAAATACCAAGAAGGAAAGACATCCCTGATCAGTATCCATAAGAAACTACGATACCTCATAAAATTATCCAAGGCTTGCTTCAAAAGAAAAATTGCCAAGCACTCCAAAGATAACCACAAAGCGTTCCTTAGCTATGTCAAGAACTTAAGTGGAAACTCTCATATCTGCTCTGAGTTAGTGCAGAATGGCACAGAATACACTGAACTGACTGCTATCACCAACATTCTGGCAGACAGGTTTAGTGCAAACTTCACCCCCCTCTCACCGCCTAAAGGGCCCACAGCCATACCAGAAGAATGTAGATCCCTGCCAATCACCGACACACAGGTTAAAACAGCCCTATCCAAAGCCAAAAACACAGCTTCAATGGGACCGGATGGTGTCCCAGGCTGTGTCTTACACGAACTCCAAAATGAACTAACCCCTCACCTAAACAAGCTGTTCAAACTCAACCTCTCTACAGGCTACATACCCATAGAGTGGCGCACAGCAACAGTTATCCCACTCCACAAAGGTAGAGCCAAAAGGGACCCCAGGAACTATTGCCCTATAAGCCTGACTAGCCTGGTCTGCAAGGCTATGGAGCCCATCATCATTGAACTCATTAACAGAGACATTGGGAACATCTAAACACTGGACCCTACCCAGTTCGGCTTTGTTAAGGGTAGACCATGCCTCCTAAACCTGGTGGACTTCTTTGAGACAGTTACCAAGGCTTTAGATGAGGGAAAGGAGGTCCACACCACCTACTTAGACCTCGCAAAGGCTTTCAACACCATTCCCCATTCTGGTATTATAGAGAAGCTCATCAGCCTGAAAATAAACCCCTACATCATGTGATGGGTTGCCAATTGGGTCATGGATAGAACCCACACGGTGAGAGTTGCAGGTTCTAGGTCCGACTCTAAACCGGTTACAAGTGGTGTCCCCCAGGGCTCAGTCCTGGGACCCCTCCAGTTCAGTATATATTTCTCAGAGGTACAGGCAAGCGCAGGAGGACTATGGCTGACCAAGTTCACAGACGACTGCAAACTGGCGGCCATAATTGATTCTCCGGCTGATACAGACATCCTCCAGAAGGGTCTCACTGAGATTGATAACTGGTGTTAAAATCATGGCCTCAAGCTAAATGCCAAAAAGTGCATAGTCATCCCCTTTGGAAAAAACAAAGTACCCACAAACTGTCACATACATGATAGTCCTCTAAATACAGAAAATGTAATAAGGGATCTGGGGACCCAAGTAGATAGTAATCTCTCCTTTGATAATCATATTGCCAAGGTGGTTAGTAAATCCTTCTATGTGGCCCACCTAATCACAAAAGGGTTTGCATCTAGTACAAAAGAGGTTATTGTGCCCCTGTACTCATCACTCATCAGACCCATCATAGAGTACAATGCCCCATTTGGGATGTACCTTACAAGATACCTGCAACAGCTGGAAAGACCACAGAAGTACCTCACCAAGAGGATTACTGGCCTCAAACAGATGCCCTATGCAGCCCGACTGAAGAAACTCCATCTGTACTCAGCTGCCTATCACTTACTCATAGGTGATCTCTGCCTGACATACAAGGCCATGTCCAACCCAGAATTGATGGATAAGCTCCACCTAAAAAAAAATATTCCCCGAGAGCCACATGCTTTAGGGATCTATACCTTACCACAACGATGAAGAGGACATGCTGGGGGGATACATTCCTGTCCCAGAGACTCCCCATGCTTCAGAATAGGATTCCAGTCTACATTAGGCAGACCACCTCACTAACACTCTTCAACAGAAACCTTGACGAGTGGATGGGAGACAGAAAATTTACCCCGGGATCACTGCAGTGACTCTGTTGGACAGAGGCACAGGGAACTAATCTAAGGGGGCAGCAAAAGCCAACACATTCTGGCTAGGCTTACAGATGCCCTTGGGCAGATAGCCTAGTACTTACCTATGAACCTACATATATATCTATATGTATATATATATATATATATATATATATATATATATATATATATATATATATATATGGGTCTACTGTAAAAGACCAAAAATCCACTTGTTCGAAAATGAACAGTGGATCCCTGGTTTGTGCGAAAGTGCCCTTAAGTCAAAGTGCACTTCAGCGAAGTACGGTTCAACGAACCATTAAGGAAAGCAGGTGCTGAAGCACACTACAGTGGGGAAAGGGAATTTACGTGTTTCCCCACTGTAGTGCGATCTCAGAGTTGGTATATTTAAGTAGGGGGGTGTGGGGGATGCAGGGGGGGTTTGATCCCCTGCAAAAACAATGTTTCTCTGTTCTTTATCGGGTCATTGAACAGATGTTTGCAGAAGTGCACCTTCGCTTAAGTGCACTTTCGCGTAACCGTGGGTCTACTGTTTATTTTCGAAAAAGTGAGTTTTCGATTATATGCAGTAGACCCATATATATATATATATATATATATATATATATATATATATATATATATATATTTACTAGTAAAAGATATGAAACAGTTTAATAGGTAGCCCATTATCTAAGCACAATAATGTCCATTAGGATGAATGTCACAGGGAAAACAATGGACCTTCCAGAGGTATAGAAACTCTCAGACTGTAGCATTGTAACTCAGAATATTACTGAAATGTCTGCTATTTCCCCAATAATGCTCACTGTATCAGGCATTATTACTTACATAGCAGGGGTGTAGGAGTAGCATGGATAAAGGAACTCTACAGAAAAAAAATCTTTAAATTTGTAACAAATTTCAAAATTTCAATTTCTTGACATACAAATTTACCCTTGGACTGCCTCTATACTGCTAATGGACAGATGCTGCTCATAAGTGCTTTATCGCATGCATGGATGTCCTCACATTATCTAATGTGTGATCCCAGGTATTCTCTCTATAGGTAATATGTAATTATTGACCATGGAATGGGTAATGCCAGTTTAACACCAAATGGGACAGGTTAATTTAAGCAACAAAATGGAAATTGGCTATGCTTAAAAATGGCCTGCAAAGGTAGCTAGCTTAGTACTTACCTATGAACCTATAAACCCATGATTGAATCCAAAATTTATTTCTGAAGTGTCAACACTTGGAAGAATGGGTCTAAAGTTCTTATAGTGAACCAACTTTAGAGTAACCGAAAATGTAGGCCAAACAAAATGTTGGAGTCCATCAGTTTAGTAAGAAATTTAACAACCAGGCTGGACATATTGTGTATTATGAATCCGCATACAAAGTTGTATGACTAGATTGGGATGACTGTTTGTGATGTGACTGGAGAGGAACAAGGACCTTACTGCACAATCCCCTGATACTTATAAATACCAACACTGAGATCGCACTACAGTGGGGAAAGGGCAAAAAAAAAAAAAAAAAAAAACAGTCCCTACTATTTCAATCTCATACAACATGCTACTTGCATTTTTAATATAAAAAGTTGGTTGCAAATGGAGTCAACCTTATATATTTCAGCCTTTTGAGGTTGATCTTTCAGTGTGTGGTTATTTTGTACAAGTGGATTTTGAACATATCACAGCATTCTATTTCAGCAGACTAGTGCTGAACCAGTCAAAAGTGAACACTCAGGTAAAACAGAACAAAACACTGGGAAAACTTTAGCAGGAAGGAACAAAGTTAGCATAAAAGGAATAGCTGAATAAATGTATCAAAACTGCTACTAAGGAAACTGCAGGCTTTTCTGTTAAACGAAAAAACAAATAAAAAAAATAAGAAAATATTGCTGTGCTTGTCAAATGAAGATGCTGATTTTGTGGGAACATGAGCGAAATTCTAGGCTAGGCTTATAAAGTCCTCCAGGTCAATAGTCTAGTATCATCTTATGAACCTTTGAACCTAAGTATCAAAAGTTGGGTGAAAACATAACAGCATTTATTATTATGATGAAACCCAAAAAGAGGAAGAAAAATAACTAGTCAGGCAGAATGAGGCAGGAAAGAAAATTAGAACCTCAAAGATCTAACTAATTAAAATGTATTGAGTTCAGTCAAGAAGAATGAAGCTTAAATAAATAGGAAATGGGAAATAAAGCATGGTAAAAAGGCTAACCACTCTATTAATACTTCTGTTGATACTCACATGAAAGGTGTCACTGACACTGTTAAAGGTTGTTCTCAACCTTTTCACTGAAGAAAGGGTCTTGAAAGAATTTCAAAACTTAAAAGTGGACAAAGGAATTGATCATGATCAAAGTCAGCCTAGATGTTTTAGAGAACTTAAAATTATTTGGATCATAATAGCATTAACTAATGTTTTTATCACCATTTGGCAGAATGATAGCACTGACAAGGACTACCAGAAAGGAGGTATGAGCATCCTTCATAAAACGTGAAGCAAGCGGGAAGCTAAAAACCATAAAGCTGTTGGCTTGACCAAGTCTATGAGTAAAATCAAGGAATCACTGATGGAAGACGTAATTCTGGAATATCAGAAGGTCTCTGTGACATTGTATGTAAGGCAGCATGGCCTGACTGTGGGAAGGTCATAGCAGACAAACCCAACAGAGTTCTCTCAACAATCTCTGTGTTTTAACCATGGTCATAACTTCCATTACCAGGAAGCAAGCAGACAGAATTCAGGTGCCATAGTCAGCATTTATAATCTTCTGTATGGTGTCAGCTTTCCAGTATCACTGCTACATAGGCCCTCAAAAAGTAATATTTCTAATGTGTGTGTGTGTGTATATGTAAATATATATAATACACATATACAGTTTATATATATATATATATATATATATATATATATATATATATATATATATATAAAATTCATCATATTCAATATTCTAGCATCATACAAAAGCTAACTTCTTTAAAAATGGATCCATATGTGGCAAGGTGGGTAGAAAATTGGCTAAAAGACCCATGAAGTGTGAGTTGCAGGTACTTCATTAGAAAATATGAAAGTGATGAGTGATGTCTCTCTGTGCTCGTTGCTAGGACCTCTCTTATTTGGTATGCACTTCTCAGATCCCCAAACTGAGAGCTATGTCCCCTGGTTAACAAAGTTTGCATATGCTTGCAAACTGGGGTTTGGTGTTAAGTCACATTATGACATGCAACCCCACAGAACTTGCCCTACTAAATTATTGGTGTACTGAAAATGGGCTAAAATGAAATGTTAAAAAGTGTTGTATCATCACTCTTGGTATACAACCCCTCCTCTCATCATACTATCAGACAACAGACCTCTAGAAAACAAAATTCTAGTTAGGGACCTAGGTACTTTGATTGAATGCTCCCTATGGTTTGACCATCATGTAACTATGATTGTCAGGAAATCCTTTTTATGTCCAGCTAATTGCCAAAGGAATATCATCTGGGTCGAAAGAGGTAATAATTTCCTAATACTCACTGCTCAGCACTGATCAGTCCATTTATTTAGTACAGTGCCTCCTTTGAGATATATTTCTTTAAGCATCTGAAAGAAATTTAAAAGACCACAATGGTTCTTAACCAAAAAGATCACAAGCCTAAAGTCCTTGAGCTACTCAGAGAGCCTGGAAGGTTTATCTATTTATTCATTGTCTTATAGGCTTTTGAGAAGAGTTCTGTGTCTTGCTTACCTCACCATTACAGACCTGATTGTCAAAGATGGCCTGTTTCTCCACAAGTCCAATATCTCTAACAATACTAGAATGAGAGGCCTAAATCTTCACTACCATTCTATTTTCCAGAATGAGTTAACTTTCTGAACCCATTTGCTTTTATTCTAATCATAGTTCTGCATTACTAAGCAGTCTTGTACATCAGTCAGTAGATCTTAAGACTTGTCCATCCATCTGGAGTAAACAGTACCTAGACCATAACTATAGGCATTAGCACTTATGACTGCTGGTTTATCGATGTCAAAGTAAGTGAGCAGTAGTGCAGAGTCAGCATTTCTTAAATTTTGCTAAATGCTTGGGCTTGAGCATTCCTTCATGAGTCTGGTACATTTTATTTAATATATATGAAGCTGATGCAGAACAAGCATATTCACAAATAGAAAAAGAGTGACTTGTAAAATTGTGGGCATGTAAGACGTTCTCACAATGCTTACTGGGGCATGTTTTTAGGAAGCAGAAACATAGTGGTAAACAACAGAGTAGCGGTATAATGGAGTGATGTCTAAGGAAATTCATCTAGTGCAGAGTAGTGTTGATTACAAGATATGCCCTGTATTATTGTATTTACATTTGCATTGCTCAAACGGATTTGAGTTAGGCCCGAACTTAGTGTAGTTAGTATGCTCAGTGAGATAGTGAGGAAGGGACTGACACAGCTTTGAAGCAGGTACAGAGGTACTAGAGAACTAAGTCCTATAAGAAATAATTTTCATGAAATGCATGGGGGTTTGGATTGTGGATTAATTTTCTGTCTACTTGCAAAACCCTTTCTACCTAGAGGGGGCAACTACATTAGTAAACTGTTGAGTTGGAAACTAGAATGACAATTAAATTTCAAACTTTGTTGCCTTATGTCTTAAATCAAGAAGCAGGAAATTAAATGATAAATGCCTTTGCTATTTAAATTCATATTTATATTATTTATATTAATTATATATTGATAGTCTGTGAAAATATTTGTGTATTTGTATAATTGTTTGTTTATATAATATTTATTAATTGTATATATAAAGATTGTATATGTGTTGCATACATTGTTATTTACAATTATTTAATTGAATTATTGGATCCTGTTAAGAGACTGTTTGTCACAATAAAAAAGTCAGCTGAATTTGCTATACTGTGATCCTTGAAGGCAAACTGCCGAGGTGCCAGATCATTGTTGCTGAATAAAGAAAGGAAGGTGCTGGTGTTAATTTGTGTTTTTTTGGATTGAATTTTGGTGTTTTTTTGTGGTTTTGATAACAGAGAAACTAGAGTCTGAGCTATATGCTTTAGTAGATGGGATTTGGAGAGTAGGGACCACTGTATACTGGTGTGTGAGGTTGTATGTTGGGGGTAGTAATAAGTGCCATTGCAAGTGCAGATTGCAATTAAGGAATTGTAATATAAGTCGTTTAGAGAGAGGGTCTGTCTCTAACTTCTTCAGGAGGGATGTAAGATGTAATGATAGTAGTTTTGTGTACAGCTTTCCGATTTATATATATAAATGTACTTACACCTTTAAGAAGTGTCGAACAAGATATGATGGTAACTGTGTTTTTAGTGTGCTGCCATTTTGTGTGATCCTTAGTCTAGTGCCATTACTGAACAGCACAGTTCAGGGTCTGGCACTACAGGCTGATAGTGAGACAAAATCAATCATTATGCAACTGCCAACCAAGAGAGATTTAACAAGACTCTGACCATATTTTATGAATTCAGTATAAAGAATTCTATTACCTTGTAACACACAGGGGCCACATTTTGTGAATTATATTCAAATATTGCATATCCATGCAACACACTACATGCCCATAATCCTGTGTCACTTCTTTAAAAAGTTGACAACATAATCAATCTCTAAGACATCTTTCAAAGTAACCTCATTATTTAAGTAAAAATGTGACATGGTATGAAATTAAAAAAATGCAATGCATGCATTTGCTGCAATAATTTCTCAAGTCTTAGGGAAGCTGAATCTTAGTTAACACATTACAAAAAGGGGGACTTGGATCTTATTTAACACACTGCAAAAAAAATCAAATTTTCACAGTCCATCTTACTTTGGCAGCATAGTAGCCTAGTGGTAAAGACCTCTAATTCATAGACCCCGGGGATGGGATTCAGTTCTGATTTCTGCTCACTGAATTTATGGAGATTCCATTTTTTTCTGCTGGTGTTTATGAATTTTCCCTTTTATACAGCAGTTTCCTCCCACCTCCAAAAGTTAAATAAATAATGCTAGTTGATAAGCTGCTCTAAAGTGTTCACATATTTGTCATATTTACCCTTGCCCTTGTAATCTAGGTAATGACTAAAGGGGGTCTGGGTAGCCTAGTTTCCTTACCATTTAATAAATGAATAAAATAAAAAAATGAATTGTAAGCCACTCCACCAGCATAGGGAGTAAAGCCCTGACTACTGTCCAGCTTACATGCGTTCGATTAGCACTTTGAGTGAGTGAAGGGATGGGCATTACCATCTTGGTGGATGCCAAGGACACTGCTATTGGAAAGTATGGCCAAAATGGGATAGGACAGGATGTGTCTGAGTTGCTGCAGGCACTGTACGTGACCACTGAATGGCATTTCTCTAAGAAGTCTGCTGCAGACACTGCACATCACCATTGAATGGCTCATCTCTAAGATGGCTGCTGCAGACACTGCACATGACCATTGAATGGTCTGTCTCTCAGATGGCTGCTGCATTCACTGCACATGACCATTGAATGGCCTGTCTGTCAGATGGTTGCTGCAAACACTGCACATGACCATTGAATGGCCTGTATCTAAGGTGGCTGCTGCAGACACAGCACATCGCCATTGAATGGCCTGTATCTAAGGTGGCTGCTGCAGACACAGCACATTGCCATTGAATGGCCTGTATCTAAGGTGGCTGCTGGAGACACAGCACATCACCATTGAATGGCCTGTAGCTAAGGTGGCTGCTGCAGACACTGCACATCACCACTGGATGGCCCATCTCTAAGATGGCTGCTACAGACACTGCACATAATTTTTGAATGTTCTGTCTCTCAGATGTTAACACAGGAACCACTTGTAGGAGTAACTGGGTGTCATAAAGAATTCCCATTTGATGTTGATGACCAGACTGCCAAAATGCCCTAAAGATCTACACCAGTCCCAGTCATATAAGAGGAAATCCAGGGGTTAGGAGGTGGATGGTAGATCTGGCAAATGGATGTAGGTCACTTGGTACAGAATTGTAAGATGACGTAGTGGGGAGAAAAAGCCCCCCTCCTAAAAAAAGTGGATTGTATTAAAATGCTTGGCTACTGGTCTCTTCGATTAATTACTAGTTTTCTCCCTCACATTTTCTACAAATCTAAACATACTTTTTGATTATGTGTGATACTGGGAAAAGATAAGTGCTTATTTTCAACTGTTTTCTGCACTTCTGTTTTACTGCATATTTATTCTGTGCAACTCTTTTTAGTCTCATTTTTGTAGTCTGTTCAAACTGAATATCTGTTACTTTTTGTGACCTTTGGAGCTTCTAGTGAAATCTTTTGTCTAGAGGGGCCTAGCTGTTTTCTTTGTGGGAGAAAGATTTCAGTCTGGTTTGATCTAGCTAGATTTCCTGCAACTCTGAGTTATTTTGATTGGATAATTTGACTGGTTTCTGTTTTTTTGCCTTTAATAGCCAGTGTTTTAAACCAGTCTGTACTTGTTTGTCCAAAGCTATTCAAAGCTACAGAGAGATAGGCCTTCTGCCATTTGCTCTCCTGTGATACTGGAAAAAGATAAGTGCTTATTTTCAACTGTTTTCTGCACTTCTGTTTTACTGCATATTTATTCTGTGCCACTGTTTTTAGATCCCACCATCCCACCCAGTTGGTGTTGTGGTCTTTAGCCTTGGCGGCTTTGAGCTGCCCACCTGTAGTAGAAAGTTGATACTGGACACTCCCCCCAGTCACATTACATTAGCTCATTCTACTGTTTATAGTGAGAACTTTGTAAAGGCCCACCCCTTTAGCTTCTGAACCTTGAACTATCTTCTGTCTCCTCACTTTCTACTAAAAAAAAATATATCTCTTCCTACTTCATTGTGCTACTGTGCTTAGGAGTTCAACTGCATTTAGTTTGCATGTTACTGCTTGTTGGTAGCCTCAATAATTACAGTATTCTACTGAATTGCTGCTTTATTTGTGCTGTCTGTTATTGTTGTCATTGTGAGCTACTGTTTTAAAGCAACCTATTGATTAACTATAGTTCATTGCTGTCTACTGCAATTCATTATGTTTAACTGCATTTTTCTGCATTTTGTTGCTGTTTAACTGTATTTTTTCAAATGAGAATTCTGTTCTTTTGACGATAAGTGACTAATCTGTACTTCATTGTGAGTTTTGTTTACTGTGTTCTTAAAATTGAGTAGCATAGTCTACATACAGGTCTGCTGCATTCAGAGCTTCAGCTGCAAGGTTTTTAACCCTTTTCCAGCTACAAATTTTCCCTTAGTAGCACTTGTGTTATCATCTAATAGTACTACTCTTGGACATTCCTCCCTCTTAACTCTTTCAGTTTCTGACAAATATAGATGGACAATTTCCTACATTTTCTCCTGCCAATCTGGTTGATATGGGCATCCTGAGACAGTGTGGGAACTGCCTCACTTACACAGAAAACTCTCTACTACTACCACCACCTAGGAACACAATTTGTGAAAGATGCAATTACATCAAGCACCTAGTGTCATTGCTCTCTCCCCCACAAACCAGTATATCTGGCACTAACATGGTTGGTAACATGAACATCACACCTCAAACACCACCCACACCTACACAACACACCCCCACATATGTGGAGGTCCTCAACAAAAGCATACCCAAACAAAAGAGACCTCTGAGGCATAAATGCACAAAAACTCCACTGCTCACCACACCACACACCCCACAAAGTCCACAGACCTGTGTCTCACAGCCACGAAGGCCTAAACATAAACCCAACATATTAGTCATAGGGGACTTCATTGTGAGACACACAGATGTGCCCCTCACCTGGCTGGATAAGGAGAAAGTCATGGTTAGTTGTTTGTGAGGTGCCACACCCCGCCATATGACCAATGCACTCAAGTCTCTCAACAGGTACTGTTATGACTCTGTCATAGTCCATGTTGGAGTGAATGACTTGAGATGCACCTCCCTTGACTATATGAAGAGAGACGTGATCAAGTTCACTGAATATGTCTACCAGGCAGGTATGTTCCTAGCCTTAAGCAGCATTCTACCATCACCCAGAATGATGCCGCAATACAAACAGAAAATGATTGACTTTAACAATTGGCTTAGTTTCTGGTGTCATTCCAAGGGGATCCAGTACCTTTCAGCCTGGGATGACATGATTGACAAACCGCAATGCTTTGCCAAAGATGGCCTGCATCTGTCTCCCTTGGGCTTAAGGCTCCTGACAAAGGTTCTTGCCTCCCCCATTGTACGTTTTTTAGGCAATGCCATGAGGTCAAAACTACCAACAGGAAATTTTCATCAAAACGTAAATTAAAGGTCATACTGCTAAACGCTAGGAGTCTAAACATGAAACTGCACTCATTGCAAGCATTCTTAACCCTGGAAGAAGCTGATATTTATGCAGTCACAGAAACCTGGTTCAATGCTGTGGGGAGCAGCCCAGCAATACCAGGTTGCTCATCCTATCATTCATTCAGCCCACAAACCGTGGGCAGCAAAACAAAAGGAGGTGGAGTTGTAATATATATAAAAGACATACACACCTCTAGGCTGGTCAAACAGTATGATGCACAGGAAACACTCCAGGTGGAGTTAACAATTGACAAGACCCCTATTCAAATCATAGCTAAATATAGGCCTCCAACTTTGACTCAAGATGCCCACTTCACCTATCTGGACATCTCCGAATCTATCAAGATTCAACCCTTTACCCTGATTCTGGGCGACTTTAACTATTCAACCATAGACTGGCAGAAATACTCATGCCAAAACACAAATGCCCAGAGATTTCTTCATTTCATTAATGCAAATGCCTTGGACCAGTTGGTTTGACAGCCCCACAAGAGGTGAAAATATCTTGGACTTGGTATTAACCAGCATGAGTAACCACTGCAGCATCCCTACAGTATTATCATCCCTGGTAAGATCAGACCACAAAGTAGTCACTTTCAAAGTCACCATCTCCCCCGACCCCCCCCCCCCCAGTGAGGGTCAAACAAAGAAACTTCTCAAGCTGATTACAACCTCCTGAGGGAAGGTATAAACAGCTTCACAGCCCCCTCCCTACCTCCCTAGAAACTGGCACATATGTTCAGACCTACACCAAAATTCTATATGAGCATTTATATAGATGCATGGAATCAGAAATACCAGATAGGACAAAATCATCCTCTTTAAGGAAGAGTAAATCTGTCTGGTGGACATCTACAATAAATAAACTCTATAATAAAAGGAAAAAATGTCTGTCCAGGACCAAGAAGGAGCAGGTGCCTAATTGGAAGCAATCTCTCCTTAGCTTGAACAAGCAAATAAGAGCACTATTGAAATCCTCCAAAGCAAACTTTGAGTCCAAACTGGCCACATCTACTAAAGACAATCATAAGGCCTTCTTCACATATGTCCACAAGCTCAAGAGAAGTACCCAGATCTGCTCATAACTGGTGCTCAAGGACACCACATACACAAATGCTGTAGATATAGCAAACCTGCTGTCAGACAGGTTCATTGAAAACTTCACTCCTCTGTCCCCCCCATCAGTAAAACAGGACATCCCCAGTACCTGCCCCCTCCTCTTATCTCTAGGAAGCAAGTCATCACTGCCCTCTCTAAGGCAAAAAAATACAGCTTCCATGGGACCCGATAACATCCCAGGCTGCATCCTACATGAACTAAGGCAGGAACTTGCAGCACCATTAGGCACCCTATTCAAACAAAGTCTGAGTACTAGCTTTCTCCCAGCTGGTTGGAGGACAGCTACTGTCATCCCTTTGCACAAAGGTGGAGCATCCACCAATCCAGGAAATTATAGACCCATCAGACTAACTAGCCTGATCTGCAAGGCCATGGAGTGGATTATGATGGACCTCATTAACAAGGACATTGGCAACCTCCAAACACTTGCTCACACACAGTTTGTTTTTGTCAAGGGGGGAGATCATGCCTGTTAAATCTGGTCAATTTCTTTGACACAGTCATCAAGGTCATAGATGAGGGGAAGATGGTGCACACCACCTACTCTGACGTGGCCAAAGCCTTAAATACTATTCCCCACTCAGGTATAATAGATACACTTTCTCAACTAAGCATCAATCCATATGTTACCAGATGGGTAGCAAACTGGTTCACTGATAGAACCCACCTAATCAAAATAGGGAAAGCCACCTGAAGTAGTAGACTCATAACAAGCGGTGTACCCCAAGGATCAGTCTTGGAGACGTTGCTGTTTGGGATATACTTCTCGGAAGTTAAGGCCAAATCTAGTGGGCTATGGCTGATTAAGTTTGCAGATGACTGCAAGTTGGGTACTGTTATCAATTCCCCTAGTGATGTGGACATCCTGCAAGAGGGTCTCACCTAAACAAATGACTGATGCCAGAAATATGGCCTCAAACTGAATGCCAAAAAATGTATCATCATCCCTTTTGGGAAGAGTAATGTCCCCACAAATTATCACATTGATAATATGGTCCTGAGCATGAAATCAGTCATGAGGGACTTGGGCAATCGGATTGATAGCAAACTGACTTTTGTCCACCATATTGCCTCTGTTGTATGAAAAGCTTTCAACATGGCCCACCTCATTAGTAAGAGTATCTCATCCAGGGACAAGGTGGTCATAACATCCCCATATTCTTTCCTTATAAGACCCATTATTGAGTACAATGCCCCTTTCAGAATGTACCTCACAAAGCACATGCAGCAGCTGGAGAGACCACAGAGGTTCCTAACCCAGAGTATCCAGAGCCCCAAACATCTACCCTACACAGATAGGCTAAAAGCCCTGTCCCTCTACTCAGTCTCCTACAGACTCCTCAGAGGTGACCTCTGTCTGGCTTACAAAGCAATCTCAGACCCTGCCCTGATGGGACTGCTGCATATTCGCAAGTCAAGCTCCACTCGAGTAACCTGCATGTATGACCTCAACATGGTCTGTGACATCAATAGGACTTGTTGTCGGGACAAAATTTTGTCCCAGGGACTCCTCCTTTCGTGGAATAGACTCCTTCTCCACGTAAAGCAGAGTACCTCATTAACCCTTTTTAAGCACAACCTGGATAACTGGATGGGAAACAGAAAATACACCACTCAGATTCCACCTGTGTCCCTGCTGGACAGTGGCATAGGATGCTGACTTGGAACATGGACTAAATTCTTGGCTAGGCTTGTCTGGGTATCAGGGCAAATAGCCTAGTAACATCCAATGATACCAAACCAAAGAAATTGCTGCAAAAACAAACTTAAAATGACATAGTTACTAAAACCAAAAATAAAAATATATATATATAAACTAAACAAACTGTAAATCATAAAATACAACTTCAACAGTGCAATGTAGAATCATTCAGCCCTGGGTATTTGTTTGATTCCAGTATTTAATAGTATTGGTGATGCCCTTAACAGCATTCATTATATCATTATATTTTTAATGTACATATGGTTTTAACATCCAATGATCCTATGATCTTATGATCATATGCCCAATCTGTCCACCCAAATTCTAATTAGGAGAAACTACTTGGGGGGGGGGGGCACATATGCATTTTAGAACATGTGAGGGACATGCATGATAATTCTGCTAACAGTTAAATGTTGAAGTGTCATCATGCAATCTGTACTGGGGCAGATGCTTTGGAAAGAAAGAATGTGTTATTTTTCTAATAATGCAATAAGCAAGATGGATGATGCAAAATGAAACTAAGAAAATGTGAAGAGTGACTTGACATGACTAAAATAATGGTCTAAAACAGAAACTTCATTTATATGTAACAAAATGTAGACAATGGCTTGGTCAGCAAATATCTTGACAAGGTAGCAAGGAAGCCTAAGGGGCACCATGAAGCACTAGAAAAAGGCATAACTAGTATAAAATAAAGGCCGCTGTTCTTAGCAAACATAGTTATTATCATCTCAAGCACAGACAGGATGGGGATAATTTAGAAGAAGGATTCAGAAACAGAGCATGGTCTACAAAGAAGCCAAGCAAAAGAAATCAGAATATCTTAAGATACATGATTTTCATCAGGTCTCTGATTGTACCCAAGTCATTATATGTTCAATTGATGGATGTCAACAAATTCAGCTGGACTGTGAAATAAATCAAAGTCAAAAGGTGATTGGTTATGATCAGACAGACTTGATCAGAATTCTTTTTAGTGTATGGAGCTTTATCTGCTCTGTGTACTCCCTGTTACAGAGAAAAGTAAAAAGTGCAGGGGTTCTATGTGTGTCACAATTCTGAAAGTTACAATAACTGTAGTTCTGTCATGCAGTACTGTGTAGCACACATTGCTTTATCTGAGAGGAAAAAAGTAATGGTAAAAGAAAAAAGAAACTGTAGGAGTATGAAGTGTTACAGCTTTGAAAGTTGTAATTCACTTAGTGCTGCCTCACACACAGTGGTTACAAGGGAAGCGGGACTAATATTAAACCCTGAAAAATTAAATCACTGCTGTTTACCCCCAAAAAACACATCTCTGCCAAAACAACAGTATTCATAACATCTGCCAACAACACCGTGATATGACATGTTAACTGCATAAAATTATTGTGTGTCATCATAGATGGCCAGTTGAAATTCGACCACTATGTTCTACACATGGTTACAAAAATCATCAAAAACTAGGTACAGTATAAAGAGTAAAAACCCACCTCACTGACATGGCCAAACTATGAATAGCCACTACATTCTCACTGCACTCTCTCCTCTGTGCCACGCAATCTTCACTATCCCTTAAGTCTTACAACCGTTGAAACCTGAGAAATGTTATAATAAAATAGTAGCCAAATTTGTAGTAAACTATAAAAACAGAATACACCACTGCCTAACCATCAGAGAATTAAGCTGATTAGAATGATGACATCACCTAGCTTTTTTGCAGCTACCTACAGCACACAGACCTCTATAAGACAGAAAATTGTCCATCCTTTAGCAACGTAATAGAACACTACTCCCCCAAACAGGAATTTTACACACTCTAGAGAAAAATCCCTAATCACTCTAACCAATTAATCTCATACTGTAGGTAACTCTCTCTATTCAAATAGTGTAGCTAAACTATGGAACCACATCCAACTATCACTTAATGCATTCAGAATGCAAACTTCCTTGAAAACACAACTAAAACTTTGCCTGTCAAATCAGTGCACCTGCTCCTACATATCTCCAGGATAAATGGCACTGCTGCATTAGCTTGCTATATCATCAAATCATTTATCTTCATACAGAATCCCATGTCCCTCAGCCCATCTTTAACAATACCTGAATAATTACAAGCATCTGCCATATATATAGTTTTATGGTACTGCTAACCCCCACCCGTATGTTTCTAATATAAACCTTAATTTAGCTATATATATATATATATATATATATATATATATATATATATATATATATATATATAATTGCATATGAACCTGCTTTATACCCTACCTCTTAACTACACTATTAACATTTTCTGCCCTACCTAGTTCCTTCCCTTACCTCCATTTCTTTGAATTTCTAAGCACCAATCACAAGCTCTATTTTCAATTTGACAAACCCACTATTACCCCCCTTTCAAATTTTCAGTGGTCACCATCTTGTAATGCATAAGTATCTTTTATACTGTACTACCTTGCCTTTATTTCATATGAATGGAATCTAAATAGCAAATATATGTGCCATTGTTAATGCATATTACTAAGTGTGTATTCATGTATATTACCAACTATCTGTTTAAAATATTTGTAATATGCTGGAACTTTTCTCCCCAGACCTACACTGAAAAGGGTTTTTTGAATAAATCCAGTCAGTCAAACCTGGTAACAAAAGAAAATAAATAAAATAAATAAAAATTAGTAAGTGTATGTTTGAATGTTTAAAAGGTGTAACATACTTCACTGTGTACATACACAGAAAAATAAAGGGTGGCAGCGTGAAAGAGATTACAGCTTTTAGGGTTGTTTCAGTTACCTGATGCTGTTCAATGATAACTTCTCTAATTTCAGGCAAAAAACTAAAGCATAACAGCACTGAAAGGTGCTTAAAAGACAGCCTTTGTTAGGTGTCTTTCTCCTATCAAAAGCTAAACAATAATCCATTCTGAACCTTAACCAGATGGAGTGAAAATCTATAGGTCAGGTGGGTCATGAATCTTCATCTTCTCTCAAAATCTGCTTAGTATGTTTCTGTGCTATATCCAAAGAAGGAACTGTATGTCACAGATGTGAATTTGATATAATGAACCAGACAAAGCTCTCCACTGATTAAATAGATAAACATATTTAAAGTTAACAACCAGTAAACCTAAGACTGTATATGGAATATTTACATTCTGTGAAATCAAATTATGTCTAAGAATAAAAAGTAAAAAATGATAAATTATATTCAGCTAGCGGTTTTAATGTCTTACAGACAGGGTTTCAATTTTGAGTACTTCTACTTAGATACAGCTCTTAGAATTAGAATGAGTATTCATAGCAGTTTAACACATTCAAAAATATTGAAGCTAAGTATGAACAAATCCTTATCAAAGTTATAAGCACCCCATGTGACATATGGCCATATTCATAGACTACCTCCATACTGATTACTATGTGCAGTACAGAGGCTGGTCGGCTTCACACAGATGTCATTCATACACATAGTCATGCATCAATATTCTGTGTCACAGTGCACTTCAGATTACAGGGAATGGCACAGTAAACAGCCATATGGCACTACAGATGGCTGGATGTTTTCTGTTGGAATATTGAGTCTAATGTAGAACTAACAGTGTTTGAGAGTGGGGTGCATTGTGGTCTAAGTGAAAAGAGAAGCAGGTGCCTTGGGATGCTTGGGGAAAATATGCATTGCAGCCACTGCGACAGTGAGCATGTACATTTAGCATTCTGGGGGTGGTGCATGGTAAATGAACAGTACGGTATCTAGCAGGCTGTGCTCCCCTAATTTTAAATATGCAAATGTAAATGCGCACATTTTTCATACAGCATATCCTGCTGTGAGATTATCATGAATAAACTGTACTAATTACTCAGAAAACACGTACATGGATGAAAGGTTAAATAAACTAATTGCTACATACATACACTCAACCACACACAGGCATGCACATTTATTAGCTACACTGTAGGAGAATTGAAACAAGCCTAAACCTCTCTGGATGTTCTGCAATGCAGGACCAAGTACACCAGTTTACACAATTCATGAACTTTATTTTGATCTGCATCCATTAATCCATTATTGTATTACATTTCTCATTTGCTTTTTATCTGGGTGTCTTAATTTCTGACCACATGCCCACATGTATTTCTCCTTTAGTCACCTCCTTGATATAACAGAGAGGCTTGTATGCAATACTAAACCTTAAAGTTTTCTTTTTTGAGACATGTGCTTCTGGCATTTTTTTTTTTTTTTTGACAGGCCATAGAGATCAGTTAAGAAAGAATCAGAAAAAGACCTTCCTAGTAGATAATGGTCAAGTTAAGAGCACCCTGCCTGGACAAGGATTACTAGAAATCACCTTAGAGTCAAGCTTGCTGTCATTGTCTACTGCCAATTGCCTGGTGGCTAAGTCATCATTATAACAGCAAATGTCTGACAAAAAGCAATGTAGAACCATATTTTGATATCACAGTCTCCAAGAAAAAGAATGAAGTTCAGGTGTAGTGTGAGCCAGGTGAGAGCAATGAGTAAGATGGGTTCTGGCAATATGGATCCTCTTAGTGGAAAATGGTGTTAGGAGGTTGAAACATCATATCATGTCAGGAAAGAAGACTGAGTCTGTGCAAAAGTTGAACAATCAAAAGCTAGATGTTATAACCAGAGACAGAAACTCTATCCACCTCATTCATTTATTCCAGAATTTATCCATCTGCGCTTGGTCTGCACTGAACTATGCTATGAGCCTCCCAGCATGATTTTGGCCCCCTGTGCCTAATCCAGACTTCAAGTAAATGTCCATTTAGCTCATTGTTTCTCATCATATACTGAGCAATAGACAAAGATAATGTCATTAACTAAACCACTTTTCTTATTAGACATTTCATTGATAATGAATCTATCATTCAATATGCAAATGATACTACCTTAATCTGTGCTGCACAAAGCATTCCCACCCTCCTGCAAACAACTCATCTAGCATTCTCTGACGTTGAAAACTATCTTACCAAAGCCCAACTTATCCTCAATCCAAAGAAAACACAGCTTATGATTATAACCAGTTCTAGCAAAAACACTGATAACAGTCAATTCACTATCTACTTCACAAATGCTACTCCAGTCACTCCAGTGGCACAGGCTAAGCTATTGGGAATAACCATAGACTCCCACCTAAAATTTGATAGTCATCTCAACTTAACTATTAAAAAAGTACATGCCAAACTGGGATCACTCTACCGTATCAAACCGTCTCTTATCAACAATACAAGATCAGCCATTGCTCACTCCCAACTTCTATCCACCCTACTCTATGCATCTACCATTCTGACTAATTTCAACAAAACTGAACTAAGCAAAATGGAAGCCAGCTATAACAGAATTGCTCACTTTGCTGCAAATTGCTCATATAGAACTCATCACTGTACTGCATTGAGACAGCTCCACTGGCTTGAACTGCCCAACCTCCTAACCTACAATCAGCTCTGCCTCTGTCATTCTATCTATTACCTCCCCAATAAGTGTCCTGCCCTCAAAAACCTAGTACAACATCACTCAGCCAAAAGGCCTCTTAGATCATCAAGCAAACTACTACTAGAAGTCACCAACAGCTACAATAGCTTTGGAGACACACTATATAGTAGTTCAGTGGCTAAAAAATGGAACTCTCTCCCCACTAGCATACAAAACACATCGTCCAAAGCCTCCCTTAAAAACCTCATTAGGCAACATCTCAAGCAAAGTTGACAGTGCCACGATTGCTTCCCAGGCTAGTGAAAGTGGATAAGTACACATACTAAACCTAGAGTACTTGATAATAGTTTTCACTCTTACTCACAGACACTGGCTAATGTACAATGTATGTACTGTACCTGTGTACTATGTATGTATTCTACCTATGTTCCAAATTTCAGCTGTACACCACAAATCTATTAATTACCTTTATTTTTAAATTAATATTTTCTTGTTTGTTCTCTTCACTGTAACTGTTGATGTGCTGCATACCACTGTAAAAAGATGTCTATAGTAATTTGTGTGTATACTGATCATGTATAAATATCTAAATGTATCTGTAATTTTTCTATGTGGAGCTTTTCTCCCTAGGCCTCTGCTGGAAAAGGGCCTTTTTGGCTCAGTCAGACACCCCCCGTTAACAAATGTAAAATAAAAATAAAATAAAAATATTTTCAGAACCCCAACCCACAAATCTTTTGATTGCTTGGTTAATCCTTGCCTGGCAGTGTTCCAGTTCTCAATCAGTCTGTTCCAGACCTGTAGGTGTTCTATCTCCTGTGGTGCCAGACCTTTTTAAAAATGAAATGACCTGCCTTTCCCTCCCACCTTGTTCAATGGCACTCCACCACTGTGACAAAACATTTGGGTCCTTGGATCTCTGAAAGATATGTACTGTGTCTCTGTTGGGCAAATAGCTGCATGTGTGTTCTCTAGGTAAACCTTTCTCCATATATTGCACCTTGACTCATATTAAGGTGCACGGTATTGATATTTATGGTATCATATTCAAAGAATGGAAGGATTTTTTATCGATGCAGATGTAGAAATTCTTAAAAATTATGATAAAGCACAGTGATGCATTAATTCAGAAATTATGCTGAAATCAAAATACTGGAAAATTAGCTTTAAACAATCAGCTGAATTTCCCATTTTTCTCCAGATTATGAAGTGCATTTTATTGTGATAGATGGACATGCTTAAACAAGCATCATAAAAAAGATTCAAAGGGAAAAAGTTGTTTATAGTGCTTGGACAGCATTTCCCCTTCAGTTTAAATCACATGGTCAGAATTATCCAATTGAGTATCATGAGGCATTTAACTGGTAGGAGACTTTTTTACAGCAGAAAGTCATGCCAGTGCATTCACTACTATGGAAGTCTCATCATTTTGCAGACAGCAATACAGTAACTGAAGCAGTTCCTCCATACACAAAGGGTCAAAGCCAGAGGAGCCACACCAGATAAAGGGGGACAAGACAAAACAGGAGGCACTTTTAAATTCCAGCATGCTGGGGGTTGCCATGGCGGTAAAGGTGTTTATGTCACAGTCACAAGATATAGGATTTGATTCTCATCTTTAGCTACTGTCTGGTTATTGGTTAGGCATATCATCATGCAAAGACTGATTGCCTAGTACTTACCTATGAGGAGACCAAAGGTACAGGGTTTAATTCTCACTAAGGGAAAGTGACTAGTCTTAAAATGGTCCAAAAGTGCAACTAGCCTTTGAACCTACATTAATTTAACTAATATTGACTTTTCACCTGCAAAAATTGGTTCCCATTCCCATGGTTTTACTTGTGCACCAACAAAGAAAGGTATTCTGACAAGCATTCTGATTTTTGTAAGAAAATGTAACTTGCAATTTGTTTTAAACATCTCTTAACAATACCAAGTCGATGAAACTTAGTACATACAACCCCTCCATCTATGTCCAAGCAGCAAACTTTTGTAAATGCATATGGAAATTATATAAGAAGTGCTTTAGACATTAAACAAAAAAAAAAAAAAAGATTTTGCAATTTGAATGTATTGGAACAAAAATCATTGTGATGTTTTACAAATGCAAGTGAAGTCAGGTTTATGAAAGCTGATAAAAGTGGGGGAATGTCTGTGATGTCAGTGTGTAATTTCTGCCAGAGTGTGGAATTAATGTTGCCATATGGTAATGAATACAAATTACATGATATATGCTGGAGCTACAAAAAGTGTCATTACTGACTTTTGTCACACCATTTTATTAATTTTGATATTAACATTTTTGTGTGAACTCAGTCTAAGAATCAGGGTGTTATTTGAGATTCCCAGAATTGACAAAAGGTTTATCCACCTTTCAGGTCATTTGTTTCTGCTCAGGGGTGTGCAAATGAATGTACTTCTGTGCACACATAAATACTTGTTCCAATCCTACTGAATACATATTAAATTCTTAAGATAAATATTCTTTGTACTTTCTTGAAATGCTTGTCTTCATAGCTCTGTCTCTCAGCCCAAGAAATCTGGACAAAGCCTAAATTAATGGAGGGACAAAGGCCCAAAAAATAGGGACAGATTTTAATTATTGGTCTTATAAACTTATAAAGTTGTTAGAATACTAGGTGTTGTATTAGCATACATTTTCTGAAGGGTATGAAGTCTGAACCCCAAATGTATGTCATTATTTCATGAATTCAGTCCTTAGTGAGTTGCAAGAAAATCACAAATGTTGTGCTGAAAAGATAAAAAATATGAGGCAAAAATCTGGGCATTCTGTAAAAAGAGGTATGCTAGTCTTACTGTATCACTGATGATGAAACATGTACGTTTAATGTTAATATCAATTTATGTTTTAGTTATATTTCTCAAGAAATAGGTGCAGGATTTATAAAAAAAAGTGTTTATAATGATTCACTAAAATGCCCACTACAATATCATAGAGGATTATGAGCAGGTTGCAAATCATAACCAACTTATGTGTTTGAGACATGTATATCAAGAAAGTCACCTTGAGAGTAAAACTATTCTCTTCACAGTTCCAGTCTCCATTTCTGCATAGCCTTAATACGTGGAGAGCAGTGCTACATCATTATGCAGATAAGATCAGCACAGGTTATTCCATGCTGACTATGGATACATGGAGGCATATTAATAAACACATCTCCACATGGCAAAAGAGTGAAGTACTTAATGGATAAGCATTTAGGAGAAATCTATTATGTGGTTAAAGCACCTTAGACATTGGCGTATTACTACAATTCATAAAGATAAATGTAAAAGAGCCTCGTTTGCATACAAAATGCATAAAAGACTGAAATTTGTTTAACAACACCATATTAACTGGGGGTTCCTGGACTTACATGGCAGATTATTTAGGAAACCATGGACTTTGTAAAGTAAGAGCAATTTAAAATAAGGTAAAACTATTGAGTTCACTTCAGGAAATGTTTTTGCTTTATTAATATGACAGGCATTATACAGTGGCTGTAGTGAATACTGTAAAACTATCATTTGTAAGTAGAAAATCATTACATGTGACTGCTGAGAAGATTATTTATTTTGGTGGTATTTAGCGATTGTGCATACATGGTAGAAGTATTGAAGTGACAAGGATGTTTTGTTGGCTTTGCTGGGAGATTATCTATTGATGTAAAATTAGAGTCCACTTGAAGAACTGTTTTATTCATATGACAGGCATATTACAGCAATACTGTAAGCTATAATTTTTAAATGGGTAATCATTGCAGCAACAGTGGAAATGAATTTGGTGTGATTTATTGATTGCGCATGCATGATAGAAGGGACAAGGATATTTTGTATCTGTACTGGGAGATTCCAGAGTGTCATCAACAGTATTTTGATTACAAGAATTTGGTAGAGGCTTATGAAAGGATGGACGTTTAACAAACTACTTTATTTACAATAATATGTATTAGTGCAAACACAACTTCAGCACAACTTTAGTTTGCTAAATTCATTTGTTATATTATTATGGAGGTTGTGACACATAACTTTTTTTCCCAAGGATAGTAGGTGTTGCTTGACTGATGACTCTCCTTTTTGTGTTTTGTGTTTAAATATGGCATTTGGGAAGAGAAATGATACATTTAATTATTCTTACAGGTCCAGCAAATATCTATATGGATTTTAAAGTGGACATTATATACTCTGCTATGTTTTTAAGTATGAATGTGTGGATGGTGCAAACTTTTGACTATGAATCACAAATAGGCTTCAATAAAATGCACTGCTTCACACAATTTCTCATTTACATCTCATTACAGTTAATTTGCCTGCACTAAATCACAACCATCATGTGTTACCATAAATGGCTCCTATGAATCGCCACCTAGCTATGCTCATTCATTGACAGTGGGGACAGTGTGTACCCCTAATGCATTCATGCATTCATGCTATGAGTATGAGTACTGGTCAAAGGGTTTCAACCAGAGACCCAGTCATAATTCTTTGTAATGCATGAAGCATTTTTCAACTACATATACTGCTAGTTACAGGAAAAAACAAAATTACTAAGCGTTTTGCTTGCTTTCAAAGCTGTAAAACACTTGAGTGCTGTCAGAAAGACAGTGTAAGAGATTCTTTTAATTCTGACCATACTTTTCAACCTCTTAGAGCAAGAAATCTGGATAAAGCCATAAATAAAAGTGGGACAGAGGCCCAAAAATAGGAACATTTTTTTTCAATATTGCTCTTACAAACTTAGAAAGTTGACAGAATGACAGGTTTTGCATTAGTATGAATTTTCTGAAGGGTATGAAGTCTGAAACTCAAATGTCTGTCATTATTTTCTGACTTCAATCCTCAATGATTTACCTGTGATTTGACAGAAAATCACAATTTTATCAAAAAACAGAACAAGAATTTTAGGCAAAAATCTGGATATTCTGCGAAAATCTTTACGGTTAAGAGGTATGATTCTGACAAATGATTAGAACTTTCAGGTTGACCACTGAGGACAATATTTTTAAGTGAGAACTTGAGTTTGTTATCCAGCTATGCTCTGATAGATGTTGCAAAAAATAATTTTTGATAAATGCAGCAAATGAAGTGTTACAGTTTCTAGCCATCCTGCTGGTTGGAGTGTTTGAGAATAACAAAAGGTGTGGAGCAAGTCATAGCTGGGATTTTGCTTTACGTATTGCAGTAGACAATGCAGTGATTGAAGACATTAACATTTAAACAAAAGATTGTACTTGGAAAACAAGAATTTTTAATATTACTGGACCAAAACTATATTTTATAAATAAAATTTCCCAAAATTTAAAAAGTCTTTTTCAGAGATCTACTGTGTATATCCCTAGCTTATTGACTATGAAAGATAAAGGTACTTTTAAAAGCTAACAATGTAGATTGTATAGGTATTTTTTGGAAGGGTCATGCCTTGATTTACATGAAGCCATGGTGGTACAGTGGTAGCGTTGTTGCCTCACAGCAAGAGGATCTCCTGTTCGTTTCACGGCTGGAGTGCCTTCTGTGTGGAGTCTGCATGTCCTCCTCATGGTCGAGTGGCCTCCAAAAGACATGTGTGAATGTGTGTACCTTCTCTGAAGGTTGGGCTTTGGGCTGGCAACTTGGCACCATAAAAATCTGCTGCCAATCATTAGCGGACCGAAGTTCCACTGTGGCAACCCCTAACCAAGAAAAGCCAAAAAGACCAACAACAACATGCCTTGATTTACATTTGTCCATCATTATGGTAACTCTAAAAGTGTGATTCACATTGCAACACATTCATTCTGTGATTCCTTTTATGCAGATATTACCTCTTGGATAATTTCACAGTGGATAGCAGAATGTGCATATGCAATCAAAGAATTCTAACAATGTTTTATATCAGCACATAACTTATTGTAACAATTGCTAAACATTCTATTTGTATGCAGTAGATCATGAATTAAGGTACTTTTTTGACTAGAAATAAGGGAGATGAAATGGTAACTTTTCTTACAAGCCAAATGGACAGCTGGTTTAATCAAGATTATAAACATGAAGTGTTTTAAAAACAGATTTATTTTTAAATGACAGACTGGTTTATGTGGCATTTTTAGTTTGGTCATATGATTCTTTTAGGCTGGTTGTGATTTTGAGCATAGTCATGTGATGATGGTCATCTGCTTTTTACTGCTTAAATATGTTGTATTTTAGTAGCAACTTAATCCTGAAAAGTCTGTTTTACCTGTAGATGAAAGTTCTAAACTTTGCATTGGGTTAAAGTCCTTCTTTGCATTTGCCCGACTGTGGAGTGATGAATATTGGTTCTGGACATATAAGGCTATTATCATGATTCATGAATTGTTTCTTTTTTCTTTATGTGTTTGCTCCTTTGCCTACTGACCAAGTGCCATATGGACTTGGTCCAAAGTGATTTGCAGAGAGGAGATATAGGTGAGACTGGAGGACATATCGTGGGTGGATAAAATAAAGTTACAAGAGAGTCTGTTGCAGGAATATTGGCAATGTCCTTAGTGTCAGAGAAGAGGTACATTTACAGATAAATTCAGTAAAGAATTGTTGGTTACTTCTAAGGATCGTGTTATGTCTGAAGGAGGTTTCATGGCTGTCTTTTTGATTAGTTTCATCTCTGATCTTATTGTTGGCCTTGCATTTCCTAAAAGTGTGTGGGAGGAATTTTTTTTTCTTTTTGTAGTTTGCTGATATAGGATTTACAACATATCAGATTAGTTTTAAATCTGCCATTATGCTTACATCAGACTGGTATGAATGCTTTACTTGTCCAACAAACAGTAAAATGCAAATGAATAGTTATCGGACTCAGGTTTGCTGCGGTGATACAGACATTCTGTGCTATTCTTTCATCAAGTGACCCTCAACTTTAAGTTGAGAAACAAGAAAAAAGTGCCCTTTCCTCAACATGTTGCTTGTCTATAGATAAGCAAGGAGCAAAGTCTCTTCTTCCAATCAGTGCTCCTTACCTATCTAAACTGAAGAGCAGGAAAAACTATTCTGTTTTAAACTGTAGCAGACTGCCAGCTACAATTACGAATATACATTGTAGCAAGCATTTGCTACAGTTACTGTATTACATACTAGGTGCTTCATTGCTTTAGTACTCACCATTGAGGAACAAGGATCATTGTCTCGAACAAAAAAAAAAAAAATCTTCTGTTTTAAATTGTAACAAATGCTTATTATAGCTCAATGCAGAACAGAAGTAAGTTTAGCACATCAAACTTAAATTGACAAACAAATGTACAGCTGGATTCAATAAACGCTGTGTAGGTTCTGCTCAGAACCTACACATAGTATATTTGCATACATGATACTGCGCATCACTCAGCATTGCACAATCTCACACCATAAATATTAATGACGCTCACAGTGCAGAGGGTAAGTTTTGCTGCTTGCCCCAGTGTTACTGGCCATGAAACCTGTATAGTGAATGTGGATCATTCCAGGGCAAAGGGCAAGCATACATTTTCTGAAAGATATGAAGTATTGAACACAAATGTTGATTTAATGATATATTGACAGCAATCTTCAGTGATTTCACAATAAATCCATTTTACAAGGAAAAGGTCAAATATATGATGCAAGTATCTGCACAATCTGCAAAACTGTGGACAGTCTGCCTTTTGTGTTTTAATTAATTTTTATCCTTTTTTTTCAATTTTGTATTTATTTGTTTTAAATTGCCAGTGTTTAAGCAATGTGCCAGTTGGCATAAACATGTACAGCAAGACATATGAACCAGATGCATTCAGTTAATAATAATGTGCATCATGCAGCAGCATTGCATTAAAGTTAACAGCAAGAACCTCACAAAAACTGCTATGATCGCAGATATCCATCTCACTAATCCAGTGGCAGCAGGTGTTAAGTGTAGGGGTGGATTGCAGACCATACAGGGTTCTAGTACACTGTGTGCAAGTTTTGTTTTACTGTTGTGAGAGTGCAGATTATAGCAATAAAGTGCAAGATACACAACTGTTTTTCAACCATCTTGTTGCAATAGCTGCATGTGCAGGAGAACTTTATATATGACAAAATTGACTAGCCCGTTTACACAAGTGCTGGTAAACCTAATCGGCTAGAAATTGCATTGTTCGTTGTTGTTGTGCATCGCTTACTATTGCACAAACACGGTGCCCGGCATTGCACACTGTCACCTATCATGTTTGAGAGATTGTAAGCAATGCACAACATTTTCAAATGTTGCAAATTCAAAATGAGTGCACTCTCAGTAAGTGCAACATGTGGAATAGGCAGGAAACAGCACCATATACATTTCAAATGGCAGGAAATGCTCACTAGACATTGAGCTTGAACTATGGCAGGCATGTCTGGAGTTGCTGAAGAGGTTGTGCCCTTTTGGGTGCAGCGTTGGAGTGTCCAGGAATCCAAGATGTTTGTTGGACTCCAAGTTAGAGAACATGGGCCCAGGTTGATGCAGAGAGACTATTCTCAGAATACTCAGAATATAAATCTGAAGCCTGGAATAGTGTTCCCAGGGCCTTAACCAGTGCAACAGGTATCCTCCGCACAAGTGAACAATGCAGACATCATTTTGATGATGCCCAGAGGAGGAAGCAGGATACACTCAAGTTTTGGATTGGGGAATGTTGGGCAGGGGTACCCCACAGATGTGTAAGTATCAGTTTCATTGAGTAATTGTAAGAGTTTAAGGCAGAATGTAGTCAAGACTGGTATTCATAATGGTGTTCTGTTCTGTTTTTTCCACTGCTGCTGAGGACAGAGTCTCAAATGTTCTGTCCCATGTTGCACTTCTAGCAGGGATGTGAAAAGCATGTGGTATGCATGCATCAGAAAAGTAGTGCCTAAATAGTATATTAATAAAAATAAAATGTTTATAGTACTTTTACAGCACTAAAAGTTAAAATAGTAATTTAATAGCATTGTACCAAATTGAGCATGCATATCCAAACTGGAAAATAAACTAAGCATGCCCTAGTCTGTAGCACAAAGCAATGATGCCATATTCTGAAATAGTGGGGCTGCATCTCTATACTGTAAAAGAAAAAGTGTGCATGCAGCAGTCTCTAGGACAAAAGAAGTATTTTACCATAGTCATCAATTGTGGGTTCAAAAACTACAATTCCCAAATATACAATACTGTTATGTTGTCATCGTTATTGGAATGTAACTTCGTACCACTATACCAGTGTCACAAATGACTTTCTGTAATCTGTAATCATATAATTGGGACACACATATGTGCAATATATGCACACATCAAGGATCGGTGGCTATAATCTGTACTATAGTGGGCCTCTGTTATAAACTGGGTAGTCTTAAAAGTTAGGAAGAAACTTGTTAGAGGAGTTTGTAGTGTTGAAAGTAAAGGTTACAAAATAGAGTAAAATAATTGTATCAATGCTTTGTATATCTCATATGAAGTTACTAATGTTATCCCTTTTTTCTCTCACCGCAGCCCTTTTCTCTTTTTTTGTGTTTATTATTTTAATGTTTGGGGGGAGGGTATTGTTTTGCTTGGTTTTTTTTGTGTTTACTTTTTTATTATTTGTTTTTCCCATAGCACATCAGGGTAGGAGTGTTCCACAGGATCCACCTGCTCCCACTCCACCGGCTACAGCACCTCTGCCAAGCGCGTCTGCTGCAGTACTTGGTAGCAGCTCCTCTGCTGCCCCTACACTACCTGGTCTCTTACATAGTTCTGCCACAGAGGACAGGGCTGTGTCTCCCTCTGGGTACAGTTGCAGAGGAGATAAGTTTATCACCTGTGGTGGACTGCCAGGGATGGTGCATAGGACTGTGCACCACACTGTTGGCGCATGCCTATGCCAGGTGTAACATCTGCTCTCTGTCCTTGTGTAGAGCACCTGTAGGAGGTGCAGACATCAGGCACTGCAGCCAGAATTGCATTGAGGTGACAGTGATGACAGTCCATTGGTTGAGGACTATATTCTCACTGTCAACCACCTCAATGTGCATGAGACCAAAATTTCCCATTCCCTCCAATCCATGGTGTTCACCTACCTCATGTGTCCTTCACCATCCCTGTCTCTTGTCTTGTTGGTCTTGTCTGTCTGCCATTGCTTCCTCACCTGCCCAACCTACTCACCCAGATATTCCTACATTCCTTCCCCAACATTCTTCTCTCTCTCTCTCTATCTCTCAAAAAAAAAACAGGCTCCTGTCCCTCAAAATAATTGTCCCATACATAGCTCTCCAGTTCATATGCATGTGTTCATGATACACATGATTATTTCAAATTCTCTATACAATTCTCTCTGGGGTGATGTTCCAAATTCAGCCAATTTCTGTTTTCTTCTGGAAGAAATGTATAGCAATGGTTCTTTCCTACATCCTTCCTGCCCCAATTCCTGTCTTGTTTTCACTTAGTTCTTCCCCCGCTTGCTTCCCATTTTACCACTTTCCTATCTAACCCATTTCTTTTCTTTGAAGAAGTATTGTGTGATGGTGTGTGGTACAGGCCACAATGGTAAAAAGCAGTAATAAAACTGGATATATTTAAAGTATCATCCATGTTTGTAAGATTATTACTTCCACCTATAGTTGAACCCAGTACCATCTGCCTCCAACAGCAATGCAGTAACACTTGCTGCCACAGAGTCAGTTAGATAGAAGCTGTATTTAATACATTCAATAGTAAGTGACACAGCTTATGAAAGATTTCCCTTTGTACTTCCTCATGCTTGCTTCCCGTATCACTAATGTAATATATTATTCATTAACTTTCTCTGAAACAGCATTGTGAGATCCCCTGTAATGTTTCATAAAGCATTATTGTGCAATACTCATTTAGTGTTACACAGCAGCAGTGCAGAATGTTGTGCTGCACAGCATTGATAAGCAACGTTACTAACAAAGTACTTTAATGTATTACCTATAGCTAACCATTTGCCCCAAAAAGATACCTAGTACTATATTAACTGCATTAATTCCTGTAGCCAGAGATTCAGTTAACTAGCAGGTGTATACAACAGTCACTGTCACCTCACACCACCAATGGCTGCAGTGTCTGATGTCTGCGTCTCCTTGTGTTATTTAATACAGTGATGGAGAACAGTGTCTCCAGCTAGCATAGTCATGCACCAACAGTGCTGCGCACAATCCAGTGCACCATCCCTAGCAGTTTGTTACAGGTGATCAACTCACCCCCTCTTCCACTGCACCCGGAGGGAGCCACAGGCATTTCCTCCAGGGCAGATCTACCTGAGGGGCCAGGTAGTGCAGGGGAGGCAGAATGGGTGCTTCCAGGTACTGCACAAGATGTGCTGGGCAGCAGTGATGTAGCTGGTGGAGGGGATGCAGGTGGATCCCCTTGGACAGTCCTACCTTGCTGTGCTGTGGGAAAAACAAAAAATAAAAAGTTAAACACAAAAAAAGGAATTAATAAACATTAGTCTTTGTAAGTAACGCTTACGCATCTGTGGGGGCCCCCAGTCCCACATTCCACAATACAATGGTTGAGGCTATCCCTCTTCCTCATCCTGAGGTCTGTGTAGTGGTTCCTACATTGTTCACCAGTACAGGGGATACTGGTAACACTGATCAGAGCCTGGGCTACACTATCCCATGCCTCTGACTTGTACTCCAAGCCCTGATAGTCCTTCTGCAACAACCTGGGCCCATGTTCATTGACTAGGACTCCAACAAACACTTTACACTTCTGGACACCCATATTTGAGCACGTAATCTCAAAAACTCCCCAGGAATGCCAGCCATGCCTACCAAAGATTGAGACCAATGAAGAATAATGTTTTCCCAAAAACTGCAGGTATCATGCTTACTGGGAGCGTGCACTTTCTAGACGTGCAACATTTGAAAGTATTGCACATTGCTTACCATCGCACATACATGTTGTACAAGAGTGTGCACTGTTGGGAAATGTGTTTGTGACATGGCCAATAGTATTAATTAAATGCATCCAGTGTATGTGTGTGCAGCTGTCTGGGTCCTGTCTGCTACATGGGTGGCACATTCATGTGGTTTGTGCACTGCTGCTTTACAGCAAATGAAATGCGAATTGCTTTATGTTTGCACGACATGACACATCATGCAAATAGGAAATAAAACATAAAATAAAAAAATGTACAATAATAAACTGCAAACAAGGGAAAAGTACATGTCGTGCCATCACACAAACTTAACATTAGGTTATCATGGCATGACTTTGAGATGCATTATGGGTGTTGGCTGGAACATCCTGTAAGACATATATTATAGCGTAGGGGATATGGCACAGTTCACATCACTTGCACAGGATGTGTGTTGGCCATTACAGACAGGAGTCAAAAACTAATGATATACTCCACAGTTTCTCAATTCCCAATCCTTACTACAATATTCAGTACAAAGTAGCAACAGTTGCATGCTCTCAACTATTTGCATATCCAATCACAATGTATGTCACAGATAAAATGAACATTTCTACAACAGAAATGGAAATATAATAAGCAATAACCTAGCAATGCACCCTCAGCATCAGACACTTATTTTGTATCCCTGAATCATAAATGGGAAACACAAGGATCTGGCACAGTTATCAACACTTGCAGAGGGTGGTGTGGATGGGGCAGGAAGCCTAGGCTGACCCAAATGTTGGTGAGTGTGTGTGAGTAAGAAGGCACACATTTGGGACAAAATAAAAAAGGGAAGATAGAGAAAGTATGTGTGTGTGTGTGTGTGTGTGTGTGTGTGTGTGTGTGTGTGTGTGTGTGTGTGTGTGTGTGTGTGTGTGTGGACACAGCCAAGTGGAGTACTAGTTTTACATCTTGTTCTGTTAAACAGGTGTGAGCTGTGCATGGTAGAGGTTGGAGTTCATCTTTGTCGTCCCCAGCTGTAAGATCTGGCTCTGCCAAGAGTTGTACTAGAACTTTACCATCCAGAACCATGCTCAAATGCACTGCTGCTACATGACCACTGTCTGCTGGACAAGCTCTCTTCCTGGGAACACCCATGGCCTGCCACATCTGTGAGTGGACAGCACACTGACTGAGGAACCAGTGGATGTACTGCCACTATAGGAGCATGATCTGGAACTGCCATGTTGGCTGACAGTAGGTAATGGTGCTGTCATATGCCCACAGTGATGCTGTTCCCCTCCCTGCTGATTTTCCATTACAGACACTGCTCATTCCAACGTATGTGCTCCATGGCATCAGCAACATGATATAGGCATTCATGCACATCAAGCTGTGCCACATCTGTCCTCATGAACATTTGTCTGGACAAATGTTGGGAAAGTACCTGTGCCTCCATGATGGCATTAAACATTTGCTGAGTGGCATGGGAAGTGACATCTGCATCAGGTGGTGAAAGTACAGCAGGCCTCCTCTGAGCACCACTATCACTCCCCTGTGTAGCACCTCACCCACATTTTGGCTATAGTCAGACCCAACAGACATCATAAAGTTGACTACACATGTATGTGAGTAGGAAAAAGAGATTAGGTCTCTAGGTGTTCAGTGTCTGTGTTCTGCATTGTCTGTTTGACAAATCAATGCCATAGTGAGCATGACTAGCTCTTTTACATGCAAGTAAAGTGATTTATCTGCTGTCACTTATGTTATGACTTTTTGGAGAAATATAACTACATTTACTTGATTACTGTATCAAGTTAAGAAAGTCATATATATGGCATATTATTACTACAGAATGCAGTGTAGAGTCAGCACTTACCTTGCAACTGTAGCAGTTGACACAGTTTTACTTCAGGGCTGACTTTGCCTGACGCATGCAGTACACAGCCATTACATGGGGAGGTAAAGGTTGTGTGATTTGCCTGGCATCAATTTTAATCTATGTATGTAAGTCAGAGAATGGCATTAGGCATGTAGATGGTCAGTAAATGTGCTATGTGTTGTCTCTTAGCCAAACTAAGGGCATACTGTGCACGCCTAGTTCTACTTCTGTTCAGAGCAGCTTGTGGTTCCCCCTCCGAGTCCTCCTCTGACTGGCTGTGGTGACCAAGGTGTTGGTGGGGGGATGTGTGTCCCTTCCATTTGCTGATCCTGATGAAGCTGTTTCCACAGGGTCAGATTGTGTAGCACAGCACATACTGTGATGATTTTTGTGCATGCATGTGGATCATACTGCAAGACTCCACAGGATGTATCTAGACACCTGAACCGTGACTTTAGCAGCCCAAATACCCACTGTATGATGTTTCTAGTTTGACTGTGTGCATCATTACGTTGTTCTTCTGTGGGTGTGCATGCACTCCTGATGGGTGTCATAAGCCACAGCTCCAGTGCACAACCAGCATCCCCTTGTAAATGTCCCTGTGGGATGTCACCCTAGCAAACATCTGCAACAGCTGTGATGTGTGCCAGATATGGGAGTCATGATAGCTGTCAGGGTTGCCAGCACACACATTCAAGATAATTCCCTGATCATTGCACATGACTTGTTAGTTGATCGAGGGGAACCATTTGCAGTTATAGTAGACTCTACCCTGCTCACCAGCTGGTGCCTTGATGTGTACATGAGTGCAGCCTATAGCCCCCAGCACTTCAGACTAGTGCACTACCTGGTAGAAGAGGACCATATTGCTGGCCCTCTCATCAGAACTACAAGTAAAACATGTGGTCGCTGGCATGCATGAGCATGACATCCAGGAATTTGTGTAGGATCTTGGATCCTGATGCCTGTGACATGCCCATCATGTCCCCAGCTGTTCTTTGAAAGGTACCTGTAGCTAATATCCTTAGGGCTACCATACCTTATTTTCCACTGGGATGGGTTCCTTTTGGTTGGCTCTGGGTCTGAGTTGAAGGCGGCAGAGCTCACAGAGTTCTTGTAATGTGTCCCTGTCCACCCTGTAGCTCTCTACAATCTCTACATTATATAACATGCGAAACATCAGCCTGGGCCTGAACACTCTTTTCTTCCTCAGCTTAGGCCTATTGTCATCAGCACCAGCAGCCTCAGCTTCAGCCTCTAGCACATACATATGGATTAAAGCTGCAGCAGCCCCTAGCATTGTCTCAGGTTAAAAGTTCCTTGACTCTACTATAATGGTATTGCAGTAGGCAGGAAAAAACATACTTGAGTCTACCTGCCTGTTTTATAACCTGTGAAATAGTATTGTGTTGAAAATTGCCTGCTCCTCCTGTAATTAGCACCTATGAGACACACCTGCTACTTACTTGCGAGTATTAAGTATAGTTTCAGTTATTGCTGTGTGTCATGCCACTACGTACCCCTACACACCCCTGTGCACACCAATGGCAACCCCCCCTCACAAAACAAAGTAAATCAGAAGGTAGTAACCGTGTAGGCAGGGGAACTGCAGGGGAGAGGTATGCATAACACAAAAGGGAAAACCATTTTTTTTTACATTTTACTGTATTCCACAACCTACATACTCAATATGCCTACATTACAGTGTCAATGTTGTTAATCATGCCATTTTATATTTTGGATGCATACATTATTTAAATGTATTGTAGTATTGGTGAGGGGAGCGAAGCTTCCATTTATTTAATAATTATTGTTAACGCTGTTATTCACCCTTTTTTATAACAAGAATGTCTAAATATAATATTAATGTGTGTATTTTAACTAGTTAAGGTCAGTTGTGTGCTGATGTGGCCACTTTTACTGAGTTTAGTTTCTGTGTAGATTCCTTTCTGTGGCTGTATTCGAAAAGTTTTTGAATGAATGGCCAGAAGTTACATGGAGTATACACAGTTGCTTTATAGTTCATTGATTCACTGAGGACTGTTTTACAGGGGAGATTTGCATGCCATGGAAACCACACAAACTCTAGCAGTGTGCATGTGATTTCATGCCACTACATGGAGTTTACTGAATTGCAAACTATTTGTGCCTGCATGTGCATTGCACTGCAATGCACACACTGAAAGTGTAGGGTTTATTGAATCCCAGGGTTTATTTATATATTGCCATATGTCTCAAATCTAAATGTAGGAAATTGTCTTCAAACTATCTGTCTCTCTTTTTTATGGGGTCTATGTTCGGCTATCAAAAAGAATATCCTTGAACAGCTAATTATCATATGTAAAACATCTAACAATTTAATTACCAAAGATGAATGACCATAGTGCCAACAACCAGGAAGTACAGCGATGCATAAGGTAAGTGAAGGAAACCTTTTAAATTTGCCCTACTGTAGTGTGATCTTAGATTTGGTATATATATAAATATATATATATATATATATATATATATATATATATATATATATATATATATATATAGTTAGGGTAGTGTGGGTGGAGCAACACCCCCCCACCTTAATTGGTTGCATTCACGATGTTGGCCAACTATGGCTATTCAATGAATCTAGTTTTAAAGTAAGATCTCTGGTAATTTAATGTTTAGATGTTTTAAGTACGATAATTAGCCATTTGAAGATATTTTTTTCCAATAGCCAAACATAGACCATTTTTTATGACCTGCAAAACATCATTTGCTTAATGTAATACAGTGGTATTGAAGATTACTTGTTTCCAATGACAGAAAAAGAGACGACCTTTCAAGTGGAAGGCACTAACTAATGTAAATTAAAAAAAAAACAAAAAAACATGTTGACTTGTATGAGCAAGTCCTTATATTTAAAATCTGTAAATGCGGATATTTGTAGAAATGCAAAACAATACTAAACAAAGTTTCTAGAGGAGCTTAATGCTGTTTATGAATCTATAAAATCACTTTAACAAGATATAAATGCTTCATTTTGAGAATAAGCAACTGCAAGTACAAATATTAAGAAAGAAAGCACAAACAAACCTTTTAGTTGTCAGATTTTCTGAGCTGGAATTTTGTTATACATGATATAATGAAGGGTAAGAGAGAACATTTTCAGTGTCGCACCGGTATTAGGTTAATGTCTCACCAGTACTGGGTGATGTGGATGTGCATCCCAATGGTCTCATTTTCTGTAAGCTCAGTAACAGCCTATGAGCATACAAACTTAAATAAAAGCCATAATTCCTGAAGTCTAGGAACATGCCTGCCAATTAAGAATAATCAAGTTTCATATTTTTGCAGGCTTTTTAAATATTTCAGCAGATGTTGTCAGATACAGATGTATATTGGTGCTGTCCATGGACAACTACTCTTCAGCATTTTCAGAAATGTAGATCTGTAATTCTGGTGTTTGTTAACCTGACAGACAGAAATGCAGTTCTAGAATCTAGTAGTAGTCCATAATGACAACATACTGTTTTTTTTTTAGTTACAGAAGCTCAAATTGTGCAGAAATGTTAAACATTTTAAATCTCTGACCTTATTTCACATGTATTTTTTCTTTTTCAACCTAAACATGTTTTTCTTGTTAAATACAGGACAAATTCTTTTTTGTTTGAATTAAATGCATTGGAATTTCAGGTAGATTGCTCATTCGGCTAATTAAACATAGAATGGTAGAGAGGTTGAGTTTAATCTGAAGACCTGTCCAAAAATGTATGTTACTTCTTTCATAACCATAACTACTATAGGAAACAAGGTTTCTTTTTGCCAGAAACAGTTTGGAAAATTATAAACATTAATTTTCTGTTGTTCTGAAACATTTAACAATTTTCAGAAAACTGTTTTACATCCCAACAAATGCTTAGGTAGGTTATCACTTTTTATGAAAAATTAATCTGATCAGAATCCAGGTTTCTCCAGTCTATCAACCATTCCTAAGCTTATAAACACAGTCTAGCACTTTAATTACAAAAGGGTGGTTAGATGTTCCAACTAATACTTTTTCCCCTTCTCATAATTATGAAGACTATTACATACTTTGTTTCTTCTAAAGACAAGCAATACCTATTCAGAAACTTTGTTTGTATTTGTGTTTTGGGGAGATATCTAAATTGCTTTTTAGTAACAAATCTTTTGTTTGCTTGCTTGTTTGCTTGTTAGATTGATTACACAAGTCATTCATATTCATAAACACAGATGTAATGCTTATCTTAGAAACTTAGAAAGTGATTGTTTTTTTTGTGGGGGGATTGGATTCAGACTATCCCCCAGATTCACTATTCTTCCATGCAGGACTAGCTTAGTCCTGCATGGAAGTGGCCATTTAGGAGCAGCACGGCAGCAGACCATGCATATTAATGAAGGTGCACTGCCTGAGCTCCTAAACGGACACGGAATGTGTACAAGTGCAGGGGGTGTTTCTGAGAGCAGAGGTCTCAGAATATAAATGCTCCTGCAATCAAGAACAGCAGATTAGCAATAAAAATGAGCGAGACCACTCATAGGTATTTGCATACCGCCAGCAACATCCCCCTAAGTTTATAAGAGCAATAGTTAAAATATAAAATATAAACAAGCTAATTTTTTATCAAACAGATAAAATTTAACCGTAGGTGCGTGGTTTGCACATTGCTTAGCTACATATATAGCAGCTTAAATGGCACAAGAGAATAAATATCAAGATATATGCAAATGAAACAGTACTGCAATAGCGTAGTGGGCAGAGCATTCACCTTACAAGCAGTCATTCACAGTTCAAGCCTCACTCCAGTCCATTCCATTTTCCATGTCAAATCACTTTATGAACAATATTTTTTGTTGCATAACCTACTAAATAACATATATTTGTGAACTGGAGTACTGCATTAAATGCAGATGTGAGGTGTCATTGTCATAATGTTGTAAAATCCACAGATAAACACAGGTGCCCCATACAGTATATGTACACATGAATCAGGGATACAAATCGAAGGTACAATGTGTAATGAATGATAAATCCATAGACTGACCAAATCCACCACCTTCCCAAGAACCATGTTACATTTCTGTCTAAATTAGAGTGGGGGTAAGCGGGAGTAGGCACTATTAAGCAGTAGTAAGTGGGAGTAAGCATATTTAAGCAGTAGTAAGCAGGTTTAAGCCCGTTTGTGTGGGAGTAAGCGATATTGAAGCTAACTCTCTGTAAGCATATTTAACTGGAGGTTAGCATTGCTTACCTTCGTGCAAACCCACTTACAATTGCTTAAAAGTGCCTTAATCACTCTGTATGCAACAGCCGCTGTTCTGCCCAGAAATAAAACAAACAGCCCTTGAAGGTCTTGAGCCCAGGACCTTATATATTACAGTCATAGTAGTTAACCACTAAGCCATCACAGCAGTACGCAAGATTGAGGTATCACCAAACAGATCCTCACTATAGGAAAATCAAACAACATTTAAAAGGAACCTATATACAGTTTGATGTTCTATAACCTACTACATAACATAAATATGTGAACTGGAGTACTGCATTAAGTCCAGATGTAAGGTTTCATTGTAATAAAGTGTTGAAATCCCCTAATAAACATAAGGACCCCATAATGTGTACATACACATGAATTATGGATACCAAACACATATATAACATGTAATAAATAATAAATCAATGCCAAACAGCAAATAGCATGCAAATTAAAAATTAAGCAACGCTAAGCATTGCACAGCCCAGCTTACTAGGTGTAAGCAATGTGTAGGCCAGCTAAATTAGTTTGCCCATTGGGATACACCTTTAAGCAACGCCAACCTTAGTTAAGCAGGTTTGCCCATAGCTTAGCATTTTCAAAACCATCCAATCAGGGCAAAGTGCAGGAAATCAGCCCTATTTAAACACAACAGGTGGGAATACATCTCATAACTGGTTGCAGATTCCCCCTGTAGGCACTATGACTGGTATGGGAGAGGGAGTGTGCTTTAGGCCACAGCACTAGGGCATCCAGGAGTCCAAAGTCATGGCAGGACTCCTTGTTAAAGACCATGACCAGAGCCTGCTGCAGGGCCAGTACCAGGGTTCCCAATATAAAGTGGAAGCCTGGGACCATCTCGCCTGTGACCTCACCAGTGCCACTGGCATATCTTGAACTGTTGAGCATGTCAGGCATCACTATGCCGACCTGAAGCAGAGAAAGAGAGATGTCTTGGATCAGTGGATCCAAGAGGCTAGGAGGACGGGGGATGTCCCAGCCATGTGTAAGTATCAGTCCACTACCTGTTTAATAATTGCCAGTTCATGTATATTATGGATAGGTATGGCTAAATATTCCTCTTATGTCTTTGAAAGTGCCAGATGAGCGGGCTGCGAACCAAGAAGCCCATGCCTGTAGATTGCAGCAGTTGCTTCGCAAGGCAGGTTAGTAATACTCTTGCATGTACTGTCATAAGAAATAAATCTAAAAGTAGTAGCAAATTAATTGCCTGTATAAAACCTGTATTGTTTAAGGCATGTACTGCATACACCAGAGAATATGGCAGGAAAAGTCTCATATAGGTTGTATGTAAATAAAAGGATAATAGCCTGACAATAAAGGTCTACCTGCTGGACATTCACTTGTTTACTTTGGTATCACATGGTAATGTAGAGTTGCAATCTCTTAATAGTACTGTTGTATTAAGCACTATTACCCACACTGTGCTACATAAATAAAATGTGTAGGAATGTCTGTATATGACTGTTGTAATCACAAGAGGTCATATTGTACAACTGAGAGAGACATAGACAGAAAACAGTGAAAAAATAGACAACGTAATCCAAATAGCACATTCAACTGAGACATGAACTGTTGTATTTTTAGCACACACAACCATGGTTCGAATCCTGGGAGTGGTAGTAAACTGTATGCAGAAGCATACCCCACAACTGTACAGGTACATCCAGAATGTCCAGTTAATTGGCCCATATCCACACCCAGTCCCCTTGGCAAATCAGTGGGATGATCCCAGACGTTTAGGCAGCAAATAATGAAATACAACTGATTGATTGTCAGACATCTATAAGAACAAACCTGTCACTCTAGCAACTCCCCAAAATGTTATGAGTAATAAGCCAAGTATGATCTCCACCCCCATGTTGTGAAGCTGTGACCAGAGTGTGTGCAGTAACAGAGTGAGACATATGTGCATAATACTAATGTGGAATCTGGTAATATGTGTGGCAACATTCAGGTAGTGCTAACAAACATTGCCCCCACAGGTCTGTCAGATATGAAAACTGTGCCTAGAAATAAAAGATTGAAATCCTGGACTGGTACTGTTTACCTGGGTATTGTATGGCATTGTTAGTGTTGCAGTTGCTCTGAATAATAAGCTATTACTCATCACTGTCACCTACACTGTGCTACATAATAAAACTGTCTAGGGAATCCTGTATAAGAGTATTGTAATTACAAGGTCAGATTGTAAAACCATGGGAGACTTATAGACAGAAATCAGAGAAGAGATACACAGCAATATCTATATAGCACGCTCAACTCTGATGGACACTGTTTTATTTTTAGCATGGTTCAAATCCTGGGAGTGGTAGTAAGCTGTATGCAGAATCATAATGGTCCCTTCTGAAAAATGACATAATATGTGTCTTGTTTTGTTTTTATTTTAAAGGAACACAAGAAATTTACTATGTACTAATAAAGAGTTTTTAGACTAATGTTTGTCGCAACAACATGGAGGCGTGTACCAGCAGACCCATTTTGATTGGTTGATACTAGCCGCTATGTGAAGTCCGCCTCATTGGATGTTACTGATTTTTAAACACTGAACCCTGTTGACTTATTTGGATCTGAAGAAGGCTTGTTAAAGCTGAAAGTGCTTGTCCTTTTGTTTATATCAGAAGGGTTCTTCATTTTATGTTTTTCTATGTTATTTACATTCTGGAATTTCAACTAAAAGATTTAACTTGGCTTTTGCATTTGCGATGTCATGTTCTATACATCGTGAGTTCAGTACTGTAGAATTTACAAACTGAAGTTTTCGTCTGATGCTGTATGTTTGTTACATTGGATATTCTGCACGTTTGAAGCTATAGTCAAAACTTTACCATCTGTGGTGCAACGCTCTTCTGTTTTTATGATTGTTACTGTTTGCTGAGCGTTCTCTAGTGGAAGCCACTTCTCTTTTTGGATTTTGCTTTTGTTTGTTGTGTACTCCACACACAGTTTGAATTTCAGTTTCTTTTCTATTTTTACTGCTCTAGTTACATGATGTCCATTGATCTGGTGACCATGGAGAGAAAAAAGTTAGCAACAGGCTTTATGTTTGGTGCGACCAATCCGTTGATTCAATTGAACCTTGCAACAACTGAGTTTACAGTCGCTGAAACTGATAAAGTTGATTTAGATTTTGAGCCTATTTTCAAGACAGTTGAAAATGCCGCTTTTAAGTTAAAGAGGTTACAATGGCAGCATTTCCATATGGAAGCCTGCCTACATCATCAGGTTATTCCTAGAGGCCTCAGGGTTAGGTGTATGCCCAGTTATGGGAACACCTACCCTGAACTCCTAGCAAAATGACAAGCAATCAATATACAAACTAGTTTCAGCTACATGAAATTGCTGATAGACTTTTTTAAGCCTCAAGAAGATGAAATCAGCACTCTGATAGAGGAGAAACAAAAGGAACTTGAGAATATGAATCTTTCTGACAACAACTTCATAAAATTTGAGAATTTACAAGATAAGTTAACAGCATATGAAGTTAAGCTAAAAGGTATCGAGCCAGAAATTAATGAGGGACTTTAATGACATACAGAGGAGAGATGCAGAGTATATTGGGAAAAAGATGCTAAGGATGAAACTGCCAGGTAATAGGAAAAGAGGGAGGCCTAAGATAAGGTTTATGGATGTGGTGAGAGAGGACATGCAGGTGGTTGGTGTGACAGAGCAAGATGCAGAGGACAGGAAGAAATGGAAACAGTTGATCTGATGTGGCGATCCCTAACGGGAGCAGCCAAAGGAAGAAGAAGACGAAATGGCATTTATTTGAATGGCCTAGAACTAGTAACACTAATGAATACTCACACAAGGGAGGCAGAAATCCTGAGGTGAAAGGTACATCTTTGCATGTCAATACTACCAACCATAGACCTTGCGATCTTTTGGTCAGTGCACAAGTTCATCACGTGAACAAACAAGAGACTGTGACTAAAAGAGTCATGAATGGGAGTATATGCACTAATGAAAATGCTTGCATCATTGAACAAGAACATAGTCTGGATACAACTTCTAATACCAGTAATATTAGTCCTTCCAATTGTATTGATACTAATGATCATCCACTAGGAGCAATACCTAAAAAAAGCAGGGAAAGAAAGAAAAGAAAAGTGACACAATAACCTCCTTAGTGGTTAATATTTCCAACATTGAGCTTACTCAGTCTCAGCTGAGTTTACTAGAGAAAGGTCTCAGTTTTATTCCAGCAACCAAGTCCACACATGATGAATTTGCTTTAGATCTTAAAATGTTTGGAAGGAATCTTAATTTGAAGTATATTTTTGGTGATGCAAATGATACATGTCCTACTAAGGGCAATACTATGCTTAAGAAACCTAGCATGTTTGTTCCCCTTAATCACCCAGCTGTTGACTACTTTATTCATGCTTGTGAAGATGAGTTAATGAGAATGAGAATGTCCCATGAAGGAAAATCTTACTTTAATTTAACGAAAGAAGAAAATCAGGCACTTAAAGAACTTAAAGAAAGGAATGACATTGTGGTTAAACCTGCTGATAAAGGAGGTGCTGTAGTGGTGATGGATGCGGTGATTTATGTTCAATGGATGAAAGAACTACTAAATGATAAAAAGACCTACACTTTGATCAGTAGAAATGAATTAAATAATATGAAACGAAATATCCAGCAGGTTCTTTATGACATGCTGTTACAAAGAGAAATCAATGAGGATTTGTATGACCTTTTTGTTACCGAGTACCCCACCATACCAACTATCAATGGATTACCAAAAATAAACAACGACATTAAGTGTCCACCTTTGTGACCAATAGTGGCTGGCAGAGGATGGCTAACTGAATCTCTTTCTATGTTTATTGAAAAAGAATTTAAAAAGGTGTTATCTAGGGCCTCCACTGTTATTAAAGATATTGCTGAGTTCTTACAACATCTATATACAGACTTAGGAGATCTAAATGATCTCGATAACCTACTACTGGTCACCCTGGACGTGAATAGTTTATTCACTTCCATACCGAATGACTATGGCATCGAAGCTATAAGAGAGTTTCTAACTGATGAAAAAGTAGAATCACATCCGCTATGTGATCTTTTGGAAATTGTGTTGGACAACAATGTGTTTACCTATGATGGTAGTTACTATTGGCAGAGATGGGGGGTTGCCATGGGCACCCCCTGTGCTAATAGTTATGCAAATTTGGTTCTGGCTAAGTGGGAGAGAGGTTGGTCCAAAGATGTTAGTAACACTTGGAATGATCAGATAATCCTTTATAATCGGTTTGTGGATGACACCTTTATTGTATGGAAGGGCAATGAAGAAGATCTAAGGTGTTTTGTTGACTTTTTATCACAGACCACCACCTTCTTGAAATTTGATGTAAAAACATCTAGAGAAATGACTGAATTCCTTGATGTAAGATTGTTTCTTGATCCGACCAAAGGAATAGACACTTGTCTTTACAGGAAATCTATGTGGCGGAATCATATGCTTCACTTCTTTAGTATGCATCCCAGGCACATCTTTAGCAATATTGTTGAAAACCAAGTTAGAAGGATTTCAAAATTATGTACAGAAGAGAAAACTTTTCTTGAAGAAGAAAGGCTTGTTAACAACTTTAGTCAACATGGTTATGGTATGAAGAAACTGGATTTGAACAAAGTTAAAATCAATGATATATGTAAAGGAAAAGGCAGACCGTTTTATTCCTCTAAGGTTACAGAAGGTGAAAGTGCATACCAATATCCAGTCACACGTAAAAGAACATCTACCCTAAGGATCAACTTAACATACACCATGGACCATGATAATGTCTGCCAAGTAATTAAGAAGTATTGGCTGATCTTGACTTCGGATAAAAAGTTAAAAGAGATTGTTGGAGACACCCCAAGTTTCTTATTTAAGAACAAAAAGAATCTTAAAAGAATATTATGTAAGAATGATGGTACAGGTACCAACCACGTTCACAACAACTCACTAGGGACAAAGAAATGTGTTTTTTTGCAAAGTTTGTAATGTCATCAATTGTAGCAATACGTTCACACATCCGGTTACTAAGAAGTATGTCTTTCATTGATCAGCTAGCTGTTTAACTAGCAATATTGTTTATATTGCTACCTGTACTTCATGTACAGCATTTTATGTTGGAAAAAATAACATGAAGCTTAAGGAGAGAATTATGAAACATCATTCTGACATTCGTAACCGAAAGGAAACCAATTCCTTATTTCTTCACTTACGTGACCATGATGGACACACCTTTGTCTTCATGGTCATCTCTATGTCACAATTTACCTCAAGAGAAGGAGACTTAGTTAATCTAACTGAAAGAGAAGAAGCCAACTGGATAATGCGGTTGAGGGCAGATTGTCCTCCTGGTCTCAATGGCTGTGTTCCCTTAAAACCTTTTCTCAAGAACAGAAGAGCAACAAAGTATGTCTGTTCATGATTTGTCTGCTAAACTTTCTAGCAGCATTTATAGTACCCCAGGTTAGCCTGATATGTTGTTTTCGGTCTCTAATGCTGATGGAACTGCTGAAAGGAAGCAGCAAGGAGTGTTCTTATGGTTCCTTTTGTTATTTTCTATCACTATCTATTGCATCTTATGTCTTGGTCTGATATGTGGACTTTGCTTTTAAATGAGAACTGATTGCAAGGAATTTTATAATGGTACCTTATGAAAAATGACCTAATATGTGTCTTGTTTTGTTTTTATTTTAAAGGAATGCAAGAGTTTTACTATTTACTAATAAAGAGTTTTTTAGACTAATGTTTGTCGCAACAACATGGAGGTGTGTACCAACAGACCCATTTTGATTGGTTGATACTAGCCACTATGTGAAGTCCACCTCATTGGATGTTACTGATTTTTAAACACTGAACCCTGTTGACTCATTTGGATCTGAAAAAGGCTTGTTAAAGCTGAAAGCGCTTGTCCTTTTGTTTATATCAGAAGGGTTCTTCATTTTATGTTTTTCTATGTTATTTACATTGTGGAATTTCAACTAAAAGATTTAACTTGGCTTTTGCATTTGCAATGTCATGTTCTATTCATCATGAGTTCAGCACTGCAGAATTTACAAACTTAAATTTTCGTCTGATGCTGTATGTTTGTTACACTGGATATTCTGTACTTTTGAAGCTATAGTCAAAAACTTTACCATCTGTGGTGCAACGCTCTTCTGTTTTTATGATTGTTACTGTTTGCTGAGCGTTCTCTAGCGGAAGTCACTTCTCTTTTTGGAAGTGTACAGAATTGTCCAGAATGTCCAGTTAATTGGCCCATATCTGCTGGCTGTTACCCTGTCCCCCCGGCATATCAACGTGCTAATCTCTGACATGTAGGCAGCATTTCATGTCATATAACTGACTATCAGGCCTGTACATCTTTGGAAAATGTCATTGAAAACAAACCTGACATTGTACAATTCACCAAAGGTTTAAGAGGGCAATAGTCAAAATATATCCTGGTTCACCTGCATGTGGTCAAGACATGACCAGAGTGTGTGCAATAAGAGATGGACAGGTATGTGCATAACATCAACCTGGAATCTGAGAATATGTGTAGAAACAGTTAGGTAGTGTTAACAAACAATACCTCCACTGGTATACAAGATTGGAGGTGTATACTGCAGGTAAAACTCAGTTCATGTATATAGTTGTCTACATCCATACTACTGTCCAAACTAAGGCCATAGGGTAGTGTACTAATACCTGTAAAGTACAGATCACAGCACTGACTAGGAAAGTAATGATAACTACAGAAATATTTTAGTTGTTAATTGACATCTTTCTCTCCCCCCACCATATCTGCAACAATAAACTAAATACACAACTCAATTGGTATGTGCTCCATTAAATCTACTGTTGGGACATATGTCCTAGTGTTTGATAAATATTTAAATTTGTTTCTATACATAACATGTTGAAATACTCCCACATTGGTGGCATGCTGCCATCAATGTACCTGCATGCTGTTGTAATGGCCACTGTGGTTCCATATATGCATGTGCTCTGTTTGCTATGCAACTGTTCCATATCTGGTGTTTTGGGTTAATGGGAATATATATGCATGCTGTTATACCTAAACCTGGAATGTGTTGACTATTACTAACCCACATATATTGTAAAATTGAAACACCATAGCACGTTTGGGAAGGTCAGTCCCAGCAGACCCTCCTGTCCCACCTCATCTGGCTGTGGTATCAGGCAGCAGTGCATCTAGGACCCACCCCGGGACCTCCTCATCCGCTGGTCCTGCACCACCTTTAAGTGGAACCACCTCAGGGGATGGGGCTCACCCCCCTTCCAAGCGGGTGCGGACAGGACACTGTCACCCGTCGCGAGGTCCAGGGTTTGGTGCTTAGCGAGCTCCAAAGGGAGTTTGAAGATCTGCTATGCCAGCTTGAGTGCCGCATGTCACAACTAGAGGGTTGGCCTGGCCCTCCTACTCAGCCCCCAGCACAGCCACATTCGGGGTCGTGAAGGTGCACTAGTGACTGCCCATGGGTGGGGACCTCAGTCCCACTGTTTCCACTAGGGAGCTCATGGACTTCAGATTTCCAAATGCCCCTCCCCATCCAAGGTGTTTACCCTCCACGTGTCATATACCACCTCTGTATGCTGTCTTGGTTGTCTTGTCTGTTATCCTACCCAATCTACCTCCCCAATTATAACTACTATCCCTCCCAAAAATCCTACTCTCACCTGAAAAAAAAAAATAAGGGCAATCTTTCCTCCCCAAAAAAATCTCGCCCCATACTTAGCTATCCATTTCACACATGTGTCCGCTGGACACATGTAATCTGGTCTAATTGGCTTCACAAAATATTATTGTTGTCCTCACCCCTCTCTCAGGGGTATGAGTTTCCAAATCTACCTCCAAACCAGTGTATATGCGCAGCTGTTGCTGTAGAAGAAATGGGCAGCTATGGACTTTTCCTACACCCTTCCTGCACATCCCTACCTATTTTCCCTACTGTTTTTCCCTCTTTGTGCCCCTTTTTCACCACTTTCCTATCAACCCTTTTTCATTTCTTTTAAAGAAATTAGCATGGGGGTAAGCAGGAGTAAGCACTTTTAAACAGCAGTAAGTGGGTTTAAGCCTGTTTGCGCGGGGGTAAGCAATACCTACACAGGTTAAGCAACTGAGAATCTAAATCAGTATAAGAAACTGTAACTGGAAGTTAGCAGTGCTTACCTCCAAGCAAACCCGTGCAAACCCACTTGCAACTGCTTACAAGTGCCTTACTCACTCTGTATCCAATGGCCCTTGTTCTGCCCAGCAACAAAAATAAACAGCCTCTGCAAGGCTCAAACCCAGGACTCTGCACACCATAGCCAAAGGGATTTACCACTAAGCCATGTCAGATATACACAACCCTAATGTTTTCACAAACATATCATCCAGCATTCAACAGTACAGAAAATGTATTTAAACATGTAGATGTGTGTGTGTGTGTGTGTGTGTGTGTGTGTGTGTGTGTGTGTGTGTGTGTGTGTGTGTGTGTATATATATATATATATATATATATATATATATATATATATATATATATATATATATATATATATATATATATATATATATACACACACACACACACACATATATATATATATATATATATATATATATATATATATATGTCTACATATATATGTATACATATATATATATATATATATATAGAGAGAGAGAGAGAGAGAGATATGTATACATATGTATATACAGATATATATCTATAGATATAAAAGAGAACATAAATACATATATGACCAAAGGCACCGTTAATGGGGGGTGGGGGGGCCCAAGCTAAATACGTCTTGTAAGTACTGATATCACCCCCTCCCCCACAGCAAAACAGATCTGCCTTGCAATACAATACCAACTGTTGCAAGTCCCATACCCAGGACCCGACACAACATGGGCACAAGATATTAACAGTAATCCATCCCACTTGTATGATGTTAGGATCGTATCAATAACATATCATGCAGTACAGTCTGGCTACCTTAGGGAATGTACAATGTGGAAGTAACAAACATTTCAAAGATACATATACACATACACATATATGCAGATACATATATATATATATATATATATATATATATATATATATATATATATATATATGTAACTACACATACACACACAGAGATATGCATAGGAAGATACATATTTAGAGGGTGTACTCCATACTGAACAGCCAGTAATCCTACACTTGCTACCTTATCAAATGGACAGTATATGAGTAACCCATACAAAAGACAATTGCCTGAAACATACACTCACAGAAAAGTCAAAGGACATGACACCATGCACAGGGTTGCATACATAAGACAATTTTATTTGTGTACTATTACAGTTGTATATGCCATGTCATATAATTGTTTAGACTTTAAAATGCATGCAAACAGATTAATGCAACTCTCAAGCAGATTATTTAATACAGTAATCCAAAAGCATAACATGTTGCTGTCCAGGCCAAGACCTTCAAGCAGTACAAGAGTAAAGACAGACTGGGCCACAGGATAACAATCAGTCAACAGTAAGTAATGCAGATGTATAATCCAGCAGCCTCTAACTACACTCTGTACTCAATCCCTAGGGGGAAAAGACTTAAGTTGAAACAATGGGATGTATCTGTTACATAACAATGTATAACTGAAAATATCATAATCACACCGACAAACAGAACAGTCTGTATGGCAGTAAACAGTAGGCCAGCAATGTTCCCAAGGTGAAATGTATGGTAATGTACACCCATATGCCTTAAGGCAGCTTACTGCTGATATCTCTCACATGTTGTAACAGCCTAGGTTATTTATGGTACATACCCCCAATATAGACTGACTTACAGGGGCAAAGCTAGTTACAAAAATAAAATTGCCAAAGATTCCAAAGACAACCACAAAGCATTCTATAACTATGTCAAGAATCTAAATGGCAATGCTCAGATCTGCTCTGAGCTAAAACAGAATGGCATTAAATATACTGATGTGAAGGATATTGCCAATATCCTGGCAGATCGATTCAGTGCCAACTTCACCCCCCTCTCACCCCCTAAATGGCCCATCTCAATACCGGAAGAATGCCAAATTCCAGTAATAACCACACAGGTACAAAAGCACTCTCTAAAGCCAAGAATACAGCATCCATGGGACCCGATGACATCCCGGGCTGTGTACTACATGAACTACAATATGAACTGGCACCTCACCTAAGTGGCATGTTTAATCATAGCCTCACCTCAGGTTTCGTGCCCACTGAGTGGCGCAGAGCTACAGTTATCCCAATCCACAAGGGGATCCACCTTGGATCCCGAAACTACCGTCCCATCAGTCTGACAAGCCTTATCTGCAAGGCCATGGAGCGTATTATCATGGAACTTATAAACAAAGACATTGGCAACCTTCAAACACTGGACCCCACCCAGTTTGGGTTTGTGAAGGGCCGATCTTGTCTCCTGAACCTGATTGACTTCTTTGAATCAGTCTCCAGAGCCATGGACAAGGGTAAGGTGGTCCACACAGCCTATCTAGACCTTGCCAAGGCCTTTGACACCATCCCCCACTCTGGAATCATAGATAAACTTACTAAGTTGGGCATTAATCCCTATGTCACTGTCAGAAAAATATGTATTCAATATATCAACTGTTAGAAAGACATATATGCAGACATATATAAGCTGTGTGGTCAGGCATATATAAATGTACTCGAATATATATGAAGTACAAAGGTTGAAAAATAGTATAATATGTAATGCATTTAATTCTGTTTTACTAGAATAATAGTAGAAATAAACTCGCATATTATTGCTTGAAGCATAAGCTGCAGTGTGATTAGAAACTTGGCCTTGGCAGCGACCAGCTCGGCCTGGCTCATGTCTGTCAGTGAAAGATTATTTTGCAAAGTTAGAAAATAATGAATCTGTGTGCATGTGTATCTTTTCCTGCTTCCACCAGAAGAGCGGCCTTGTAAGCACTATCAGAGATAATGTCCAGCTGGTGAACAAGAAAGAGACAAAGAGAAGTATTAAAGAAGACATGCACCCATTGTATTCGAACTAATCTAAGAGCCTTGAATTGGCTACATCCTCGGAAGGACATTGTGACTGACCAGGTGCTTGCAAGGCTGTAATATTCTCATGGGAAAAAGATTTTTGAAAAACACCATCTCAGCACTTTTTCATAAGTTACTATGATGTAAAGACCCTGTCACTGACCACGTCAGTGAGGTGGGCAAAAGCTGATTGCAAACAGTATAAAATGACATGTGTTTCATAAATAAAGCTAGACAAAATTCTGTACAAGTTTGTGTATGGTTTTTTGCCTCCTAATGTACATTAGAGTATTTGTAAATTAGATACTTGAGTTTCCTGCATTACTGTCTGTTATTGACTGTCATTTTAAAATGCCTAATGATTTTTACAGCCTGATTTTAACAATTTATTTAACATTTTGGTCCTTCGAGCCGGATTTCCCTTGGTAAGCTGCAGGTCACAGAGTGCATGGGTGGTTATAAATCTGCGCAGGAGAAGCTGCCAAACCAAAATGGTTCTTCTTAAAGTGAAAAGACCTCCGACTGAATTGTTGTGTGTAAAGAGGCTGTCCACTTTCTGATCTGTGGCTGAAAAGCGGAAGACTGGGCCCCAAAAAGACAAAACAGCAGTAAGCGGGAGGCTCAGGTAAAAAAAATTTCCCTCTTTGTCTTTGTTTTAGATCAGGGACCAGGTTACACTGTGCTATTGCTAAGGTTTGTGATAGCAGGGAGAGAGAGAGTCAAAGTATTGTATCTTGAGTCATAGATCAGGGAATAACAAAGCAAAGTAAACAGTCATTCTAGACACTACTGTGGATATGGGGAAATAAGATACCACGTGGTACAAGAGAAGGGTTACGTAACAGCCTTTTTAAGACATGGGAGATCAGTGCACTAAGAGATCACGAGATCCGCCCCTAACGGATAATGTGAAGCATATGCAATTGCAGTAAGCAGATAATGTGAGATATTTTGCAAAATGTGTTAACAACTATAAATTTGATAGTAAACTAGATAAACTTTCACTAGTTAAACTCCTTAAACAAGCTTTAATCTGATGCAGGGCGTCAGGCAAAAAAAAAACAGCACCAACTAGGCATACCTCAAGCACATAGGTGGATTGAGGAAGCAAATTGTAAAAAAAAACAAAAGCTTAAATTCTGAAACATTTTTAGACAACAGAGTGAAAGGTCTAACAGACAGAATCTCTAAAAAATGAAAACTTAGAGCAGACTGGACTTGCATTAATTAATGCATACAACAGGAAAATGAGACAGTAGATGGATATTATGCTAGATTATTAAAATGCTTTAAACAACAATTAAAAAAATACATTTTTAAAAGGTTGCATTGTCTCTGTTAGTAGCTTTATTACAAGGCATATGATAGATCACTGAACAAGCAGGCTGCAAGCCTTACTTGAGTATGCTAGATGTACTGAAAGACACTTTAATAGTAAAAAAAAAAAAAGGCACAAGTCTTCACTGCTGAAGACGGAGCTGAAGTATTTGTATTACAGTCAGGTAAAAAGGGCATCTAGCTAGGGACTATAAACAAAATAAGAAAGCAATGACAGAAGATAAAGGAGATGTAGACTGACTATATGATAGTGATAATAACCAAAAATCATCAGGAAAGGTTAATAAACAAAAAGAAAATGTAAATGTAGTAGAGGGAATAGAGGAAGTACAAACAGATGTAGAGGATAAAAATGAAAATAAAATTTTAGATTTAGCATTGTTGAGCCTGGAGCTCTACCTAGCAAATACAAAACCAGAAGTAACACTTCTGGTGGAGGGAAAGGTCAAATTCCTGTGTGACTCAGGAGCGCCACGGACTTTGATACACCTCCAAGTTACCAAAACATTCTGAATCACCTGATTATATATTAGTAAAAGCAGCAAATGGACAGCTATACAGGGAACCACTTTCCCATAATATAGCAATAACTGACCCTGTTTCAAGGTATGACTCAGAAAAGTAAAATTGTAGTTTCTGCAAAAATATCCAGTAAACTTACTGGGAAGAGACCTTGTGCAGATATTTGGCATAGCAGTAGTTCCTACCATGCAGGGTATGAAAGCACAAAGACAAATGGATGCTTTTGTGGTGTAATCAGAGGGTAAAGCCTATTATTGGTACAGCCAGGACCTAGTTATAATTGGTCCAGGGGCAGTAACCAAAAAACTGATAAACGTAGCCATCAGTAAGGTACCCTCCCTTGACACTGATCAGCAGCACTTGTTACATTGTACTCCATACTACTGTAGCACACCAGGACCTGATAAGGAATATAAGTAAGAATCCTGCTAACAAATTAATATTACAAACTTTATGCTGGGATACTGAGGGAAACAGTGTAGTAAGCTGTTCATTACCTCAGGAGTTCATGAGATTGTATAAGTCCAATAGACTGCCACATGTCAGCTTGACAAAAAACAAAAGTGTTAAATGGGCAGACTTAGAAAAAAAAAGTAACAAAATGAGAAAACAGACTGATTTAGAAATGTCAGGACAAGGGATATAAAAACAAAACTGAATTGGTTAACACAGACACATACAGCTGTACACTTGCAATCTAGTAAGGACAGCTGATTAGCATTTTTATTAAAAGAAAAAGAAGAGGCCTTGTGTAAAATTCCAACAACTCTGTGGTCAACAGGCAAGTTAAATGTAGGGCTTATTCAAGCAGCAGGACCAGTTACAATTACCCCAAAGTCAGCTTTTAGACCACAGAAAAGACAATACATTTTGGAAAAATGCAAAAGTAAAATTAAGCCTATAATAAGCAGCATTACTCAAAAGGAGTACTGGTAAAATCTCCTGATTCACCATGTGATACACCCCTATTTCCTGTTAAAAAGCAAACGGGAATGGCAGATGGTACAAAATTTATAAGCTGTAAATAATGCAGTAATACCTAGAGCACCCACGGTGCCAGACCCACATACCTTGTTAAATGATTTAAAGCCACAACAGAAGTATTTTACTGTGGTAGATATAAGCAATGCTTTCTTTTCAATACCTATACATCCTGATAGTCAATATTGGTTTGCATTTACATTTCAGGGTAAAAGGTATACATATACTCGACTACCACAGGGATATTGTGAGAGCCCAATAATATTTGCACAAAAAATGGCTAGCAACCTGGCAGGGTCTACCCCACCAAAAGGTAGTCAAATTTTACTTTATGTAAATGACATCTTGCTAGCAGCACCCAGCAGCAGTGCAGGGTGAATACAGTAGCATTATTAAAATTTTTAGTAATACAAGGACACAAAGTAAACAAAAGTAAGTTACAACTTTGGGAAAAAAACACAGGTTAGATACCTGGGATATGTGATATCCAATAAAGGTAAAATACTAGATAATGGGAAAGAGAAAAGAAAAAAAAAAAACAGCAATTTTGCAAGCACCCAAACCAACAACTAAAAAAGAAATAATGTCTTTCTTAGGTACAACTAATTTTTGTTAGAACTGGGTACCAAATTATTTTACAATGGAAAACAAAAGCAGAAATGGCTTTCTGCAGGTTGAAGCAGTTAATAGCTTCTTCATTAGTTTTAAGACTTCCAAGTTATCACAAACGTTTTTTTTTAGACCATAGATTGTAAGCAATGGTACATGACATCAGTATTAAAGCAACAACATGGGGATAAGCAATGCCCCATAGCTTACTATTCATCACAGTTAGACCCAGTGGTGCAATCTTTGCCTCACTGTGTACAAGCAGTAGTTGCAGCAGCAATGGCAGTGCAGGCTTCAGCCTCAGTGGTGTTATTCCACCCTCTCACATTGAGAATGCCTCATGCAGTTGCAATAATTCTGCTACAAGAAAAAGTTGCATACCTTTCTCCTGCTAGACATCTTTCATGTATGACCATACTGCTGAGTCAACCTCATATGAACAGTTAGCTTTACCTAGACAAGATCTTACAGATATGCCCTTGGATGATGCTGAGGTGACATATTACGTGGATGGCTCATGCAAAAGGGGTCCTACAGGGAAAAATCTGGTGGGGTATGCAGTAGTTACAGACACTAAAATTTTAAAAGCACAAACTTTGCCACACAACTTGTATGCTCAAGCAGCAGAACTGGTAGCTTTGACAGGAGCATGTATTTTAGTAAAAGGCAAAAAAGTGAACATATATACTGATAATCAGTATGCTTTTTCTACAGTGCATGTGTTTGCACAACAATAAAAAAAATAGAGGGATGATTACATCCAGTGGAAAACCTATTAATCATGCGCAATTTATTTTGGAGCTATTAAAATCTATTCAGTTGCCTACCAAAGTAGCTATTTGTAAATGTGTAGCTCATACAAAACAACAGGATAAGATTTCAAAAGGTAATGCACGAGCTGATGCAGCTGCAAAGCAAGCAGCCTCAGACTCAGAAACTTTATTTTTAAATGAGAAATTACAACCCTTTGAGATTTTAGATTTAGACATGTTAAAAACAATGCAAATGCTTACTACAAAAGCAGAAAAATAAAACTGGGTAAAACAAGGTGCAATTTTTGAAAATGGACTGTACATTTCCAAAGGAAAAAAAAAAACAATATTGCCGTCTAATTTATTTAGATATGCAGCTTTGTTGAGCCATGGGCAGAGCCATGTCTCAACAGGGGGGATGGTACAGTTAGTAAATAAAATATTCCAAACATATGGATACATAAATTATACAATACAATTTTGTGCAGCTTGTCATACTTGTAACAAGCACCATGCACAAGGAGCATTTAAAAACAAGCAAGGGAGTTTCCTACACCACCATATCCATTCCATACTATTTGTATGGACTTCATAGAGTTGAATAAATGTGAAGGAAAGAAATACTGTTTAGTGATCATAGATATGTTTTCAAAATGGGTAGAAGCTTTTCCAACCAGGAATCCGGATGCAGCAACAGTGGCAAAGGCCCTAGTAAAGGAAATAATTCCTAGATTTGGCATACCGGAAAGAATCTATAGTGACAATGGGACACATTTTGTCAATCAGACAATTCAACAACTTGGGAGATTTTTTTGGGATTTCCTTAAGGAATCACTGTACCACCCACAGTCAGCAGGACTGGTGGAGAGGTACAATGGGATTTTAAAAAACAAGTTAAGGAAGTTGATGAGTGAGACTCAGAAGAATTGGATTTGCTGTTTACCTCTAGCATTGCTGAGCATAAAAACAGTAACAAATGTAAAGGGTTTGATCCCCTTTGAAGTAGTATTTGGAAGGGCATATTATGTGCCTCAGTAAAAAGCTCTCATGCCTGCAGAGCTGGAGGCTGACAGTTCACTAGCTAATTATATAAAAAAACTGTTAATAAATAAATCTGTTTTGCAGTTTAACTCTTTTTCAGACAAAAGAACTTTCAGCTGAATAAAAACTTTGTGACTGATACACAAGGGCAAAATGGCCAAGAGTAAAGGAAACAAAAAGCAGAGCAACCCAAGAACTATTGCATAATTATTTTCTTTGGCAGTGCATTTGTTAACTAAATATGACAATTTTTCTCTTATTGTGGTTTTTCTCTGCACTCAACCACACGAGTAAAAGTGAGAAGACGTGATGAACTGTTTATAGACTGGCATCCAAACTTTAACACATACCTGGCCATGAAGCAAGTGTATACAGAGACTATAAACTTTTCAAATTGCTGGGTTTGTACAGCTATACCAACAGCATATAAAAGACTGTAATGTCCACTGTCCCTCTGGGGATAAAATGAGACTTTGGAAAGTTTTTTTTATACAGAAACTGTGAGATCACAGGACAAAATTGCTTTATTTTTACCTGTCACACAAAAAGGAGTTGTATGTTTCTACAAAAGTGATACCCTCCAGGTGGGCTGGAGTAATGGTAATATAACAATGTCTTATAAATGTTACATTAAAGTCAAAAGTGGGAGTACTGTTTGTAATACTAACCATGATTCATATCTGAGTTCAATGAAAACTACATTAAATGCAGTATGTGACAATCCAGTCTTAACTAAGCAATTGTCTATTAAGGATAGAAAAATGTTTCATGCAGGAATAACACGTATTAGTACCAAAGTAATGATTTTATTTGTGGGAAAAAGGCATATAAATGGTTACCTGAGAATTGGTCCGCAGTTGTTTTTGGGTTATCTGGTTTCAGCAATAAGACATACTGCAGAATTACCTTTGGGTAAAATACAAAACGTAAGAAAAACAGCTCGAGAATCTGAAGGTCCAGTTAAAAAACCTGTGAATCCAGTTGGTAAAATCAAAGCTGGTTAAAAAGACCATAATTCAGTGAAAGACAAAAGTAAATTGACTCATATGGACTTGGGCAACAGTGTTATATCCAGGGCAGGAATACCACCAGCCTATGGAGCAGTCAAATCGATCTGGGAGCTGAGGAAGCTGTCAAGAAGTCATGAGCAATGCAACTTTTTCCACCCTAGAATTGGTGACTGATAAACTGAATGCAATAAGAACTGTTGTGCTACAAAATCGAATGGCTCTTTACTTCACCCTAGCGGCAAGAGGTGGTACACGAAAAAAAATGCTGTGCTTTTATCCCTGAGGATCGTCACGAGACAAATAATCACCTAGAGGTAATTCAGCAAGTATCAGCAATGACTAAACCAGACCCAAACCCACTGACGGACTTTTTCCAAAATCTGTTTGGGAGGGTGGGGTTCCATCCTATTAAACATTTAATTGCTATTTGTGTGGGTATACTCCTAATAGGAGCATGTGTTTACTGTGAAATTCCCTGCATGAAAAGATTAATCAAAAATTTGTTGATATATCTGTTACTGAAACTTTTTACCAAAGTGTTAAAATTGAAAGATTAATTTCAGATAATGCTTTTTCTGAAATATAAAACCAATAACTAGCTTAGCTGAAAGTCCTCAAAGGGAAAAAGCTAAAAAATGAAATAATATTGTTTATGTTTCTAATAGAATAAAATGCATTAACAGGAGGGAGAATGTCAGAAAAATATGTATTCAATATATCAACTGTTAGAAAGACATATATGCAGACATATATAAGCTGTGTGGTCAGGCATATATAAATGTACTCGAATATATATGAAGTACAAAGGTTGAAAAATAGTATAATATGTAATGCATTTAATTCTGTTTTACTAGAATAATAGTAGAAATAAACTTGCATATTATTGCTTGAAGCATAAGCTGCAGTGTGATTAGAAACTTGGCCTTGGCAGCGACCAGCTCGGCCTGGCTCATGTCTGTCAGTGAAAGATTATTTTGCAAAGTTAGAAAATAATGAATCTGTGTGCATGTGTATCTTTTCCTGCTTCCACCAGAAGAGCGGCCTTGTGCGCACTATCAGAGATAATGTCCAGCTGGTGAACAAGAAAGAGACAAAGAGAAGTATTAAAGAAGACATGCACCCATTGTATTCGAACTAATCTAAGAGCCTTGAATTGGCTACATCCTCGGAAGGACATTGTGACTGACCAGGTGCTTGCAAGGCTGTAATATTCTCATGGGAAAAAGATTTTTGAAAAACACCATCTCAGCACTTTTTCATAAGTTACTATGATGTAAAGACCCTGTCACTGACCACGTCAGTGAGGTGGGCAAAAGCTGATTGCAAACAGTATAAAATGACATGTGTTTCATAAATAAAGCTAGACAAAATTCTGTACAAGTTTGTGTATGGTTTTTTGCCTCCTAATGTACATTAGAGTATTTGTAAATTAGATACTTGAGTTTCCTGCATTACTGTCTGTTATTGACTGTCATTTTAAAAATGCCTAATGATTTTTACAGCCTGATTTTAACAATTTATTTAACATCACCCAATGGGTTGCTAAATGGCTTACTGATAGAACCCACACTGTAAAAGTAGCTGACTCCAAATCCAGCTCCAGACAAGTGACAAGTGGAGTACCTCAGGGTTCAGTCCTGGGGCCGCCCTTGTTTGGCATCTACTTCTCTGAAGTACAGGTCAACACTAAGGGACTCTGGCTAACAAAGTTTGCAGATGACTGCAAACTGGGAGCCATTATTGAATCCCCAAATGATGTGGATACTCTACAAAAGGGCCTTACAGAAACAGATGCTTGGTGCCAGAGCCATGGGCTCAAGCTCAATGCCAAGAAATGTATTGTTATCCCCTTTGGGAAAAAAAACATGTATCCATGAATTACCATATAGGTGGCAGTACACTAAACACAGAAAGTGTGATAAGAGACTTAGGGACACAGGTGGACAGTGGTCTCACCTTCGATAACCACATCGCCACAACAGTCAGGAAATCCTTCTATGTGGCACA
>NC_056728.1:463445721-463630721 GCF_019279795.1 Protopterus annectens | reverse complement strand
AAACACTGGAAGCATATGTGTGCACACACTCCATATAAAATATAGTGGAATCAGCAGTTGAGGTACTGACTGCATGCATTTGTCATGGAAATGCACCTTCCAGCAAGTACACTTCCCCAATGTCACACCAAGTATTGGTCTGTTGTCCAATACATTTGGCCATCAAATGTGCACACTTACCTGCAACAGAGGCAGCCGTGGCTTGCACACATCTTATATGACATGGCGTGAGCCCCATACCCAACAGGTAGCACCCATGAGCTGGACATGTAGCCATATCTCACCATTGCATATACTATGGAAAACAGTGCAGACAGTCATTTATGTGGCAAGGATGTATAGGACAGGAATGATGTAGGAAAATAATAGATGGCCATCCAAGACAGATGATGTCACATGTAGCAAACTAGTCATGCGGGCTGCCATTAACATGCCACAACACTGAGGGGATTGCAGGAATGTCTAGACAGTACTGGATGTGCAATACCCCTGTCAGCAATTCCCTGGACTGTGCAAACATGTGGTCTATGGGTTAGGGTAATCAGATGTGACAGCTGTACAACAGGAAACATCAGCCAGGCCTCTCTACAGGTAGTGTATGCATAACAGAAGAGGTCCCCAAAAGTCATGCATTGAAATGTGTACTGGTGTACCATGACTGCATTGGAAACCTACAGACAGTATCATGTAAGATACATGTGCACAACCAAAGCCTCACCCCACCTCAGGCCCACCATCCCCATCTGTACCATGCCAGTGCCAGTGTACACCTGTATGTTTTCCATTCATTAGCTGGAACTAGGCTGTTACACATAGTGTTCAGTGTTTGGGACACTGCAAACTGACACACATATGTAGGCCATAGTTTTCAAGCATCTGCAAAAAGGCTGAAGGTGGGGAGGGGGTGTCATCATGACACACCATTGCACTGCAGCAGGTAAACAAAGGATGCTATCAATGGCTGTATTTGCGCACAGTCAGGGTCAGGAACTGTGTCAGATGTAATCCTGACTCCACATCAATAGTGATGGCAGTATGTGAACTCCAAGGGATGTGCACATGAGTTGACCTTGCAATCATGCAGAGTTGGGGGACATGTGTAGGGCAGACTGACCATATACTGGCAAATGCAGATGGCCCATGCTTGTATACCCCTGCCAGGAATAGTGACTACTGTAGTACACATAACAGTAGGTGCAACAAACCATCAAGATAAGGGCGTGCACACATATGCACCCATGAAGTGTATGCATCTCAGTCAGCATCAGCACAACTAACACATTTGTTAGACACTGCATTTGATTGTACAGGACATATGTCACATATCAGGCTCATGTAATGTTAACATATGCAGTAATGTGGTCCCATGGCATCTCAAGAAAGAGGGCATCATATCAATAAGGGTGTGTACACTCCCCATAGCCACGGTAAGGTTTGACAGTTGTCAGTGTAATAGTATCGTATTGGTCATACATGCATCGCTGATGGTTACATCTGTAAATCAGACATCAGACATTCACAAATGACATCTGTCCACATATCATCCCAGGTATGTGTCAAACAAACACACAGGGGTTGTGAGCATTAGAGCAGACAAAACTGACACAGTAATACACATTCAGCAATGGTGTGTACACCTGTGAGGTATGGTGCACATGGTGCAGAACATGTGCACAGCAATACTGTGTAAATGGGTGGAGTGTTTTCCAGGGGAAGGGGCATCACCTACTAACATAGCCCATGCATCACACATGTATTCTGTTGCTAGCATGGATTGACTATAGCTGCACTACATGCTGTTGAGTACCATATGTTATGCATGTTGACAGATGGGTAATGGGAGGTCTGTGTGTATTATCTTTGTGTAACCTCACCTGTAGGTGTGTGTGTGGGGGGTTGGGGGGTATTTTGTCTGCTAGTGCAATCTGGTGGAGTGGAGGGGAATTGATGCATGTAGGATGTGTGTGTGTATGTGTGTGTGTGTTTGTGTGTGGGTGTCCATGTATGCATATGTGTGATTGTGGGGTTTGGAATCGTGCAGTACATGGACACAGACTGACACATGAGACACCAGGAATACTTGTCTGATATGTAATCTCAGGACAGCTGATAGTATAATAAGGTCAGTAGCATGGAACATGCATTGGGAGGGAATCTGTTAAAATTGCAATCAGCAGAAAGGTGAACGACTACCCATCTATGCAGCACTACAGATGCATTGAGGAATTACTAGACAACACCAGGGAGTGTATCCATATATTACTGTTGTCCACATAATAAGTTGATTGAGCAACAGATCTTGCATTTATTGAACAATAGTTACGTAAGACAATCCAGTGTATGACATTATTGAGTGACTGTAGTAGCCCATAACATAAGGGGGCTATGCTCACGATGTCCAGACATACCCAGGTGAACAATGGATGACAGCAGTCAGTCCTTGTAAAACCTACTCCAAACAAGTTAAAGAGGTAATGGAGTAACAGGTCATGTTTTGTGATCACTTGTCTAGGCAATTAGAAGAATGATACATTAATGATTGGTATTAATGAGTTTATGTTTATAAGTGTGATGCAGGATGGAGAACTTCCATGAATAAACTTGGGGCAGTTTGTAAACTTGGGGACAGGTAGGTATTATGGATGAATGTCAGGGTGTGTGTATGTGTGCGTGTGTGTGCGTGTGTGTGTATGTGTGTGTGTGTGTGTGTGTGTGTGTGTGTGTGTGTGTGTGTATGTGTACTGTTAAGCAATGCCATACAGGTCTTAAAGTGCATTTCTTGTTTTCCCCTCACAGGTGGCAAGGTGGGTCAGGGTCCCTCCTGCATGCAGTCTGATGTTGGTGTCCATACAGGCACTGAAAATGATGATAGGTGTGTCGAGGCACAAAACTGTGCCATCATTTAACATCCCCCTGTTATCCACCCCATCCCCACACACAGTCACAGTGCCTATAGATACCCCATCAGCAGTGGCCATAGCAGAGGGACAGTTGGCAGTTGGTGGCAGTGCACAGGACAGTGTGGTATCTATGGTTGCTGTGTTTGGACACAGCAGGCATAGCCGGATGTCCGGCATGGTACCACATAGGCAGATGTACCGGGGTGCTCATGGGAGGGCCGCTGGTCATCATGCCCCTGGCAGAAGTGCCACATCTGGTAGCACCAGACGCATGTTTCAGGCTATATGGGGGCGCAGGCACATACGGACCTGTACACCAGACAGGGTCTGAGGCCGCAGAGGGCTGTTTTTTCATCTGTAAGTGACAATATCCATGATCTTGCAGGTGCCCTCTGTGATTAAACAGAGGTAAGGGATAGACAGTTGGGTGAGATGGTGGGCCTCATCGACCATGGATTGTCTGTGCTAGAGCATTTGGTGGGAGTGGGGTGATGGCCGTGTGGACGTAGGTCAGAAACACTAACATCTGGCGGTCGACTTGGACATGCAAGGACACCAAGCCACTCCTGTAGTGGCAGTACCAGCCCCAGCAATGCGGGGGGGTGCTGTCCACACCACAGTAGGCCACGTGCACGTGGCCCAGGCCAGTCCCAGGAGGTACCTGGTTCCAGCAGACATATGTCATCATCAGGGGAGGGTAGCATATCAAGGCCTTTATCTGGATGTGCCAGTGGACCCCGGGCAGGCACAGTCCGTATGTCCATGGCCTGAGGCAGTGAGCTGCACTCCCTGCCAGGTATGGTCTGCAGCTGTCCAAGAAACACCTGTATATGGTAACCACATGGCAGAACTGTGTGCATGCATACCCACATACTATACAAACACACCTAGGGCAACCCCATACCTACACATACCACATCACCATGCCCATATCAGTAACTTACACCCCTCACTCACACACATGGTGTCAAATGTATGGCCCACCCTAGGTCTCTGTCAAAACCAACAACACACCCTGTGCATATGATGATACCTGTGCCACATCCCTGTCATTCATAACATTGTTGCAGGGACAGGCTAATATGATTCTGATGCACATGATGACTGTACTACAGTGTACTAATGTACTGCTGTGTAACATGTTGATAGCATTAATGTTTAATGCTCACATGTCAGGTAGTGTAGCTGTCCAGCCATAATGCATTATAACTGTTATTAACACTGAGTGATTGTGGTCTCCATAATGTTATCCATTTGTGTTGTAAGTGTACATGTGTCAGCAGGAGGATGGTCTGCTGTCATATCTCACAAAGGGTATGGCACTATGGTGACACCATGCCTGTGCCATATCCTTGGTACAGTTGGCCACATGTCACAGGTCTGTATAACAGTTACTGCCTGTACCACATGGACAGATGACCACCTGGGACATGTATATTCAGCAACCTGAAGTAGATCACTCCACATATTTGCACACTCTTACTTGGCAACACAGGGACTAGACCCCTACCTAGGTATGTAGTGCTACTGATGTGTGCGGCTTTAATTACACACACTACACAGTGTTTAGGATGTGGTGTGTTTCAGGTTACATGTTACATGCAGAACATCCCCAGGCAAGTACAGTATGGTAATGGGGGATGTAATGGTTGTATATGGACAATACATAGTGTGACTTGCCATCATATATACATTAACAAACACAAAACAGGCAGACACACATCCGTGAGACCTGGGCATATCAGTGCTAACTAACTTGCCAGTGTGTCCAATGTGTTACAGGTAGGCTGCACACAGCACATGCATAACTGGGCTGGATAGTGTTATCAGTTACCTGTATGGTTGATGGTGACAGTGGTCACCATACAGTGGTATATGGGACATGTACTGGGGGTACCATGGTGTAATGGCAGTATACCCAGCACCCACACCCAATTGTGGATATTGTATGCAATGGAACCCATAATGACAATCTGACATACCCACCATCGCACATTGAGCAGGACTGCAATACAACCCCTTGTCCATCCCAAGAGTACTTTTACAGGGATATGCATCTAATGCACATGCCACAGGCATAGTAGTGTGATGCATTGTCATGCCTCTCCTATGGGCAGCAACATCACTATCCCTAATACTGTGTGGCAATGTGTATTGTAATAGGAGTAAGTGACCTCGGAATGCTGTACCCTACATATAGATGCACATGCACACATACACACACTTGCTAGAACTCAGTGGGTTCCCCATGCCTATCAACCCATTTGCACAACAGTGTTGTGCTGGTACTGCAAGGCTCAGGTAGCCTTTAGGAAGAGGAGCGCAACAAGGTACATGTAATATCCGGTACAGCAGCAGCCACATCTAACTATGGCAATGGGTGTTGCGGTGGGTGTGATACTGATATCCTCAGTAATGCACACGTACACATTTGTCGGTACTGGGGTGCATCACTGCGGGTGGTCATAAGTGTGTACCTGGCTATTGTCCATGGAGAGATGGGAAGTGTAGGGGAGGTGTGTACATGGTATCATACCACCTGCCATGTGCCAGCAGGCAGTCTACAGACACTACTGTGGTGACCTTCAGGGTGAGAGTGACATGCATCAGCCAATCCTCTGAGTACCTCCTGCAAATGACCGGTGAGGTGCTCCAGTTGACATGTATGCAACATGCATTGCAAAATATGGTTGGTGTCTGTGTTGGAGACCTGTACCCAAGCATGTTCTGTTCACTGTGGTAATGTAATGGAGGTACCCATGGCATGATGTGTACACAGTGTTGCATCCTATCTGTGCCAGTTATAACACAGCTGGAAGACATGTCAGTGTCAGTCAAGATAGGTTGCCTGTACATATCCAAGGTGGATACATGACATCTGCACAGGGACTGACAGACATCAGCTTGCCAACTAGCTATGCAGTAGGATGAATGTGTTGACAGACAGAAATCTGATACTGATAAGTATGCCATTACTACATGCTGGCAACCCTCACTGACATGTGCTATACAGACAGTAGTCTTCAGTTAATTTCCACATGTCAGATCATTATCCAGTAGGAAATATAAAATGTGACACAGCTCACATGCCAGGAACATGACAGTGAGGACTCGGAGTCCATCTATGTATGCAGGGATGTTTGCTGCCAGTACTACAATTAGCAATCTACTGTTGCTTGGGAAAGCACTGTCAACAGTAGTAATGTCATGATACACTACATGCCAGTGTGACTGCACATAACATGGGATGCTAACCTTGTATGTAACACATTCACATGGATAAGAGTGTTATACAGGACATATATACTCAAGTGTCCCAGACAGGAAAATCACAACCTTTGCTACTGTACTGACAGCACATAGACGCATGTTATGAACATGGCATTACATACACCTATTACAGATGTCATTACCCTGCTATGTTATCAGACTGAGATGTGAGCACAGGTTACCAGGGCTGAGCCATGCTTAGCAGGTGTCAGCATTGCTGCAATATAACAGCTAAGCAGATCTGTGCACTGATAAGCAAAGCCTACACGGTGTAAGCGCCCGTATGTTTAACCATAGCTTAGCACAGCTTAGCTTCATGCAAACCCCCACAAACATGATTAAAGCTGCTCAAAACTGCCTTAACCACTCTGTATCCAGCAGCCCTTGTTCTGCCCAGCAACAAAATAAACAGTAACCGGTAACCAAGAAATGATTAATGAAGTTCATCAGCTATTTGATAAAACGGGATTGGAACTCCTGAAAATTATGATTAAATTTAATGACATAGTTATAGTAAGCTCATGACTGAATTAGAAAATGAAAATGAATTAATTTTAAGTGACTTGAACTTTGATCATTACCTAATTATAAAAATATCTTGACAAGTGTGAATAATGGTATACATGATATATTTGTGAGAAAGTCCAATAAAATCAAGAGAGACATAGAAGAATATCATGTTCAAAAGGTTTATCCGTTGTTGAAAGGTCACCATGGTAACAACAGAAGGCGGGTGAATAGCCAGGAAGTGACATCACCAATAAACGTACCACAACATGTTTCTGAAGAAATCCCTTTAGAGGAAGGCCCGAGACGATCGGAGAGGCTACGCAATCGGGGCGAAGGTTGGCAACGTCAGAGAAGAGAGGAGAATGGGAGATATCAGGAGCAAGGAGCCCGTCCCAAAAGATGGGACAATCAGTCGAAACAACAGGGTACTTATGTGGGGGAATGGAACTAATGAACGAGCAATTTGAACGGATGACCTCCAATGCTGGTGAAGGTATTTTTAAATTAAATGGCAGTAGTTCATCAACAGTTATAGTGAACGACGATATTTCCGGAGCAAATTTGAATAAGGGAAATTCAACATCCATTGTAAGTACTGTTACCACATTTGATAATACGAATACTGTGTTGCACGCACAGACATTATATTCTGATACTTCTATTAAAGGGAGAAGTATAAATGTAACTATTAATAGTGAGATGTTAAACAATTTAAGTATATATACTGTTTCAGAAGGTGAAGACACAAATGAAAAGTGTATTAATAATGGTTGCAACAACACGGTCGTGGAAAAATGTTTTTCAGATGAAACAGAAGCAAATGAAATTTTAAATTTAACAGCTTTGATTAACATATTGCAAGAAGACTCAAATATACCAATAAAAGGCTTTGAACCTACCATTATAGTTAACAAACATGGTGATTTTAAATTATATAATTATACAAGTAAATGTTTTGATATTAAGCATGCAGATCTATTATCAAAAGGGTTTACATTTGTACCCGCAACAAATGGAAGTGTGGTGGATGTACTAATAGATTTAAAATTACTTACTCGAAAAATGAATATTAAGATGTGGTTTTCTGATACTAAGAATTATGAGATGGAAAATAATAATTTAAAAGATTTAAAAAGGTCAAGTAAATTTAACCCCCCACCCAATAGTACTGTGGCTTTATTTGAAAAAGCTTGTGAGCTACAGATAACAGAATATTTCAGAGATGGGTCTAAAAATAAAAACAATAACAATACTAATATTAATCATATAAATTGTAATAATAGAAATGAAAGAAATAATTATGGTAACTTAACCGAGGATGAAAATCAACTATTATGTCAGCTCATTAAAAACAACACTATTCGTTATATGAGGCCTGATAAAGGCAATGGAGTAGTGATAATGGATAGGAATGACTACTCAAATTCTATGCTTCAAATGTTAACTGAAGATATGTATGAGGAGGTGACTTTGAATCAAATTTATATAGCCTTTTCTAAAATTGATTTAATGACAGAAAATTTGTTATTACAAGGCCAGATAAATGAAATTGATTTTAGTTACTTGAAAAATGAGTTTCCAGTGATTAGTAATATATTTGGAATTCCTAAAATTCATAAAGGTTTAGAGAATGTGACTTTTAGGCCCATAGTGGATGCAAAAAGAAGCAAAACGTATTTCATGAGTAAATATTTAGATTTTCATTTACAAAAAGGGCTGAAAATGTTTGATTATATTACCAAGGATTCTTGGCACTTCTTACATAAACTTAATTGTGTCAGTATTACGAACACTACATTGTTTCTTACCATAGATGTAGTGAATTTATATTCAGTTATTCCCAACAATATAGGCTTAGAATGGTTAGAAAGTCAACTTCTAAAAACAGGTATTTATCAACAGGATGAAATTAACGTTTATGTTTCACTTATGGAAGTTATACTGACCAATAATTTTTTATTTTTTGAAGGGGGTTACTATAAGCAGTTAACAGGGGTAGCAATGGATGCAGCTTGTGCCCCTAGTTATGCTAATTATATTATGTCATACTGGGAACAAAATTATGTATTTGAAAGTGAATTTTTCTCAGATATATTACATTACACACGGTTCCCGGATGATATTTTTATTATATGGAAGGGTGGTGTTAAGAAAATGCTTGAATTCATGGAATATATTAATTATACTATAGAATTTTTAAAGTTCACCTTTAATTACAACGAACATGAAATATCCTATTTGGATGTTTCTTTAAAGTTTGACAAGACAAAAGGTGTCTTGTCTTCAAAAATTTTCAGGAAAGCCACGTTTTCTAATGCATATCTGGATTATTCCAGCTGGCACCCTTTCCATCAAAAGAAGGCTATTGTAAAGGGTCAGATGGTTAGGGCAGCCAGGATGGTTAATATAATGGAAGAATTTGACAAAGAATTGAGTGTTATTTCGGATATGTTTATTAAAAGAGGTTATCCCATTATTTTAATTAACAGTATTAAAAATGAAGTTATTGTAAAGAGAAATAATGGTATTTATCAGCTCCTATTAAAGTCAGATGTAGATACCACTAACGTGGTTAGTAGGCATAACAGAATAGATTTGGGTGAAGGTAGTCGAAATAGAGAGAGTAAAAAAGATTCCTTATTTTTCATAACTACATATACTTATGATACAGAATTTATTACTAATACTATTCGGAACAATTGGGAAATGTTAAAATTAGATATAAATGTTAGTAAGAAATTGAAGGAGTTACCTATGAATGTATATAGGAAGGCAAGATCATTTAAAAACCTATTAGAGAGAAGTACATATGTAAATAGTAGTCGTACATCATGCAGACCCAATGGGAATTTTAAATGTGGGAGATGTAGCCTTTGTGCTTATATCCTAACCACTAAAAATAAAATGTTGGTGAAAAATGAAATATTGCTTTTTAAGGGGCATTTTAATTGTTATTCCAAGAATGTAGTATATATGGCCAAATGTAATGGATGTTCAGCATTTTATATAGGTAAAACCTGCAGGGCCCTTAGAGATAGGATAGGTGAACACCTTCTTGATATTAGGCATCAAAAGAATACAAATGCACTTTTTAGGCATATTAAACAATATCCGGGCCACAGCTTTAAATTTATTATTATTCAACAAATAAAAAAGGACTTACAAGGGTATATCTTGGACATTCATTTGGACGTATGTGAAATGATGTGGCAATTAAAATTTGATGCCACTAGATTTCCCGGTTTAAATGATAACATTAGCATGGCCCCTTTATTAAAGCTTAGGTTCATCAATAGTTAGATAGGTTTTACTTATAAGTATTCATTATAAATTAATTATTATTATTATATATTTTCATATATATATATATATATATATATATATATATATATATATGTTTTTAATAAATCCACTAGGGATATAAAACTGAATTTTTTTATAAAATAAAATTTATAAAATAAAATATATTATATTATATATTACATATAAATAAAATATTAGAAATATATTATATAAATAATTTCATAAAACAATTGGTTTTAAGGTCTTTTGAGGTTTTTTTAAATGTTAGTGTGTTTTATATTTGCACATACTATTTTTTAATTATATTCAGCGTTATATATGTTATTTAAATAATTAAGTGTAATCTAATATTATTAATTGTAGGTTGATTAAGTTTTTGATTGGTAATTAAGCTGGGTATTTATACTAGAAAACGGTTGTAGTAGTTGTTCTGAAGACGTCTTTAACACTAAGACGAAACCTAGGTTAACAATACGTGTGTCGTATCTTTTGTGATTCTTGTGGTATAATACGTGTGTATCATGTTTTTTGTGAATATTGTGGAGAATAAAGTGACATTATCGTATCCTTACCTTCATGGGGAGCTATATTTGATTATTGGATTTACGAGGTTCCTGTGGTGAATTCAGTGAATATTTACCTTAAAAACAATTTCCTGTATTGGAACTAGGTAACTAGGTTTGGTTTGTTGGTTCTTGCATTCAAACTACCATATCTTCGGAATTTGTAGTGGTTGTGTGGTTATTTAGTTAGTTTGAACAAAATAAACAGTCCTTGCAGGTCTTGAACCCAGGACCCTGTACACTATAGTCACAACAGTTAACCACTATGCCATGACAGCTGTGAAGACAGTTGCTGTTTTTCCAGTACATCTGTGACAGTAGACATATTGAATAGTATTGAACAATTGCTGTGACTTCTACAATTGTATAGTACATGTTAGTGATATTACTGTTGCATCACATATGTTTTATATCTGAATATATACATAGATACATACGGTGTGATACATCTGGGAAGGTATACATAACAGTAATGTTTACACATGACAAGGATATGGATATATACATATACATATGTAGATATATGTCTACATGTACATACATATATATATTCATATATATGTATTTATACACATCTGTATAGTGCATCATATATATGGTGATTTATAGATCTCTCTGTATATATATATATATATATATATATATATATATATATATGTGTGTGTGTGTGTGTGTGTGTGTGTGTGTGTGTGTGTACATCATATATGTACAGATATATATATTTATGTCAATATATATGTAGATATCTATAATGGGTCTATATTAGAACATCAAAAGTTTAATGGTTCGAATCACTAAAGGTGGACCTTTAATGATCGAACCATTAACATTTCAAATGTTCATAAAAAATAAATAAAAAGAAAAAAAAAGAAAATCTAAAGGGTGTAGGCAGGGGGGCAAGCCCCAGTGTACCCCCACCCCCCACTACTTAAATATACCAACTCCGAGACCGCACTACATTGAAGTAAATGGAAATCTCCCCTTACGGAGATTTCCATTTACCCATTCGATGTTCTGCACTTTCGCTATTCTTGTGTCGACAATGTTGGATTCTACATTGTCGGCTTTCGAGAATAGGTAACCATCTATAACTATATGAGCATATATATCTATATATCTGTATATGTGTAGACATATATAGATGTGTATATGTATATATATATATATATATATATATATATATATATATATATATATATATATATATATATATTATATGTATATATATATATATATATATATATATATATATATATGTACATATGTATCTATATATATATATCTATATATATATATATATATATAGATATAGATATATATGTTTACCATATGTCCAGAAAATAGAGTGGAGTCCTAACTCAGCACCAATAGTCTCAACCTCTTAGTGCAAGGGGATGTCATGTACGTATTGCAGGTATATAAGTAGATTGTTGCTACTGCAACACAGGTTGTCTTAACAGACATTGTGTGTGGGAGGTCACATCTGCTATTGACATTTATGCCATCAGTTACTGACAGACATCCTAAGGACATCATAGTAAAGTGCCACTGATAGCACAGTAATGATCCTGTGGACTACAGCAGAGATATGACCAATATATGTGGACAGTCTGGCACACTTTGGTCAGTCCAGAGGTATACACAGATCCTCTTAGTGCGAGACATGTGTACCAAGCCTATCAATGTGGATGTTAACAGCCAGGTACATGGGTATATCATGTAAATACTGGACTACATATGCCCACACAGTTTATGCATTCACACACTCCTGTCTGTCCTGACACATAATAAATGGTGGTGCAGAGGTCACATGGCCACGTACTACCCAGTAGTTAGTGTCATACATCTGTACAGCATCCCACTGCCTTGTCAGAAATACACAACAGTTATGGTGGCCCGGCAGCAGTACTTCTTGCAATTATCTGGATATAACATCACACTGGGTAATTACACCAAGCTGCTAGGCATGTAACAAAGCACTGTGCAAACTACAGGCAGACTGCCACAACACTGGCCTACATTTTGTATGGGGGAATACACATGTACCTGCAAATATAGCAGGCTCTACAGGCATGTCACAGCACAGAGTAACAGACACCTGTGTGAAAGTGCATACTCACAACCAATGTGAACACAGCCACAGCTACATATGGTACGCAAGCTTAATATTACACTATATGGACTATGTGATCAACATCATCCTCATATGTGCCACTCACACACTAACCCTACATATACTGGGTCATGACACAGTGTGGTTCAATGCCTGCCTGTGGTATGGGACACGTGTGTGTTTGGTCCTACAAACATTTGAGCCGATAGGGTACCATACACTGGAGCAGCATGTAGCACCATATAGAACAGGACCAAGAACAATGACCTCTACCACAGTCTGTATACAGGCCAAGGTACATATTCACAATACACATACTGTCGACAATGACCATAAGTACACAGACCCCACTACTGTACACACAACCACAGAATGCCCAGGTTATGTCCTCAGAAATAACCCCTACTATACATAACATGTCTAGCAGTCTGATATCTGACTGGCTTGTTATCAGGTATGCTCCCAGAGCTCCTGCTCCCATCCCTCATAACCTACACTTTACTTCAACACTCTTTCCCTTCCTTCTCTCACATCCCACATAACAAATTCTTGCTTGCTTCTATTATACAAGTCCTTACTAGTATCTAGCAATTCCTTACCCTACTGCATCTAACTACCTATCCTCAATCTTACTAGAGAAGAAAGAAAGAAAAATATATATACTTTTGACATTATTAACTTTGATTGAAATACTTTTGATCAGTCTGTTTTACCTCTGTAATCTTCATGCAATCTATGTGTGTATATTAATCTTAATTTGTTTACCTCTGTAATCTACATGCAATCTATGTGTGTATATTAACCTTTGTGTAATCTGTATGAGGGGCTTTTCTCCCCAGGACTCCATTGAAAATGGGTTCTTCAGGCCCAATGGACTATCCTGGTTAAACAACTGCAAATAAATAAATAAATAAATAATAAATGATGTCAATAAATAATGGTGTACAGAACATATGCACCTTTTACTGCATGACATATGTACAAAGGTTGACAGACTTGTGGCTGGAGCCACAAACCCTGGGCCAGTATTGGCATGTTGCTGTGATACCCTCATACAGTTACTGTTGTAACAGGGTTTGTTGCAACATATGTCCTATGAGGGATATGAAGTCAGTAACTCTCATGGCTGTCACCATGTACTGACTGCAATCCTCAGACTATGCTTCTGCAGTTCTAAGATAGGTGGTCTGTGAGTGACACAAGAAACATAAGACTCCAAACACTGGCCAGTCTGCAGATAACCCTAGAGGTGGGAGTTTCCTCAAACACATAACACTGTCATGATGGGTATTAAATCATGTAGACACGCCATATCCACACAAACCCTGTTAAACCAACATTACTCCAAATGCAGAAGAGCAACACCTACATTCTGTAGTCATGTCTGGAACATCTCCCTCCTGTTTGCCTGTCTCCACATTGTATGTTGTTAGAAGTGTATCCCACTACCATCTGTGATGCTGTTTGCCAAAAAGAGACATGAGGTCCTGCTCACAGTGAATGAAAAGGGCCTACACCCACATGCTTTTCCTAGTTATAGGAATGTGTTTCCATGCAGTTGGCTATGGGAATGTTACCACAGCTGTTCCATTTGTAATCAGTTAGTGAGATTCTGCAATTCATGCAGAGGTCATCAGCTGATCATGAGCATCACTTACAAAACATAAGCTGCTGCCTAAGCAAAGCTGGTGTACTTCTCCACATCCACAAGACAGGGAGTGAGAGAGACTGACAGAGACAAAATAAGACAAGGAGGGGATGAGAGAGTAAAACCTAAGCATGTTTGTGTCATACACGTACCAGTACAGGGTTTCAAGCCCCTGCCTAATTATGCATTGCAATCATATGTCTATGCAGTTATTGCATGCACCACAGAGCTTACATGTTGGAAAGCAGTCCAAAGGTATATTCAATGATGAGTGACTTCTGCAACAGTGATAAAGGAGGGATAAGGTAGGTGTAGTACACTTGCCTATCCACATGATCAAGTGTCAAGGTCAACACATCCACACTCCCTCAGGGACTCACACACATTATCACAGTTGGCAGGGTCAGGATTATACTTCCTACTGTCTAGTTTGCCACAATACAGTAATACACAGGTAACACATGCACCACAGGAGTTATCAGGATGTTATATGGGAAAAGGGTATGTCAAGGTGCCTGACATCAGAAGGCATGCTACAGTAGGCCAATGGAAGTTGTAGTGAGTGTGAATGGTGTCCAAATCATTATACTCCACACACACACACACACACACACACACACACACACACACACACACACACACACACACACACACACACACAGGTTGCCAGTACTGACATGCATGGGTGCATTGCTTCACAGGTGTGTAGTGGTTGACTGTGTCAGAAGGCTGTACAAGGCTATGTAAAGGGTATACCTTGGCATCAGGCCACATGAAAATGGTCTGCAGTGTGGCTCAGGGGTGTAGTGTCTGGATTGGCCCACACAGGTGGGTATTGTATTCACCATCCAGTCATCTGGGTTACTATTGTGGGTGGCCAGTGCTGTGCAATACTTGCCATGTATGTGTTCTATAGTCCATGACATGGACGGTGTCTGGGATGTGCACACATCCCACATGCATGTTCTGTGATGTGTGGAAGTGCACCTGGGGTGTCTGGGGCATGTTGTGTAGGCAGATTGTTATCATCAGATGTGCCATTCCTGGCCTCATGTGGTGAGAACTGGCAATAGACACCAGGTTGACCCTGCACCTACATTGACAGCATGATACAGGTATTCCCTGGTGTCAGTGGCATCTGTCCATACAGGGCATGTGTATAATGCATAGTATGTCCTTTGTGGGTTACTGCAGGCATCCAGTGGGGAACATAGTGAAGGAGCACTGTATGCAATTATGTGCCTATTGTACAAATGGGACAGGGTGCCATGCCCTCTGTAGTCTGCTGCAATCACACCATGGTTACTTTCTGTGGGCAATATGCAGGGAACTACCAAGATAGTGGCTGTTGCCTAGCCAAGTGTGTTTGTGTATGAGGCATGGGTTGAGAGTGCTCTGTGGGTAATACAAGGGTTGCCTAAATTGTTCGCCAGGCCTTGATGTCACATTTAGGGGTATGGATTGTCTACCCCAGCCTCTCTGCTGTTTGACATCTATTATCCTTGTAAGGTGGACATTGTGACATATAATAGGCCCACCATATAAGAAATTTGCAAAACTCACTCCACAATGACTCCAGTTATTACACACACACACAGCCACCTCCACAAAGGATATGAATAACAAACACACACACACACACACACCACGTCTCACAGTTGCCATGTCTTGGATTGGAACTCCTACCTAACTAGTACATCACACTACAGCATTACTTAGCTACAACACACACCACATAGATTACTGCAGTATTCTTTCCCCAAAGGTTAATTTTAAAGTGAAAGACATCAGCAGGCTTGCCAAAGAAGGGCAATGGAGGTTGTAGTGACTGTGACTGGCCTCAAAAGCATTGTTCCCTGCACAGACAAACATCCACACTTGCCATGTCTGGGAATAGAACTCCTACTTAACTAGTATATCACACAACAGCATTACGTAGTTATAGGATGCACCACGGAGATTATGAGGTTACTCCTTACCCAAGGGTGTATTTCAAAGTAAATGACATCAGCAGGCTTGCCAAAGAAGGGCAATGGAGTTTGTAGTGACTGTGAATGGCCTCAAAAGCATTGCTCCCTGCACAGACAAACAAACTTGTCATGCCTGGGAATAGAACTTCGATCAAACTAGTATATCACACTACAGCTTTACACAGTTATAGGATGCACCACAAAAATCACTGCATTACTCTTTTCCCAAAGGTGTATTTCAAAGTGAATGAGATCAGCAACCTTGCCAAAGTTGGGCAATGGAAAGTGTAGTTCATAGGTTCATAGGGTCATAAGTTGATACTAGGCTATCGGCCCTAGGGCCTATACATGCCTAGACATGACAATTCCCTGGCTATGACTTCCCACAATATTTACGTCCCTGCACTCCTGTCTAGCAGGGCAGCTGACATGATCCCCAGGGTAAATTTCCTATCTCCCATCCAATTGTCCAGGTTCCTTTTGAAGAGGGCCAAAGAGGCACTCTGCTTGACATGTATGGGCAGTCTATTCCAGAGTCTGGGGAGTCTCTGGGTCAGGAACACATCCCTCCTGCATGTATTGTTCATTGTGATAACAGGATTTGGATCCCTGGATCATGTGACTGTGAGGGTTTGGAATTCTCTAAGTGTAGCATGTCCAACAGCTGTGGGCTTGACATAGCATGGTATGTTAAGCAGAGATTGCCTGTGAGAACACAATATGTGACAGAGTATAGCTGGAGGATTTTCAGACGGTCACCATAGAGCATCTGGTTAGGCCTGTGGTCATTTCGTGAGGTATGTCTGCAGCCTCTCTACTTGTTGCAGATGTCTTGTGAGGTACATACATAACGGGGCACTGTAGTCTGTACTGGGTATACTGAGAGATGACTACAGTGGGACAATGGCCTCCTTTTCCTGGATGTAAAGCCATTAGTGGGAGGTGTGCCACATAGGTGGGTTTCCTGACTGTTGTGGTGATGTGGTTATCAAAGGTGAGACCACTGTCCACCTGTGTCCCTAAGTCTGATATCACACTTTAGGTGTTTAGTGTACTGCCACCTATGTGGTACTTCACAGGTACATGTCCCTTCCCAGTAGAGATAACTATATATTTCCTGGCACTGATCTTGAAGCCATGGCTCAGGCACCAAGCATGCCTTTCTGTAAGGCCTTTCTGTAGAATACCCACATCATATGGGGATTCAGTATTGGCTCCCAGTGTGCAGTCATCTGCGACCTTTGTTTGCCGGTTTCCCTTACTGTTGGACTGTACTTCAGAGCAGTAGATGCCAAACAAGGGTGGAGTCAGGACTGAACCCTATGGTACTCCAACTGTCACGTATCTGGGGCTCGGGTTGGTGTCACCTACATTTACAGTGTGGGCTCTGTCAGTACAGCAGTTGGCAGCCCATCGGGTGACATAGGGATTAATGGCCAGCTTGATACATTTATCTATGATTCCAGAATGGGGGATGGTGTCGAAGGGCTTGGTGAGGTCCGGATAGGCTGTGTGAACCACATCACCCCCCATCCACAGCTCTGGAGATGGATTCACAGTTGTCATTCAGGTTGAGGTGACATGAACGGCCCTTCACAAACCCAGCCTGGTTAAGGTCCAGTGTTTGCAGGTTGCCAGTGCCTTTGTTTTAATTTCCATGATAATACATTCCATGGCCTTGCAGATCAGGCACATCATACTGCTGGGTCTGTAGTTCCCAGTATTCAAGGTGAACCCCCCCCCCTTGTGGAATGGGACAACTGTAGCTGTGCACCACACAGTGGGAATGAAGCCTGAGGTGTGGCTATGATTAGACATGGCATGTAGGTGAGGTGACAGTTCAGTATGTAACTCATGTAGTATACAGCCCGGGATGTTGACTGGTCCCATGGCTGCTGTTGTCATAGCTCTGTAGAGTATGTTTTTTACCTATGTGACCATTATTACTGGAATATGGCAATCTATCCATGTTGAGAAGGGCCCTTTGAGGGTTAGGAGGGGGGTGCAATTGGCACTGATTCGATCTGCCAGGATATTGGCAATATCCCTGAGAGCAGTATATTTATTACCATCCTGTTGCAGCTCACAGCAGTTCTGAGCATTGCCATTTAGATTTAGGTTCCTCACATATCTATGGACTGGCTTGCAGTTATCTTTGTCATCTTTGGCTATATTATGTTTGTTACTAGCTTTGGTGGATGTTATGAAAGATCTCTGCCTCTTACTTTAGCTGGTAATGGAGTATTTTGCATCCTGGAAATTCCCCCATTTCTGCAACAGTTTCTTTCTTTTGTTGTACAGTATATTTATGGCAGGGGGCCACCACATTGGCTTCCTTTTCTTGATGGGGAGCGTCATGGTTCAATACTGGATGGCGCAATTCATGCATGAGTGGATGTGTTCGTACAGTGCATTCATGTATGATTCAGCAGTCATCCTTTCAGTTCCTATCTGCATGGGTGTCATAACATTAGTCACGTCTGACGTGTAGCATGACATTGGCTTTGGAGATGTGTGTTACAGAGGTTACCTTTCCGGGGAGTGGGGGAGGGATGTTGATGTTAATGGTGATTAGGTCATGGGCAGACCTGACCAATGATGAAGTGCCCATAGGTGTGGAGCATTGATTTCCCATGTTGGCAATGACCAGGTCTAGGATATATGAGACCCTGGTGGGACTATGGGTTACTTGATCCAGGGCATTGGGAATTATGACTTCCAGGAACCATTGGGCACATGTGTTGGTACACAAGTAGTTTTCCTAGTTAATGGCAGGGTAGTGTAAGTCACCTAGTATTAGGGTGCTTGCTTGTATAATAATATTTCACATTATGTTTCAAAAGCTGTAGTGGGTATCATCGGGCATGGTGGGAGATCTGTAGCAAGCTACACAATTTGGAATGCAGTCTAACCTACTGTTAGTTGCACCGGGGGTATTTCAGACACATTCTGTTGGGCAAGTAGCCTGGTGGTGTGAATATCCTTGGTGAATATGGACACTTCTCCACCTTTATTGTTTTGGTCCTGGTTTGGTGGCCAACAGGTATGGAGAGAGCTGTACCTCGTATTGCAGGGGTACTATCTGGAGGCTTGGATCAGGTCTCTGTTACTGCGCAGTTATCGATGTTCTCCATTTTTAGGTGTGTGTAGTGACTGTGAATGGCCAAAAACAACATTGATCCCTACACACACACACAAAGCATTTCACAGTTGCCATGTCTGGGAATAGAATTCCTACCTAACTAGTATATCACACTACAGCATTACGCAGTTATAGGATGCCCCACAGAGATTACTGGGCTAGTCCTTCCCTAAAGGTGTATTTCAAAGTGAATGACATCAGCAGGCTTGCCAAAGCAGGGCAATGGAGATTGTAGTGACTGTGAATGGCCTCAAAAGCATTGCTCCCTACACAGACAAACAAGCACACTTGCCGTGTTTGGGAATAGAGCTCCTAACTAACTAGTTTATCACACTACAGCATTATGCAGTTATAGAGCATACCACAGAGATTACTGGGCTGCTCCTTCCCCAAAGGTGTATTTCAACGTGAATGACATCAGTAGGCTTGCCATAGTAGGACAATGGAGAGTGCAGGATACCTGTAGATCAGTTGACAATATGGGATCAAAATGGGCAAAGGATAGTGGGTTACTCTAGGTAATCACATCTGTGCTGCTTCTGCTACATGGTCCTGGTGTTAGCAGAGATATTCAGACATATGTATTGTTTTACACTGTGATGTTTTATGTCATCAAGTACTGTCAGGTATACATATTTGCTTGCAGTGATGTCCTGGGGAACACAGGGTGAATGCAGCTGTGTCCAGTATTGTGGTCAGCAGCCTACATCTTCTTGCACAATCATGCCATTCTGGAGGGGAAGTTGTAGGCACTTGCTGCTAGGTCTGTGTAAATGGTTCAGCACCTTGGTACAGTGGTGGCAGAGGATCCCATGCTTGTACATCCATCCACATGACAGTATGGCCATATTCTGCTATGGCCATACCTCACAGCTGTACAGATTTACACAGGTTACCCAGAGGCAGGGGTCATAATCCTAGACATTACCCTTTCACGTTGTGGTTTACGAGCAGGTTTGTAGCCACTCATTATTGTGTTTGCAACCAGGAATAGTATGTGCACATGGGTGAGTTTCAGACTTCACACACTCCATGCTGCCCATGCTCCCACCCCCTTCTATTATTCTATCCTCTTCCATACATTATGCAAACATTATCTGATATGTTCCCTATAGTTATCACCTCATCCCAGCAGTAATATGGTGTTGGTCCACAGTTCATGCAGTAGGACATGGTGGACATGTTACTGGGATTTGTCCACATAGCCTTGCATTTGGGTTCTGTGGACTGCATTATGTTGTTATTTGGGAGTCCATGGCCTAACATATATTGGCAATACGGGTGAGACATAGGCCTTTGGCAGAGGACTGTAAGCCATTTGATAGTGATGCAGGCCAGCTGTAGCAGGCCATTGCTTTCTGTCACTCCTACAGTCCCAGACTGCAATACACTATGTTCCCCTGGGGTGACAGGGTAGGTGTGCAAGGTGTTTATGCCATTACTTTCTGTCATTACTGATCCAGCGGTGTGGATGCTGGCAGGGGGCTGCTTACAGCTAGGGACACACCTGCATGGGACACCTGTTCTACATGCTGCATTCTTTCGCTATTGCCATACAGAGGTGGGGGTCACATTGTACCCATTCCCAACAGCAGGGATAAGACCGGCGAAGTACCTGTGGGTGATGGTGGGGTGAGCTGGGTGCATGTGTGCTATGGACACTACTTGCATCTGACTCACAGATATGCATGGGGCATTCCTCTTATACTGGCTTGTGCAGGGACATCGGCTGTTTCTCAATGCTTCATTCCTACGACCTTTGTGGTATGCCAGTGTTTGGCCAGACGACATTGGTATTCCCTACTACAAGCCCAAATAATGTGCTGCAAACCTGTATGTACAATTCCAAGTGTGTGGCCTTTTGACAGTTACATATTATACACTGTCTGTCTGGGGTACTTCCTCCTGTGTACTGCTTGTATGTCTGGGCCGACATTCATGCCATGTCCATCTTTCAGATGGTGACACATATTACTTCCAAGCATTTACTATGGCTTACTGCTGGAATATGTTTTGCTGGGAAGCATTGTGTTTGGCACTGCAGATGTGAGAACTTGGCCCTGGCATTGGCAGTACTGGGCAATGGCCACCAGGACAAACCTCACCATGCATACATACTGACCACTCTCACACAATATACGACACACACCAACCTAACACACACAGACCTGTATATTGTACACACGCTACAATCTATCCTGCTACCTTGGCCAGCTCAGGTAATCTGTGCTCCACTGTTATTATACCTACACATACATGTTACTACATTTCTACATAGGATTGGGTGGGGGGGCACACCTGACTGTAACTACATTTCTACATAGGATGGGGGGCACACCTGACTGTTACTACATTTCTACATAGGATGGGGGGCACACCTGACTGTTACTTCATTTCTACATAGAATGGAAGGCACACCTGACTGTTACTATGTTTCTACATAGGATTGGGGGGGCACACCTGACTGTTACTACATTTCTACATAGGACTGAAGGGCACACCTGACTATTACTACATTTCTACATATGATTGTGAGGCACACCTGACTGCTACTACATTTCTACATAGGATTGGGGGGGCACACCTGACTGTTACTACATTTCTACATGGGAGTGGGGGGGCACACCTGACTGTTACTACATTTCTACATAGGATTGGGGGGACACACCTGACTGTTACTACATTTCTACATGGGATTGTGGGAGGCACACCTGGCTGTTACTACATTTCTACATAGGATTGGGGGGCACACCTGACTGTTACTACATTTCTACATAGGATTGGGGGGCACACCTGACTGTTACTACATTTCTACATGGGATGGGGGGGCACACCTGACTGTTACTACATTTCTACATAGGATTGGGGGGACACACCTGACTGTTACTACATTTCTACATGGGATTGTGGTGGGGGGGGCACACCTGGCTGTTACTACATTTCTACATAGGATTGGGAGGCACACCTGACTGTTACTACATTTCTATATAGGATGGGGGGCACACCTGACTGTTACTACATTTCTACATAGGATTGGGGGGGCACACCTGACACTTGTACACATTTGCTATGACTGTACCGGTATTTCAGGTACTCCATTTCATTCTGTATTTTAACCTATCATGCTGACTAGAGGCATAACAGTGTACTACAGGTCTTAGGTTTGATTGACCTACATTTCAGTTTCTGACTTCTTACCCTTCAGAACTAACACTCCACTGCCTGACCTGTTGTAGTCTGTCTGGGTATGTCTAGGGGGATGTTCTCCATAGCCATCAATCAGAGACCTTAGCACAGCCTTTGTTTTTTGTCTACGCCTGTCCTGCTGACTGAGACTCTTGTTGGGTATGTGAGCCTCTCTGACTGGCATCTGTGCTTCCTATGGACACACATGTGGCCCAGCACATTTTCTGCAGTGAGTTTTGTCACATTGTCTAGTACTGGCTACTATGGTGACACCAGTATTTGTTACAGATCTTATGCTGCCACTATAGGTGTCTACTATCTGCTGGCATCCCATTCAGCCACCCGATTCCCTTGCATGCTCACATCCGTACCATAAATACAAGTAACAACACATACTAATCCATTTGGCAATTGGTAGGAAGAGTGACTTACCTTGTGGCTGTGCCAGTATTGAGGATGGTGCTGGAGGGATGACTATGTCAGATGCACATAGTGCACTCCTTAATACATGGTTAAGCAAAGGTAGTATCATGTTTGGCATCCCTTTTACTGTATGTGCGAGTCAGAGAAAGAGGAGTCATTCCCTGGGTCCCTACCACGTCTGTGTATGTGCTATGCATTGCCTCTTTGTCAGGGCCAGGCCATACTGGGCATGCCTCCTTCTGTGTACTGGACCAGGCTCAGGTTGTTCCTACTCTGAGTCACTCTGTGCCTGTGCAGGCCTTGGCAATGGTGGTGGGGGGGCTGTGTGGCCCTGCCCCATGCTGTTCCTGCTGCAGCTGTTTCCGCAGGATCATATTTTGTATCATGGCACATACGATGACAATTTGGGTACATGTAGCTGGTGAGTACTGCAAGGCTCCACCGAATGTGTCCAGGCACTGAAACCATGACTTGAGCATCCCAAACACACGCTCTATTATGATTCTGGTCTGTGCATGTGCCTCATTATGGAGTTCTTGTTTGGGTGTGCATGTATTTCTGATGGGTGTCATCAGCCACGGCTCCAGTGCGTAACCAGCATCCCCCACTAGGTGACCATAAGGGATGTCCCCATTGGCAAATCTCTGGTATAGCTGCATCAGATGCCAGATGTGGGAGTCGTGATAGCTTCCAGGGCAGCCAGCACACATATTCATTATAATGCCCTGGGTATCGCACTTGACCTAGCAGTTGAAGGAGGGGAAACCCTTGCAGTTGATGTAGACCCTACCCCACTCACCGGGTGGTGCTTTGATGCATATGTGCATGCAGTCTATAGCACCCACTACCTCAGGGTATTCTGCTATTTGGTGAAAGAGACGCATATTGCTGGTCAACGCCTCACGGGTGTTGTGGAAATATACGTGCTCCCCGGCATGTGCTGACTTGGCATCCAGGAACTGGTGGAGTACCCTGGTTGCTAATGCCTGTGAGAGCCCCATCATATCCCCAGTTGGCCTTTGGAAGGTACCTGTGGCTAGTATTCTTAAGCTTACACATACCTTGGTATCCACTGGGATGGGTTCCCTTCTGTTGGCTCTGTGTGTGAGGTGTGGCCACCACAGCTCAACAATTTGCTGTAGGAGGTCCCTGTCCACCCTATAGCGCTCCACTATCTCCAGCTCATGTAGCCCCTGGTAGGTTACCCTGGGTCTGTACACTCTTCTCCTTCTCCTCACTGTGGGTTGGTCATCACCATTCTCATCCTTACCACCCTCAGCCTCTTCCACATGTTGATTTATGATAGCTGCTGCAGCCCCTATCATTTTGTTGCTTTTGTTTGGTAAAATTTCCCCTCTTGTGTACACCAGCAGCATAGAGTATATGGGAAAGCTGTTTGCATAGTTTATAGTGGTGTGCTGGGCTGGGCTGGTCTGCTACCTGTGTAATTGGCTGATTCTGATACATTTCACCTGTCAGCTATGCTAGTTCTCCTTGATTACCTTCCTACTGCTGTTTTCCTTTCCCATTGCCTTCCTGTTTAAGCCCAGGGGTGCGCCATGCAAACACAGTGCTCAGATGTGCACAGAGCTGCTACTTCCTGGTTTACTTTTTTTTTTCCTTTAAAACCCAGTGCGCAGTGAGCACACCCACTTAGGCAATGTAAAGAGTGCTAGGCAGCCTCAGACACACGCCCTTGCATAGCTCTGCTAAGCTCAGGGAAAAACCGAGCCACAGGGCTCCAATAGGCTTACAGTATGCCTGACACACCCCTCTATGATGTCAGCTAGCTCTTAGGCTTGCACCATGCTCTTCCTGCACCGACACGGTTGGGTGCAGGCTAGCCATGAGGGAGAATCTGGAATTCAGTATCATTCCCCTCATTTGCATAGGATTGCCTGCTAATGCATAGTTACAAGTCCCTCACTGAGCCTTTCCCATTAGCAACCACTGTTCACTGGCCATGTTGTCTTCTGCCTGCAATTGAGTATAATGGAATAATCATGATTTTGGATACAATGCTTATTTCAGTTTTTTTTTTTTTTCTGCCTGATCCCATTTGCGAGCTGCTGCCCTATGCTTAAACTGCTGAAATTGGCTAAAAAAAAAATAAAAGTTATTTTTTTTATTTTGCCAACTGTTTTCCATGCCAATGGCCAAATATGCCATATATTTGGCCATTGTCATGCTTTCAACATAATATACACCCTTTATTTGGAGCTATCATGACTCCGTTATGTAGTTTGCAGAAATGTACTCAGTTACTAACCGAGTACATTTCTGCAGACTACACTAGTCCTGCAGGGCCGACTGCCAGCTTCCTGGATCACAAATTCACCTCATTTGCATGGTTTTCATCTGCAAATTTGGTAATTTGCATATAGGAGCTGTGTCCATGCAGGAATGGTGCAGGAGCGCTTTTGCACGTCCCTGGAGCTTATTCCTGGATCGCACGGTGGCCATATTGCCTCTAGCAGATCCTGCACTATTCCTGCACACCATGCAGAGCTTGTTGAATCCAGGATATCACTATATGCCATATTGGTAGGTAATACGAATCTCAGTCGATAACTTTTTAATGTATAGTTTGAAAATAATTAAGTTTTGATTTTCTGATAAATTAAGCTGAAATTCCTTTTAATTATTTCTTCTGAACTTCTTATGTTAATGTACAAAGTGAGTTGGTGCTTGATTTACTATTTTATCTAAATTAAATGTTTTCAGTTTATACCAATGTACTGATTTAGATACTGGCCTTATTTGAAAAAGCATGTGAGCTTCATCAGAGATGCCTAGTTGTTTCTGACCTATAATAATATATACTTACGACTAAATAAAATAAGAGTTATTGAAATATATATATTAGTTTACATATATTGGGATTCAGAAAGAGTTACCATGAGTGATAAGCCCTACCATAAGCAGCAACCCCCTTACAGTAACACTTTTAATATTAAGAAACTGGCCCACCACAGTGATTTCCCATTTGTGAATGAATCACCACAGAAGGCGGTCCTTCCAACCATGGTAAAAGTGTATTATACAAACTAGGGGAGTGGCTAATTTTAATCAGCAATGTGCTCCCCCCAGAAAGTCCTGCAGTTTCCATTTTATGCTGCCAAGTGATTCACAGAATTGCTCACCTGCATAAACTAGCATGCATGGCTGGCAAAATTACCTCAGCCAAAACTGTAGTCAATAAGAGAGGCTGTGTTACAGATAAATTTTGCAATGGTCAGCAGAGGTGTAATGATGGGGGGTATGTGCTTGTGTGTATGTAGACGGCAGTGAGTAAGCATGCCTGCAGGGTTATGAAAGAGATAAGATGACCCTGTGTGTGCATAAATGCCTGACTGTGTGTGTGAGAGTATGTCAGAAGAGTGCATGTGACAATATGATGCATGGTTTACCAAAGGAACTTACCATTGCAAAGTAAGTTTTGCATGATTGGTAAAAGGGAGCAATTCATAGACATGCAAATTACCCTGTATTGAGTTCTTCCCTACTTTTGCTATAGTTGTCTCTGAATCACTTCTCCCATTAATGCATAAACTGACCAACCTGCCATAAGCACTTTATGTGACCATGGTGCCATCTTTCTGAAGCAAAGGTATACTGTGTTACAGGGCAGAATTTTGTCTCAGTTTTTTATCTAAAGACCTGTCCTGAAATTGTTACATAACCACATACACTGTGAAGCTTTACCTATGAGTCCCTGACTTCCAAATTGAAAAGGACTCAACTCACTAATTCAAGACATCAAAAACTCAACTTAAAGAAGAGTGTAAAAGTAAGCATTTGTGCAGGGGACCACAAGTCTCCCCAGTCCTGATCTTTATATACAGCAAGTCTATCATCAACACTGAAGAAAGGAAAGCATCACAAAACAGAAGGTATCATTTTGAGCACAAACATAGAACTGAACCAGCAATAATTTCCCATAGAGAACAATGATGCTGAACTTGAGCACAAGGAAATTCATCCACTTTATACCTGATGATGTGCAGGGAAGCAAATAAGGCTTATCTTGCCACTGATAGTTTGAAAAGAAAATGTATACCTATTTTCTTTTCATCTGCTGGCTTGAAATAATTTAAGTAATTTCAAAAACTTAATTTATATCACATTGGATTCCCTACTTAATAATAAGAAGGTTAAATTGATTAGACTCAAGGGTTACTCCTTTCCATGAGCTGTTCTTAAACCTCATATGGAACTCTTATAGTTGCTCTAAGATAAGCTCTTTGTTTTCACAGCAAGAGTTCATTAATGGTTTTCAATTTGCATCTACACAGAACTACAGTCAGATAGGCACAGTAAAAAGTATTTTTATGTTTATTTATTTATTTTCAGGTAGCAATCCCATCATGCACTGCCCTTACTTATATGTACTAAGTCCACAGTTGCACAGCCATGAAGAAAATGAAAAATCCAACAAAATATGAATCAGTGCAGCAGAATTCTGTGGAAAACTGCATCTGAATGATTCGTTTCAAGTTCATGTGAATCAAGCCCACTGCTAGATAATATTTTATTGTCCTACAAACAAAGTCATAGCATTAAAATAAGTTAAGGCTTAAGTATAATTTGAAGGCATTGTTATTTCAATAGTATTGCTTTCTTTATGTGTTGTATTATTGTTATTTTAAAACAGCTTTCAATAATCGTGGATATTATGGATGACAGAGCTGGCTGGTCTGTAGTTTTTTCTTTTCACCATGCTGCCTTAAAGTCATGAATTTCCAGTGCTGCCCTTCAGGCTTTTATGCCTTATTTTAACTGATAATTTGTTAAAATTCCATGCTTGGAGAACATGTCATTCTTTAATGCAATGCTTCATAACTGGTGGGTGATTAAGGTCAGGATCTGGCTATTATTTCCCTTTAGATTTGTTTTTGACGCTCTTCTAAGTCATTAATTTCTTAATTTGTTTTGTGATCTGTGATTTGTCTGTTCCCGAGTACCAATTCCACAATTACATTAGCTGATTCCTTACTAAAATGCTTACCAATTTGTTAAGTTAATGATTTTTTTTTTACATTTGTATTCACTTTCCTTTGTTTTACTCTGCCTCAAGGAAAATTTCTTAACTTCCATTTTTCAAACATATAACAACTTGGCTATAGGCAGAAACCCAATCATACTCCTCTGTGTTACTATAAAAGCCGACCATGAATCATGGTCTTGTCGATCCTTATGAATGTGTGTTATCTTACATTTAATTATAATATTCTGCAAACTGGACAGATCAATGATATTTCCATATCTTTCATTGCAATTCTTAAACTTTTAAGAACATCAGAAATGCAGGCAGGGAACCAGCTGTGCTTTCACAGGATTAACCCAGATCCTATACAGTTGCATTAGTACCACAGGTTCCCAAGCCTAAACATTCTTTCCCATAAAATTTCATGCAAGGAAAGTTCTAAGCCTGCCTAACAAATTCCTTAAGTTTTATGTCCTAAATGCATTTTTAATTTTACATTAAAATCTTTCATAAAAAAAAAATGCTAACTTTTTTCTCAATTAAAGAAAATCTCTGTTGATCAACCCTATCAAACAGTCATGTTATTTTCCTCTCCTTATTTTTACAATGAAAGCAGGCATTCTGTTTGTGAGTGCAGTTGAATGTGTGCATTGTATGGCGTTTGATTGTAAAAAAATATAAGGTACAGATTCATAAAGCCTACATGTCTTACTAAAACCATGTGTGTGATGTGCTTCAACGTGCACACTATAGCAAATTATTTGTATTCAGTAAGCAGCTCTACACACCATGCAGAGCCATGCAAACACATCATGACATGTGAATTACAGCATATACAGCTGAACTGCATGCTAATGAACCAATCCAAGATGGAGAAGCTAGTCAACAAGCTATAACGCAATTGTCTACATGCAATGCAGGTTTTGGCCTTGAATTCCAAAACCTATTGGAATACAGCCATGGAAACTATGATACACAGAAAGAATGTTAGGGGCTGCTGTTGCTCTTCTGCATGTGTATGTACAACAGGACCAAGTCTATCCTGCTGCTGCTAACAAACCTCAGCCAAGAAGGAGAAAGGTATTTAGCCCCCTTTTAACTTTTCATGGTCAGCATGAGGTTAAATTGTAGAGCACTTCAGGGTGGATAGAGACACACTACAGGAATTCTGCAACCTCTGTCATCCTTAATTGAGAGCAAGGACAAACCAAGGGGAACTGGTACCTGTGCAAACCAAGATAGGTGTAGCATGAATCTCGCCATACCCACTAGAACTAAGATGCTCTCCTCCAAAAAAAAAGGAAGCCAATCTGGTGGCCCCCTGCCATAAACAAACTCAACAACAGAATGGGGAAACTGATGTAGAGTAAGGCAAAGTCCCAGGACTGGAAAAACATCCTTATCAGCATCAACAAAAGGTTGAGATTTATTTATTTATTTAAGTTTGATGACCGATGAAGTCCACTGGGCCAAGAAGAGCCCATTTTCAGTGGAGAAGAGCTCCACAATAACTGCAAGTTACATTTCACATGTTACAAAAGAATGTAGTTCATACAGCTAATTAAACATTTACAGATAAGCTCCAAGATATTTGCAACTGGCTTGTCACAATGTTACAAAAATGAAAAGACATAATTCAATACAGAAATTTCAACATTTACATAAAGTGAATATTTTTGTTATAAACTCAATTGTAGGTTTAACATTTAAAAATATATAGCTTCTAGCCATTAGTAGGTTAGGAAAATATTATGCATAGAGAGGGTAATAGTATATTTGAGACTGGAGAGTATAGTACAATAGATATTAGACAGAAAATTAGTTTTTGGTAGGGGAGGGATTGTTTTGGTTGGGATGAAGTAATAGTAGAGGTAGTTGGATGAGTCAGTGCAAGGTGGGATGGGGGGGGGGTTAAGATGGACCATGGCAGGGGCATTCCCAGCTGGAAGAAAGATGAGAGAGTAGCTGAGATTTGAAATTTGTATGGTTAGGTAGGTTGCGTAGGTGTGTGGGGAGAGAGTTCCATTGTTTAGATAAGGAGTGGGACAGCAGTAGATGGCCAGGAGGTCATGCAGGTTTGTGGACCTGAAGGAGATTTTGGTTTTTGGAGCTGAGTGAGCAGTTGGGAATGTAAGGTTTTAAGGAAGAAGCGAGAGCTGGGCAGTTGGCAGGTTTAAAGATGAGTTTGTGGGCAATGGTAAGTTGTAAGTAACTGAGGTAGTTGGGTAGTTCAAGCCAGATGAGGGTGAGGAGGGAGTGGCAGTGGTGAGATGAGTTTTTTGAATTGGTTGCAAATTTGAAGATCTTGTGGTAGCAGGATTCTAGTTTGGACCGAAGGCCAAGATGGAGATTGGTAAAAAAAGGGGCACTGCACATAAGGGAGGGGACTAGGAAGTTGGATGCAAGAGTTTGACGAGTAGAGGGCCTTAGGAAGTGGTTGTGCTTGAAGAGGAGACTTAACTTTCGGTGGATTTTTTTGATTGTGGAGTGGATGTGGGTGTCAAATTTAAGTTCTTCATCAATAATGATGCCAAGAAGCTTGGAGCTGGGAACAATTTCAAGGAGGGTGTTGTTCTGGAGATCCCTCATCATATCCTGTAAAGCTAGCTATGAAAACAGAATTGCAGCAGATAGTAAAGACAACCACAAGACCTTCTACAGTTATGTAAAGAATCTCCATGGCAATACCCAGATTTGCTATGAGCTGCTGCACAATGGTACCTTCTATACTGAGCCAATAGATATTGCCAATATACTGGCCAACAGATTCAGTGCTAACTTTACCCCTCTTGCCTCCCCAAAGGACCAATCACAATACCAGTAGATTGCCAAGCACCCAGTATTACTGCTGCACAGGTTAAAACAGCACTGTCTAAGGCCAAAAATACAGCTTCTATGGGACATGACAATATCCCTGGCTGTGTTCTACATGAACTACAGAGTGAACTGGCACCTCACCTGTGTGCCCTGTTCAATCACAGCCTCACCTCAGGATTTCTCCCTACCAAATGGCGCACTGCTACAGTCATCCCTCTCCACAAAGGAGGAGTGACTACAGACCATGGGAATTATTGCCCAATTAGTCTGACGAGTCTGATATGCAAAGCTATGGAATGCATCATCATGGACCTAATAAACAAGGATATATAGGGAATCTCCAAACTCTGGATCCTACACAGTTTGGTTTTGTGAAGGGTAGATCATGCCTGCTCAACTTGGTTGACTTCTTTTAGTCAGTCTCCAGAGCTGTGGATGAGGGCAAGGTGGTTCATACAGCCTACCTTGATCTGGCCAAGGCCTTTCATACCATTCCCCACTCAGGAATCATAGAAAAACTCACTAAGCTATGCATCAACCCCTATATCACTAGGTGGGTTGCAAATCAGTCACGAGTGGAGTTCCACAGGGTTCAGTCCTGGGTCCTCTCCTGTTTGGTATCTACTTCTCTGAAGTCCAGACCAACAGGATGGGACTCTGGTTGACAAAGTTCACAGACAATTGCAAGTTGGGAGCTATTATTAACTCCCCAAGTGATGTTAACATCCTACAGAAAGGCCTCAATGACACCAATGACTGGTGTCAGAACCATGGCCTTAAGCTCATTGCCAAAAAATGTGTCATCACCCCCCTTGGGAAAAACCCGGTTCCCATGAATTTCCACATTGATGGTAGTCCACTGAACACAGAAGTCATTATAAGAGATCTGGGAACACAGGTTGACAGCAAGCTCTCTTTTGAACACCACATTGCCACTGTGGTCAGAAAGTCCTTCTATGTGGCACATCTCATTACTAAGGGTTTTGCATCCAGGAAGAAAGCGGTCATTGTCTCCCTCTACTCTTCCCTCATTAGTCCAATCGTCGAGTACAATGCCCCATTTGGCATGTATCTCACTAGACACCTGCAACAACTGGAGAGGCCACAAAAGTACCTCACAAAGATGATCCTAGGCCTTAAACACTTGTCCTATATGGACAGACTCAAAAAACTCCAACTATTCTCTGTTTCATATCGCCTACTTAGAGGTTATCTCTGCTTGACTTACAAAGCCATGTTTGACCCAGCTCTGTTAGAAATGCTACATCTAAAGAAGTCACAATCCCTCCACACTACATGCCCCAGAGACCTCAACCTCATTACCACAATCAACAGAACATGCTGGAGAGATAGGTTCATAACCCAGAGACTGCCCATCCTATGGAATAGACTTCCCATACATGTCAAACCTCACTGGCCCTCTTCAAGAGAAATCTTGATGAGTGGATGGGAAATAGAAAATTCACCCCGGGGATCACTCCAGTGGCTCTACTCGACAGAGGAACTAGGAACTAAGGTCGGGTGGCACGATGCCAGGGTAATCCTATGGGATAGGCTTGTTTTCTCCAGGGCCATTAGCCAAGTAGACACCTATGAACCTAGGAACTTAGAATATTAGCTATAGGAGAATTCCAGAGACCAAGACAGGATATGCTTGGGGTGTCACAGGCATCAGCATCCAGGATCCTCCAACAGTTCCTGAACGCTATGCACAACATGCCAGTGACTACATACATTTTCCCCATACACCTGAGGACAGAGCTAGAACTATGCCAGATTTCTACACTGTAACACAGTTTCCTAAAGTCCTGGGTGCCATAGACTGCACACACATTGCGATCAAAGCATCACCCAGGGAAGAGGGAAGGGTGTGCATAAACAAAAAGGTCTTCCACTTAATTAACTGCCAGGTCATGTGTTATGTTAAGGGAATCATCCTGAATGTGTGTGCTGGCAACCCCGGGGTTACCAAAACTTCCATATCTGGCACAACTCTCAACTATACCTGAGGTATTTTAGTGGGGATATCCCACAAGGTCATTTACTGAGTGATGTAGGGTATGAACTCATGACTGATGATGCCCCTCAGAAGAGCAGACACAGCCATCAAAGAATGCTATAATGAGGCATACAATCAAACAAGACAAGAAATATCACAGAGCATGTGCTTGGGCTGCTGAGGTCATAGTTCCTATGCCTAAATACATCAGGGTAGACTTGCATTACAATCCCAGTACATGTGCTGACATTTTCACTTGTCTGTGCTATCTTTCACAATATTATCCTGAGAAAACAAGTTCAACAAGAACACCAAAGGGAAGGGGCACACATCTCACCACCACTGGCAAGGCCACCACAGCCACATACAGGTGAGGAGTCAGACAGGGAACCGCCAGTCGCTGTGGGTCTTGGTAGACATAGGTATGCACAATATGCTCTTGCCCTGGCCAAGAAGCAATGGACAGCCCACATGTGACCATCTAAGGAGGTACAGCATTCATCCTATGCACATACATAAAGTGAAACTGATGCTAGGCTATGCTCAAAACTTACCTACTCATGTAATGGCTGTGCACTGCTAGCATCACACAGAGTCAACTCCAAATTAAAACACTTGTAACTGCTGGACTATCAAGGTAAGTGTTAAACCTGGAACAGGAAAATAAATGGCTAAGAACACAAATTAATGGCAGATCCTTGCATATTGTTATTTGCTAATGTACCTAAGTAGAAGGTGGGTGAGTTTTACAGCAATGACATCAATAAGTGACAGCAATAACGAATGTCAATAGATTTGTGCTCTTTATCAACTAATAAGCCTCATGCATCAAAGATAGACACAATACAAAAACCTGTATGAAAGCAGTACAATTTTCAAAAGGGCATCACAAGCACATATATACAAAGCACTCCATCAGCTATGCACCCTGTGCATCAGACAAAAGACTTGTGTGTTTTTGAATCCAAAAGACAGAATGAAGGAGACAGCACAGTTATCGTCATTTGCACAGGGTGTTGTTTAGTGACTCCCCCACCCCCAAAACAACAAACAAATGAAGGTTTGATCAAACCAAGGAATACCACATAATTCAATTGGTATATATGATTTCAACACAAATTTCACAATGTGTACACATTTACAACCAAAAAGTCAATTTTATCTGATTGCCAATCACCTCTCATTGTGCACACTACTCCTTGGAGGTGTCTCTGGGACATTTCAGAATCATAACACCCCTGTGTCTTTGGCATGGTACATTACATTTCTCTGCAGTAACAGAAGATTGTAAAATAAATTTAACAATATTACTTCTGATGAAACTTAATAACCTGTCTGTCTCAGAAATATAAATGCATGCCAAAAATGCCTATGTTAACAGTGAACTATAAGAAGTGCATACAGATATAAATTCAATTTTCAACTTCATATATATAAGTTGCTTTGTAACATGTTACAATATTTAGAATGTACTTGAAACATACAGTCACACCTTAGCAACATTAGAAGTTTTCTCTGCAGCTAAATCAAAAGGAATGGCACTCTTCTGTTTTCTCCAGATATACAAGTCCTCATTAGTTCCCTAGCTACATGGTTGCCTTTTTGTAGTGTAGATTCAGGCCTCTGAGTATAGTGAAGATGCAAATGAGGTGTGAACTCATTAGAATTTGCTGAATACCAAACATTTGACTCTGTGTAAGAGATGCAAAGTATGGGTTCTACAACACTGTTAGTTGATAATGGCTTGCAACTGTGAATGATTAGTGGAAGGGAGAAGAAAGACACAACAGCAATCCAGACTACCTTCCCTGCAGTAGGTCTGTCACCAAGAATGCACTTACACAGTGTAGAAGTAACTTTAGCAAGATTTAAATGGAACTAAACAGCACACATTTATCATTTTTGCTCACTAATAGCCAAACTCTCCTGCCTTTGCTGAAAAATGTTTTTCATTGTCATGTATTTTTGTCATATATTTAAATGACACTGATACAAAATGTACTCACTAGAGACTTCCTGTTTGAGAGTACAGCATAAATAAGAGAAGAACAAACACAATGCAAAGAGAAGACAGAGCTGCATTGATGGAAAGATATTCATAACTGGTTGTGTGATTAGTCGTTGCATAAAATGTGTAACCCACACATGTACAACCAAATAAGAGTGTGCCAGTGTATATGTCCTGTTAATACTATTGAACAAATGGTAATTGCTTGTATGCCCATAATTTGCTTTCTTGATGCAAAATTATTTCTGTGGTAAAGACAGATAACACACCCCTAGTGTATTTTGTAGGTTCATTAGTATCATAGTCCAAATCTAGAGTTCTGTAAAAATCTGTAACATGTTAAAATGTATTTTGTAATGTTTTGCATTATTGTTTCAAATATTAATATTTGCACAGCATGTGGCTTAGTGCAAATATGGGGAAACATATAAATATTTTAAAATTAATTGAAGTTGCTTCTATGATAAGGACAGCATAAATTAAAGTTGTGAATCAACTGTGTGTATAGCACACATGGTAAACACAAGAAAGCACTCAGCACATAGAATATGTAGCTCATGGTTCAAGTCCAATATTTGTCTTTTAATGATAAAGTAAATAAACACTTTTTATAATAATAATGCATGTTGAGCTTTGCCTGTCTCATTTGTGCATTTCTCACCTATAAGCAAACACAGTGTAATGCTGCAGACAATAAGGAGACATTGCCAGTTTCAAGAAGATACATTGTTACATCTTTTGACTTTCGTTGAGCAGAACTCTAAGTGTTATTGTGCAGCGGATGGCATGCACACACAGCATCCTCAGTTCCACACACCTGCAGAAAATAGGGAGACATTGTCAATTTAAAAAAAAGATATATTGTTACATCTTTTGCCATCCGTCATGCAAACACAATAAAGCAGCATTGTGCGGCAGTCACCATGCTTCCACAACACCTGCAGACAGCAAAGAGACATTGTCACTTTCTAGAAAGATACATTATAACATGTGCAGTCTTCCATTTTTTAAATGTGCTAAGCAGTGTTGCGTGATGGTCATTACTCATACACAGCAATAAGTAAAAAATTACACCTGCTGCCTACCTCTACCTGTGGCAACAGGTGTAAGTTAATGGCCATAATACCAGTGATTCAAGGTTCTAATCCAGTAAACTCTGCATTTTATTAATGCTGGTCCACTGTAATTTAGTGTAAATAAAAATTAACAATATAAAAATAGTTATTCTTAAAAATAACTATGTATAGCAGTTAGATTGAGCATACACATGATTTCATATATATTACATGTCTAACTATGAGTATCAATACTTATGGTTATACAATTAAAAATGTATTTTCTGAACTTTCATATCACACCAATACATGGTTAACCCCTCAACACTTTAATGTGTCTATAGAAATAATGTGCATGCCTGACAAACAATTCCTCAGGGGCAATGAGCACTCTGGATAGTACTGAGTATAAAAAAATACATCTGTTGTTCAGTCTTCTCTGTGGCAACTGGTGTAATTTCATGGCCACATTACAGGTGAGCCAGCATTCTAGTCTAGCACACTCCAAATTTTGTTAATGCTATTGCACCCATTTTTTTTTTTAAAAGAACAATATACAGATAACTACACATAATAACTATGTATAGCAGTGGATATCATATGAATAATATGTTTGACTGAGGGAATACTGACAATTATGTTTCTGTAACTAAATGTTTCTTTTCTGCTCTGGGATGGACTTCATACTTCAGTGATAGTCACACACATATGAATGTATAAACCAGGATGTTGTCAGGTCCACTTATGCTGTTCTGACAAGGTCATAAGAAGGATGAAAATTGCATGTCCACAGCTAGATGTGTTTGACATTGTTGCCCTGAATCTGTCCATAAAGACTTAAAAGGGAAAAATTAAAAAATTGTGGACATTCTGAAGCCATATAGTTGAAACACTTGATGTCCTTATTGAGTCATTTGCATGTATCCCAAGGATGTCTATTACAGGAAGTTTAAGATATCACACAGTGAAACCTTTAGCTTGGCTAGGTTTTTCTTGTTGCCACACACATACATGGTTAACCACTTTACGCTTTAATATGTCTATATAATTAATGTGAAAATTCTGACAAACTTCTGTGACAAGAAGAAAAAAGGGAATGTCTGGCAAACACTTCTTCTGTGACAAGAAGAAAAAACACCTATGGGGAAGAATATGTAATCTTGTTTGACACAGGTTTGAATCCCACATTGCACAATTTACTTTTATCAGTGTGTAAAGCCATAGGAAAAATATGTCAAGTTATAAAATATATAAACCTCAATACATTTCTGAAGGTTACGTCATCCAACAGGTATAGAAACATACAAACCATAAATTAATGCCAACTGTCACATTACCCTTCCTATTTCATAAACTACCTTCCTCTTTGTCCATTTAATATTGTGTAAACACGGTTGGCATGGTTGTGAGTGTTTGCTCACTAGCTGTAAAAGTCAATATCAGAAATTGGTGGAAAACACTTTAAGTGTTGCTGGATGACCTGTGAGAACAAAGGTTCATAGGTCCATAGTTTAATACTAAGCTAACTGCCCTTGTGAGCCATTTTAAGCCTAGCCAGTTATCCCTTGTGAGACTCAAACCCTGCACCTTGTGTTTGTAAGGCAAACACTTTAGCCATTAAGCCACCATCCCAACCCCCCCTGTTAGGACCTAGTAAGGAAGATGCTCAATATAGGGCTCAAGGATAGGGTTTAGAGGATTCAAGAATATTCATTGGAATCCCTGTAACATGCCACAGCTGTAGGCTTTTGCAGGGGGACTCTACCAGCTCTCTGTATAAATCAGAGGCTTGAAATAGTCTAGCCAAGGCTGTCTTCGGTGTGAATGGCATAAATGCCATGTTGTTAACTTAATCTGTATTATTTTTAAAAGCAATATATACATATTATAAGGATTATTTGGAATACTTCTCAGTCCTATTTTTGATTTTTAAAAATTATTATTAACATAAAAGTAAAAATATGTTTGTATTGTAGTAATTTATTGCATGTGACATATGATGGTTCTAATCTTTTTGTTTTGTTTTTTTTTTCTATTCTCTTACCCCAGTTTTATCTCTTTTTTATTTTTATATATGTGATCACAAAATTCTAATGTCATAATTTTCTGACAACAGACAAAATGATTTCTAGCAGAGGGAGGTAGGCCAACCAATGTGGTTCAGCCTGCCACCCCTCCAACGGCTGATGCGCCAATGCCCAGAGTATCTGGGACACAACCTGGCAGTACTGCCTCTGTAGCCCCTGCACAATATGGGCCCTCAACATCAGGTAACATTACTGTGGTGTTAATTTCTGAGAGTATTGGTAGAGGTGCCAGGAGCTGCCAGGCATGGTGTGTGAGGTCGTAGAAGGTACCATTGGTAGATGACTCAAGCATATGGAGAAAATGCTCATTGGAATGCAGAAAAAACAAAAATGTCAAGCACTTCAACAGGAAGCTAAGGAAGGAGACAGTGATGACAATTTTGAGGGCGAGGACTAGATTCTCACTGTCCCTATACTGGAAGGGCATGGGACTCTGATGTCCCTATCCCCAATCATGTTGTCCCCCCAACCTTTTGTGTCCCTCACCGTCCCTGTCTCTTTTTTGTGATTGTTCTGTTTATCTGTACCCACTTTGTCACCTACCCTACTTACCTGACCCTGACATACCTATTTCCCTTACCCAACATTCCTGTCTTACTGAAATAAAATCAAATAACTGGGCACCTATCCCACAAAAAAATACCCCATACATAGCTCTGCACTTTGCACATATCTTCTTGACATACCTGACTCAGTCCAATTGGCTATACAATATGGTTCAATGTTGTCACCCATCTGTGTTATGGTGACAGTTTAAATTTATCCAATTTTATATACATGTTCATATTAGACTGTTGAAAAAGTGGATAGCAGTGGTTCTTTCTTAATTTTCTACTGCATATTCCTAAATTCCTTCCCCTTTGTTCTTCCCTCTGCTGGACCCATTTGAACACTTTCCTATCTACCTCATTTTCAAATCTTTAATCTGGTCAAAAAATAGAATCACACACCACACATTTTAAATAATAAATCTTTAATAAAGGCCTTCACTTTTTGTCTTCTTCATTTGCATGGAGTTTGGCATTATGCACCACTGCCAAGTGAAAGTGAATAGCTATGTCCTATGGCATAGTGTGGTTACCTCCACACAATGCTGCCTAAACTCACATCACTAAAGAAACACACGATTAAAGCAGAGTAAGGGCACTACTATTAAACATTTACTCTAACATTTGTTTATTCTGCCGAATGCATAAAAATACAAATCCATATGCGTATTGTTGACAAAAATCAATTAACTAATGTTAATTTTTTACAGTACTTTACTGTAGTCATTGCGTCTCACATTTGCAAAAATTATGACAGAAGCCATGGTGGTGCAGCAGTAGCATTGTCACCTCACAACAAGAGTTTCTCCTGTTCGATTCTCGGCTGGAGAGTCTTCTGTGTGGAGTCTGCATGTTCTCCCTGCAGTCGAGTGGCATTCGAAAGACATGCGTGAATGAGCGTGTCTTTGTTGAAGGTTGGGTGTCGGGCTGGCACCTCGGCACCATAAAAATCAACTGCCAATCATTAGCGGACTGGCGTTCTGCTGTGGCGACCTCTAACTGGGAAAAGCCGAAAGAAAAAGAAGTTATGTAATGTAATGCCATCTGGAGAACACATGTAAAAATGTTAGATAGAACTGCATTTGAACTCTGTGTCATTTGTCTTGAAAACATGAACTGCCTGCTCTAATACCTGCTGCCACAGGGAAAGCTAGTCCGCAAATGTTTTTCTTACACTTTGTAGTGCCCAGAGTGCTGACTGCCATGCCTAACCATTTAGCGTGTTTGTGTGAAGGAAGGAGAACTAATAGAAATACTATTATTTTCCCATTTAAGCAGAGACACACATTTACTTGTTGCTTAACTCTGAGCAAATGGGGAAGGCAATAGCAACAGTCCTTAATGTTATAAAAGTTATGACATAATATTTCCAATATAAACTATACTACGAACACCATAGTATCTGTCAGCTAGTTCTACCCTAGCATATATGCATAATTCCCAAGTTTAAGTTCTATTCATTAAATGTGAATCTCGCATCTACAAACACATTCCCATCAATCACACAGACAAGTTGCTCAGCGGTGCCCTAGTGTTGCCCTATGTTAAGAGCTAATTGACATGTACTACTATGTTTGCTGTCCAGTTAGTCTTCATCACATTATAATCCATGTAAAAACATAACCAAAGGGAAAGCACTTGTTAGTGGCTGAACACATATTTACAGACTTGTGTGCTCTACACCCATGAAGTTGAAAATGGATATGTCAGTAGTAGTTCCTGAATGTCAACTACACTGCAAAAATAAATAACACAACTTCATTGCAACAACATCTAGAGCTATCTGACAATAGGCATTGAAATTGTTTTATACATGGCTTAATGTAGGCATCAATTCATCAAAAATGTGAACACAAGTGCATCCACAGTTGCAACTATACTGATAAAAAATATGTGTGTGTTTGTGTGTTACTGTAAGTGTGTAATGTACATAATATATTAATAAACAGGCACATGTGTATCACATCTGCAATATACATTCTTGTCAGCTTTTTGCATCTAGTTAGAGAAGCTGTATTTTAAAGTATATCTGCACATGAGAACCAAACTAGAAACTACAAATTCCACACTTTGCACACCACTCTCTTAACAGGATATGTTATCTACATCATATAATGATGATGTTATCATCTAAAAGGACCAGTATGACAATGCAAAAGCAGACTTCATGAACAGCACAGTTATTAACTACTGTTCTCTGCAGATGGGAACAAAATAGTTAGGTTTTGGTTAACTTATCACGACATCCACATTATATGTGTGTGTCTATACACATCTATAACTTTGTGTGCATAGTCAGAAGAACATGAGACTGTATCCTTCTGACAGCAATCCAGTCCCATGGAGAAAAGTATTTTTACAGTTATGCATGTGTACACATCCATTTCATACAGGCCTTCCAACATCTTTTCCCAAGCATACAATGATGGTGTCATCCACTATAAATTCTCCAACAACAGTATAAAAGTCAGACTTCTGATGTGTGCTTGCATTAAGTCTTTTGTTTTCTAGCTTGTGTAATTAGTTAGGTAGGGGTTCTAATCTCACTGCAGATAACTGCTGAAGGTGTGTGCGTAGTCAGAAGAGCAAGGGTTTTCTGTCCTATTGTAAGCAATCCAGTCCCATGGAGAACAAATATTTTGACCCAAATATTTTGACAGTCATACATGCCTACAAATCCATTTCATACAGGCCTCCCAACACCAATGATGATGTCATCAATTATAAATTGTCCAGCAACAATGTAAAAATCAGACTTGTGAACTGGTGCTTTTGTTAAGTACTGTGTTCTCTAGCTTGTGTTACTAGCTAGGCAGAGGTTCTAATCTCAATGCAGTTAACGTGTGTCTGTGATCAGTTAGTTCACATTCTATTGACCATTTTAGAATAGCATGTGAGACACTCCTACTACCATCAACTTCTCACCAGACACTGCTAATGTCATCAGCTAAAAGGTGTTTTCTAACACTAAGAAAGCCAGACTTGCACTGTGGTGCTTGTGTTAAGTACTGTGTTCTGTAGATAGTTAGGTAGGGATTCTAGTTTCACTGCAATCAACATGTGTATGTTTGTGTTCAGTTAGTTCACACTCTAGAAACCATTTTAAAACAGCATGTGAGACACTCCTACTACCATCTTCTTCTCACCAGACATTGCTGATGGCATCAGCTATAAAATGGGCTGACACAATGAAAGCCAGACTTGTACTGAGGTGATTGTGTTAAGTATTGTGTTCTTCAGATAGTAAGTAGGAGCTCTAATTTCATGTGAGTGTGTTATTTCAACAATAAGTCTGGCAACAATTTTAGAATAGCATGATTGTCCACAGCTATGTCAGACAGTCCTCTGAACATCTCTGTGTTAACATATACCGATGATGTCATCCTCTGTAAAGAGCACTCTGACACTACTGTAAGACTTAAGTAAGACTTGTGCTGTGGCAGAAACATTACATACTGTGTTCTCCAGCTTCTGAAACTAGATAGTTAGGGTTTTTAATCTAACAGCAGGCAACTTGAGTGTATATCCATTCAAACAGTATTTTTGAAACTATTATACATCAAGATGTGACTCTACATTCACGTCAGACATTTCTCCCAACACCTTCTTCTCAGCATACAATGATGGTATCATACTCTATAAAATGCAACATGACACTGATAAAGTCAGACATATTTAGTGGTGCTAGTCTTACATCGCATGGAAGGCAGCTTCTATACCTGCACAGGTGTAATCTTCAAATCAGCCCCAGTCTACTGCTGTGTGTGTGGTTGGTGTTATGTTACATTCACTGAATCTCTTTTCATTTCACTACCACTTAGGAGAAACTTTAACATAGCCCCATGAATCCAACTTCCCATTTTTCCTCTGCCCACATGGTATCCTTCCTGTAGAGGACTGGAGGATGTCCTCATCTCAAATATCCATAAACACACCATGAAGCAGAGTCCTTCCATGAGCCTCTGCAAGCCACTTCCAGACCACTAGATGTGTGGTTGCTAGTTCTGTCATGGTATGATACATGTCACATATGGACAGAGGCAGTATTTAATGCAATCAAATACACACATATGCATGATAATCTTACTATCTTCCATCATATAGATATAGCTATTTTTTATTTAAATGGTATAATAATGTCTATTATTTTATGTGATGACCAGATGGCTTAGAAGTTAAGGTCTTCACCTCCCATGCACAAGGTACAAGGTTCAATCCTGACCTCCGACCAATGCCTGTTTGGAGTTTGTATGTTCTCCCTGTGTCTCCGTGGGGTTTCTCCCATGTCGAAAAAACATGCTGAGTGTTTCCATTTCAAACTCACCAATGAATGAAGCTATGGGCAGCAGCACAGACTCTACATGGTGCCCTATAGGGGGAAGAGTTGTACAGATCAACCGCTTATGGTGCCCTATAGGGGAAGAATTGTACAGACCAACCGCTTTGGCCATCTACTGTGGTGCACAGTATCCTCAAGATAGGAGAACATGGATCACAGACTGTGCTCCATGGCAGGGCTACCCACTTGATGGTGTAAAATATGGCTCTAGGTGATTTGGTCATGTTTGGGCATGGGTAGTTACCGGTGATAAGTGGGATGAGGTCCCTGCCCATTCTGACCCACACCAGGGACCCATGCTAATGGTGGGAAGGGTGCCCCTATTGGCCAGTGTATGCCTGCCATAAAGCCCAGCAGCCCTGGTTCAATAAGCTACTGACTGGCCAGTGTCTGGTTGCCATAGCTCTGTTGAGTGAAAGCTGGATGTAAAACCAACCAACTTGCCAAACATGAAGAATTGCTACACTTAATGTAGGTTCACTGCCAGGACGCAGCCTGGAAGTGGATGACATGATGATACAGAGGCATCCTATGTATCCAGGAGATGAGATGGAAGGGAAGTGCTGCAAAACCACTTGGCTTGGGATCCAGAGTCTACTACTCAGGTGAAGGGCAGGCTAAAATGGTGCAGGAATTTTGGTGAGAGAGAGGCTTCAGAAGGCAATAAGGGATATCATCAGAATTAATGACAGACTCATAGCAGTCAGACTCCAGTGTAATGACAGGGAAATATTCATAATTTCTGCCTATGCCCCACTGTAGTGAGGAAAAGAGTGTATTCAGAAGTTGCAGGACCTAAAGCAGGACAACATGAATTGGTGTTGATAATGGGTGACTTGAATGCACATATCGAGACAGACAGAACAGGATATGAGGAATGCCTAGGCTAACAATGGTGGGGCAACAGGAATAAAGAAGGAGAAGCCATTCTAGACTTCTGTCTGGCAAATGGCTAGATAGTAGCCAACACATGGTTCCAAGCCACATTATCACATACAAGAGTAGTCAACATGCAACTCAGGTAGACTTCCTCCTAGAAAGGAAAAGGCACTACTTCCTCCTAGTAAGGAAAATGCACTGGGACAGAATCCATGACTGCAACGTCATCCCTAGTGAAACAGTCGGCCCACAGCATCAACTAGTTGCCGCAATCAGCTGCAAGCAGTGGTCAGAGAAGGCTCTATGGTCAACAGAAACCAGGCTGAAGACCTGGAAGTTGACTGGAGAGAAAGTACAACAGTTCAAGGAATTACTCAGGGTTCTAGCACCCCAAGAAGAGGAGGAAATAGGTGGAGTTGAAGAAGAATGGCAGCACCTAAAAACAGCATGTGTTAGGACTACAGAAAGATATGTGACCAAGCCAGGTATGGAAATAAGGTACATAAGGAAAGCTGGTGGTGGAATGCAGAAGTCCAGGAAGTCATCAAAAGAAAAAAAGGAGTGCAGGAAGAAGTGGGAGACAGAAAAGACTGACCAGGCTAGGAAGGACTTATGGTTGGCTAACAAAGAAGCTAAGAAAGAAGTTGCTGTAGCAAAGAATAGGACATCAGAGGCACTGTACCAACCCCTGGAAAGTGAGTCAGTAAGAGGCACAAAGAAACTATATCAGGTTGCAAGGCAAAGACAGAAAGATAAAGAAGATAGTCAGACACCCTTCATAAGGGATGCCAGCTCACCAGCCCAGAGGACATCAAAGGCAGATGGAAGAAGTATGTCCAGCAGCTTCTGAATAAAGAAAACCCCACAGAAGCTGTACTGCTTGCCTACAATGAGAGAAGAAGAGGAGCCCACCCTAGAAGAAGTAAGAACAGCACTAATGAAGATGACGTTAGTGGAAGCAGCAGGCTCAGATGAGGTCACAGCAGATATGATAAAGATGCTGGGTGAGATAGGGGAGAAATGGCTCCTGAGGGTACTAATAGCAGTGTGGAGAGAAAAGCATATCCAAGATGACTGGAGAATAAGCATACTCGTGTCAGTGTACAAGAACAAAGGGGACATCCACAACTGTGAGAAGTACAGAGGCATCAAACTCCTATCATATTGCATGAAAGTTCTGGAGAGGGGGCATCAAACACCTATCACATTGCATGAAAGTTCTAGAGAGGGTGATTGGTAAACGGATATGCAGAGTAGTAGAATGTAAGATGGGAGATGAGCAGTTTGGATTCAGATCAGGATACAGCACAACTGACCATGTTTGCATTGAGACAAATACTTGAGGAAAAAGCTAGAGATGAGGAGAGAGTCCAACGGGGCATTCCTAGACTTGGAGAAAGCATATGACAAGGTCCCAAGAAAGTTGATCTGGGCAGCACTGTGGTGGTTTGAAGTCCCAGAAACATTGGTAGAATTAGTGCAGACTATGTACAAGGACCCAATGACTCAAGTATGAACAGTGTTTGTCCTCACACAGGAGTTCCCAGTGGGTGTGGGTGTACATCAGGGTGCAGCTCTGAGCCCACTGCTGTTCATACTGGTAATGTACTATATTAGCACACAGGTTGGAGGGGATGGATCAACAAAACTGCTGTATTTATTATTTATTTTACATTTGACGACCGGGAATGTCCGTCTGAGCTAAGTAGCCCTTTTTCAGTGGAGGCCCAAGGATAAAAGCTCCAATATAGATTGCATGATTAGCATCCATAGTACTAATACATGGACAAGTAACACAAAGTGTACACAATACAAAAAGCATAAAATCTTAATACAATTAAGTTAAAGAAATAATAACATCATATTTACATGTGATTAGGTTTGGTAACCATTGAAATGAGAAGTGGAACACAGCTGAAAGGAGGGATAGGAGATGGAGCTAGAGGAGAGATAGAAGCTGAGGGAGACAGGTTTATGGGGGACGGTTACACTGACATATCCATTTAGATTGTAGGTATTGTTTAGTGTCTGTTTTGAATTGTTTTTGTTGCTGGAGAGTCCTGATTTTGAGTGGTAGATTATTCCAAGTCTTAGCAGGGCTAAAACTGTAGCGATGTTGCCTTATTTTTGTTTTAGGTTTATGAATTTGTAATAGCCCTTGGCTGGAACTATGGAGAGATCTTGTTGGGGTGTTGTAGGAGATTAGAGTACAGAGAGTTGGACAATAACAGGGTTTGCAGAGAATTGAATGAATAATCTGAGTCTGAGTTAGTAGGATAAGGTTGGGTAATTCAAGCCAGTGTAGTTCTTTCAATGAGAGACAGTGATGGTACCTATATGTATTCTGTGCAGCGAATCTGGCAATCTTGTAAGTAGTTTCAAGTTTGGCTAATAGTCCAGTGTTGAGGTTAGCTAGAATTTGAGAAATATAGAGTAAGGTGGGTAAGAAGTAAGAGTTAGATAGGGTTAACTTAGCTTCCTTATTAAGAAATTTCTTGTTACGGTACAGTAATCCTAACTTCTGATGCATTTTCTTAATGCAATTGTTGATATGTAAATCAAACTTTAAGTGGTTGTCAATGATGACGCCTAGTAGTTTTGTGCTGTTGTCTACCTGTATAGGGGTATTATTTAGAGACAGTATTGTGAAGGATGATTTGATGTAATGAAGTTTTTTTGGAAGAAAGAGTAGTAGTTTAGTTTTGTTTGGATTGAGAATAAGTTGGTTATTGGATAGCCATTTTTCTACTGAGTTGAAGGAAGTCTGAGTAATTGATGTAAGTTGAGTTATAAAGTCAGCAACTGAGATGACTGTAAAGTCATCTACATACTGTATAATAGATGAGTCAGGACAGGACGAGGAGAGAAGATTGGTAAAGATATTGAAAAGTAGTGTACCAAGGATGGAACCTTGTGGAATACCTGTTTTAATGTTGAGCAAGGGGAGTGGGCTGAATGCCATTTTACTGACTGGTAGCGATCAGAGAGATAACTTTTAAACCAAGATACAGTAGCAGGTAAGAAATTAAGGTTTGTCAGTTTTTGCAGAAGGAGAGAATGAGAGACTGTGTCAAAGGCCTTTGAGAGGTCTAAGAACAGACAGTTTATTGTTGTCTCTGGTGAGTGATACAGTATTAAGGAAGGACAAAAGGGCTTTAGTAGTGCTATGGTTGGGAAAAATACTATGTTGAGTAGGTGTGAGTAGATTCTCTTGAAGTAGGTATTGCATTATTTGTTTGTGTATACAGTTTTCTAGAAGTTTGGAGAGAGGTGAGAGTATAGCAATGGGTCTAAAGCTGGATGTATCTGTGGAATTACCTCCTTTATGTATAGGAAGGGTATAGAATTGCTTCCAGATAATAGGAACAGTTGATTCTGAGATGGAGCGATTAATTAGTATGGAAACTGGAAGACGAAGGAGATTAGCAGCGATCTGTAGGAAAGAAGAGGGGATATTGTCAAAAGATGTCAAGTATGGTTTTAATTTGGATAGTAGTGATTTGATAAAGTTGTTGGAGACTGGTTTTAAGGAGAAAGTATGTATGCAGATGATGTGGCAGTACAGGCAGACTCGAAGCTAGAACTTCACCAAAGGATAGGAGAATGGAACGCAAATCTGAAGGCACATGAGATGAAACTAAGCACAGATAAGATGGTGGTAATGGCAGCAAATTGGGGAAATCAGAAGAAGCTGAGAATAGAGATAAAAGGGAAGATAGTGGAACAGGTAAACAGCTTCAAGTATCTGAGAGGAGTAGTTGAGGAGATGGGTAGTCTGAATGAAGAGGCCAAAGCTAGAATCAGAGGGGATGCAGCCAATTGGCATAGAGTATCAAGTGTAGTCTATGACAGAAGAATGCCAAAGAAGCTGAAAAGTAAGGTGTATAAGACAGTGGTGTAACCAGTACTACTGTATGATACAGAAACCTGGGCAGTAAAGGCAGAACAGTTGAAGAAGCTAGAGGTGATGAAAATGAAGTGCCTGAGAAAGGTGATAGGATGCACACTGTGGGACAGATGAAGAAATGAAGACATAAGAGCAGAAGCCAAAGTAGCGCCAATTGCAGAAAAGTTCAAAGAAAACAGATTACAGTGGCTTGGGCACATGTGAAGAAAAGCAGAAGACAATCTAGTGAGGAAGATTTGGGACAGACAGGAAGAAGGTAAGAGGAAACGAGGATGTCCAGCAAAGAGGTGGATGGATTCTGTGAAAGAAGATCTGTGACAGTCAGGCATGAATGTTGAAGAAGGCAGGAGTGTGGCACTGGATTGAGAGAGGTGGCGACAGTTAACACAATACCACAACCCCATGTAGAAAAATGGAAAAAAGGGGTCTGATGATGATGATGATGATGACTGTGAAGATTGGGTAGAGATGGGTGGAGAAATGTGAAGACTGGTAGAGATGGGTGAAGGCTGCCAGCCTAGTAAAATAGAATTTGGTATATAATTCTATTATTTGTAAATACTATGAATGTTGAACTTAAAACAATGTAGCAACATCACCATCTGATGTAAAGAAAGCTAAATCAAGCAATTCTTGTTGGTCCTTTGAAATTAAAATTATTTTTTCACTGCCTTTGATGTTTTACAAGCCAGCTCCAGTCTGGCTGGATGGGGGTTTCCTGACTATTGTTTTAAGGCTAAAGTTAATGACCAGAATTTACATGTGGAATGTCCTTTATTGCTCTAAGTTTAAAAGAATGTAAATGCAGTTTATGTGTAGCCTGGGAACTCCAGGAAGGGTGAAAAAGATGATGTAATGTTTACCAGAAATGGAGTTTCAATTTAAACAGTGAGATCCAGAGATTGTTAAGCATTTTTGATCTTGGACATCTAACTCAGCACTGCCTGTTGTCTTAAGTAAGTTATCTTAGAAGTATGTTTTCTTGTAGCAATAGCTAGGAATTAGAAAAATATCAGACTAAGTGATTTTCCATTATGCCTGAACTGTACTACTGAATTATTTTAAGTTTCTGTGTGATCTCTGGACTCTTGAATAACACTGGGGTCTAGTAGTAGTATTGTCTTGTATTTTTACTATGTATTATTAAATATTTTAAACGCTTTTCAACTGTGGCTGGTTTATGTAGAGATAATTAAGCCCTAGAGTACATTGCATGCTTATAAGTGATCCTGTAATAAGCCCTTCCAATAAGCTTAAAGACTGTTTAGTCACACTTACCATTGGATAATAATATTGCACAGTAATAATTGGACATCCTTTTAAGGGCCTTTGCGTAGCTGATAATTATTAGCTGGTGGTGGCAGTAATTACTACTGTATAGTCTGGGTATAGGGGCACAGCTGGAGAAACTGTGTCAGCCTTTCCCAGGAATCTCTGTGAATTTGTATAAATACTTATCTCTAAGTGTGTGTGTGTGTGTGTGTGTGTGTGTGTGTGTGTGTGTGTGTGTGTGTGTGTGTGTGTGTGTGTGTGTGTCAGCTACGTGGGCAGGGACACAAAGCACTGGTTGGACAAAGAGGGTACTGGAGGTTTTAGCTTGCCAGCTAGGCTGAGATCTGGACCCTATAGCTGTGCCAGTGGGAAGTCTTATGGGGACCCGGAGAGTAAAGGAGCAACCAGCCCCAGACTGGCTGTGATCCCTGTGTGCTCTTAAGGGAAATTGTACTTTACTGTGTGTATTTGTTATCCTTTCCTCTCATATGAGATGCCCTCTCTGGTGTTAGTGGTGAGGATTGAGACTCCTTGATTGCTGGGCCAGGGCACGGGTATCACATTGTGTTTGGCAGCAGTGGGATATCCACATCACATATTAATTAGCTGGCAAATACTAATTGGCTTGTAGTGGTGTGGGTAGAGTGAATCTGGTGATCTCTGAAGGTATTTTGTACTCTAAATCAGCCATGCATTGAATACTCAGAGTTCAGATCACAATTGTTTTATTTATTTTGTTAGCTTAGTTAGTCAGGGTGAACAGGCAGCATGTCAGCAGAGGAGTATGGAAAGCTGACAAGGAGCCAGCTGGTGGAGATGTGCCAGGCTAGGGGACTGGTGCATGGAAACCTGACTAAAGCAGACCTGATTGCAGCCTTGGTTACAGCTGCATCAGAAAACAGCATCCAGGAGGGCAATCAGACTGTTGGTGGATATACAATATCCTTGGGGAATGGACAGCTCAACCTTTCTGCAGTGGACTTAAAAATCCAGCTGGAGCTAAAGAGACTTGAGTTGGAGGTCAGACGTTTGGAGATAGAAGCTGAAGAAAAGAGGCATCAGAGGAGGCATGAGAGGGAAATGCTGACTCTTTGCCAGAGTCATGGTGGTAATGGGGAAGGGAGTAACTGGACCCCAGAAGCACAACAGATCAGTACATGCCATCCACAATTTAAAGAGCGGGATCATTTTCATAGTTTCATTCATATGGTTGAGAAAGTATGCAAACAGTATAGTGTTGACCAAAGGCTCTGGGTACGGTTCCTGACCCCTTACTCCATGGTAAAGCTGTAAATGCATTGGCTAAAATGTCTGACATTGCATGTTTTGATTATACTGCTGTAAAAAAATGTCTTTTAGAATGTTTTAAGCTAACACCTGAAATGTATAGGAAAAGGTTTTGTGAGCATGGACGCAAGGCAGATGAAAGTGTGTGTGAATATGTTGCTGAACTGAGCACTTATTTTCATAGCTAGGTGAGTGGATGTCAGGTCACCACTTCTGAAGGGCTGGCAGACCTTTTGGTGAGGGAACAAGCCCTTAGCACTTTGCCTGAGGACATGAGGATCTGGTTAGCTGATAGACAATGTGCTACATTAGATGAGTTGGTGAAGAAGGGAGACCTATACCTGGCCAGCAGGGCAGCCCTGCACAGGAAGGGGACCCCCAGTACTGCTCATGGGTCTGAAGGAACCCATGGTGGGCAGCACAGACTGCCCCAACAGAATCTGCCAGAAGCAGAGGATGCCACTACTCCAGGTACATGTCCAGGAGCTAGGGTTAATTGTTTTGAATGCAACTAGTGGGAACATGTAGCATACAGGTGTCCACGGAGGCAAGGTGGGGACCCAAAGGTGAGGGAACCAGTAAGTCGGAAAGACAAAATGCCAATAGTAGGTTGTCTTGGGACAACAAGGGTACCAAACTACCACCAGAGGCTATATCCTGTTGTAGTGAATGGCAAAGAGGCCATTGCCAAGAGAGGCACAACCTCTGATATAGCCATTGTAAAGCCTGCAATGGTTACAGAGGAGCACTACTTGCCTGGGCAGTCTACTCCAGTCATGGCTTTAGGAGGGATCCCATTCCAAATACCTTTGGCTAGGGTTCACCTTGACTGGGAGGGTGGAAAAGGAAGCTAGCAAGTAGGTGTATTTGAGGATATACCTGCAGATGTCCTGATAGGGAATGATTTTGATAGTGCAGTACCCTGTGCTTGTGCAGTTACATGCAGTCAGGCCTTGAGAAAAGCATGTGGGTCTGGTAGCCTGGGGGAGACCCAGACAGACCGCATACTTGCAGCCAGGACTAGTGAGGTGGTTACTTCAGGAAGTGAGCTACACTGTAGTAGTGAGGCTGAAGGTGAGCCACAGCTGCTCATGGGTACTGATGTTCCCTTGGACAATGTAACTGCAAATGTAGAGGTGAGTAGTAGAACCCAGGCTGACAGTGAGGCACCACTGTCAGAGCATGCCAGACTTCCTGTGGAATGGGAGCTGGGAAGGGTTAAAAGGAGAGAGTTGAGATAGGCTCAGCTCTCAGACCCTACGTTGCAAGGCCTGAGGCAAGTAGCTAGGAAAGCACCTGATTCTCAAGGAAAGAGGAATCTGTATACTGGGACAAAGGGTTACTATACAGAGAGTGGACCCCTTAGGGAGAGCTAGAAGGTGAGAGAGTACAGCAGTTGGTAGTGCCTAGAGCCTACCGTCTGGCACTTCTACCCAAAGCCCATGATATTCCCTTTGCAGGTCATATGGGCATAAAATGTACAAAGAAGCGTATTATGCAAAACTTCTATTGGCCTGGAATTTCCAGAGATGTAACAGGGTACTGCAGGACCTGTGAGCAGTGCCAAAAAGTAGGCAACGCAGGAGAAAAAGTGAGTTTCTTTTATGCCTTTGCTTGTGATTGAGGAGCCATTTCAGAGGGTAGCTATGGATATTGTGGGCCCTCTGAGTACCCCAATTTCACAGGGAAGATGTATATCCTAGTGGTAGTGGATTATGCTACTCAATACCCTGAGGCAGTGGTTTTGTCCTCCATTGAGGCAAAGAAGGTGGCAAATGCTTTGTTAGAGATTTTCAGCAGGGTGGGTTTCCCAAAAGAAATACTGTCTGACAGAGGTGCCGATTTCATGTCAGACCTGCTGGGTGTCTGTGGAAGTCCTGTGGGTGAAGCACATCAAGACCACCCCCTACCATCCCCAGACTAATGATCTTGTTGACAGATTAAACTCTACAATCAAGTCCATGCTATGGGCATTTGCAGATCAGTTTAAGAGGGAGTGAAACAAATATTTGCCCCATCTGGTGTTTGTGTACAGAGAGGTTCCCCAGGAATCCACAGGTTTTTCACCCTTTGAGTTGCTGTATGGGCATAGGGTGAGGTGACCTCTAGATTTAAGTTGAGATGAGTGGGAAGGTGAGTGCGAGTCTCACAATGATTCTGTTGTGGCATATGTCCTAAACCTCAGTACAAGGATCAGGGAACTCATGGGCTTGGCCCAGAAGAACCTGACAGAAGCCCAATCGAAAAAGGTGTTGTATGACATGAATGCTCAAGCCAGAGAGTATGCTGTGGGGCAGCAGGTAATGGTTCTCATTCCTGTCAGACACAGCAAGCTGCAAGCAGCTTGGGAGGGTCCCTATAAGGTGGTAAGGAAGGTAAGTGATGTTAACCACATGGTGGAACTGCTAGGCATACAGCAGGGGCACCAATTGTACAATGTTAACATGATGAAACCTTACCAGGATAGGAATGGCCCTTGTGCTGAGCATTTGCAGTGGATTGCAGGAGGAATCTGCGGGAGATCTGGGGACAGATCTCCTCAGTGAGGCTCAGGCTGGCACCTCAGTGGAAGGGGTAGCAATGTCCCAGCAGCTATCTCCTACTCAGGTTCGAGAAGTCCGAGCAGTATTGCAGGAATTTGGGGACATGTTCACTGGGAAACCAGGGTGCTCCCACCTGGTGCAGCACCAGGTGGATACAGGACCCCAAAGGCCTATTAGGCAGGCCCCTTATAGGGTGGCTGAGAGAGTCAGACAGACTCTGAGGGAGGAGGTACAAGAGATGTTGAAACTAGGGGTGATTCAAAAGTCCAACAGTTCCTGCGCCTCCCCAGTGGTACTGGTGCCAAAGAAGGATGGCAGCGCCAGGTTCTGTGTGGACTACAGGAAATTAAATAGTCGAACAGAGTCAGATGCTTACCCCATGCCTAGGACAGATGAGGCCCTAGAGCAGCTAGGTGGGGCTAAGTATCTTACAACCATTGATCTTACCAAGGGTTACTGGCAGGTGCCCTTGACTTCCAGTGCTAGAGAGAAATCAGCCTTTGTGACTCCTTTTGGTTTGTATGAGTTCACAAAGATGCCCTTTGGGATAAAAAATGCCCCAGCGACTTACCAGAGGTTGGTAGACAATATCCTAGCAGTAACAGGAAGGTCTGCCCTTGCTTACCTAGATGATATTGCCATCTACAGCCATTCCTGGCCAGAGCACCTTCAGCTTGTCAGGGAGGTGCTAGGCAGACTACAGAGGGCAGGGTTGACCATTAAGCCGAGCAAATGTCAGGTGGGTATGGCAGAGGTCTCCTACCTAGGACATAGAGTGAGGAGTGGTAAGATAAGGCCAGAGCCTGCCAAAGTGGAAGCCATTCAGGCATGGCCTGAACCTGTTACTAAAAAGCAGTTGAGGGCATTTTTAGGGACACCAGGGTACTACATAAAGTTCATCCCCAATTATAGTACCATAGCTGCTCTCCTCACAGACATGACAAGGAAGAACAGACCAGATAAGGGAGTGTGGACTCCAGCATGTGAGCAGGCATTCCAGAAGCTTAAAGAAGCTTAGGGAGGACCCCCTGTGTTAGCCAGTCCAGATGACAGCAAAGAATTTGTTGTACAGGTGGATGTTTCGAACCATGGGCTGGTGGCTGTACTTAGCCAGATTTCATCAGGGGGGATGAGCCTCCAGTGATTTATCTCAGTCATAGGCTCCAACAAAGGGAGGAATGCTATGCAGCTGTAAAAAAGGAATGTGTAGCCATAGTGTGGGCACTGCAGAAACTTCAACCTTATCTGTATGGAAGAAAATTCACAGTAATGACAGATCACAACCCTCTAACATGGTTAAACAGAACCAGCCAGCATAATGCCAAGTTGCTAAGATGGAGCCTAGGGTTGCAAGCATATGATATGTCAGTGCAGCACCGCAGTGGGATTAGCAATCCCAATGCATATGGGCTCTCCAGACAGGGAATGGGGTAAGGTATACTCAGATAGACCTAACCCTCTCAAGCGGCATTTCTCAAGGGTCACTTGAAAAACTAGCTTGAGTTCTCCAGGGAGGGAATGGGAGATGTGAAGTTTGGGTAGAGATGCATGGAGAAATGTGAAGACTGGTAGAGATGGGTGAAGGCTGCCAGCCTAGTCAAATAGAATTTGGCACATAATTCTATTATTTGTAAATACTGTGAATGTTGAACTTAAAACAATGTGGCAAATTGCCATCTGCTGTAAAGAAAGCTAAGTCAAGCAATTCTTGTTGATCCTTTGAAATTAAAATGATTTCATCACTGCCTTTGATGATTTACAAGCCGGCTCCAGTCCGGCTGGATGGGGCTTCCTGCCTATTGTTTTAAGGCTAAAGTTAATGACCAGGATTTATATGTGGGATGTCCTTTATTGCTCTAAGTGTAAAAGAATGTAAATGCAGTTAATGTGTAACCTGGGAACTCCAGGAAGGGTGAAAAAGATGATGTAATGTTTATCAGAACTGGAGTTTCAATTTAAACAGTGAGAACCAGAGATTGTTACGTATTTTGATCTTGGACATCTAACTCAGCACTGCCTGTTGTCTTAAGTAAGTTATCTTAGAAGCATGTTTTCTTGTAGCAATAGCTAGGAATTAGAAAAAGATTAGACTAAGTGTTTTTCTGTTATGTCAGAACTGTACTACTGAATTATTTTAAGTTTCTGTGTGATCTCCAGACTCTTGAATAGCACTGTGGTGTAGTAGTACTGTCTTGTGTTTTTAGTATTTATTATTAAATATTTTTAAACCCTTTTCAACTGTGGCTGGTTTATGTAGAGATAATTAAGCTCTAGCGTACACTGCATGCTTATAAGTGATCCTGTAATAAGCCCTTCCAATAAGCCTTAAGACTGTTTAGTCACACTTACCATTGGATAATAATATTGCACAGTAATAATTGGACACCCTTTTAAGGGCCTTTGGGTAGCTGATAAATATTAGCTGGTGGAGGCAGTAATTACTACTGTATAGTCTGGGTATAGGGGCACAGGGGCGGCAATGGTGGTGCAGCAGTTAGCGTTGCCGTCTCACAGCAAGAGGTTCTCTGGTTCGATTCTCGGCTGGGTTGCCTTCTGTGCAGAGTCTGCATGTCCTCCCTGTGGTCGCGTGGGGTTCCTCCGGGTGCTCCGGTTTCCTTCCACATCCCATAGACATGTGTAGGTGGATTGGACACTCTAAATTGGCCCTAGGTGTGAGTGTGTGTGTGCCTTCTGTGGAAGGTTGGGCACCAGGCTGGCAACTCGACACTGTAAAACTCCACTGCCAATCATGAGTGGACAGGTGATCTACTGTGGTGACCCCTAACCAGGAAAAATCTGAAAGAAGAAGTCTGGGTATAGGAGCACAGCTAGAGAATCTGTGTCAGCCTTTCACAGAAGTGGCTGTGAAGTTGTATAATACTTATAAATACTTATTTCTAAGTGTGTGTGTGTCAGCTAGTTGAGCAGAGACATGAAGCACTGGTTGGACAGAAAGGTTACTGGAGGTTTTAACTTGCCAGCTAGGCTTAGATCTGGACCCTATAGCTGTGCCAGTGGGGAGTCTTATTGGGGAACCAGAGAGTAAGGGAGCAACCAGCCCCAGACTGACTGTGATCTCTGTGTGCTCTTAAGGGAAATTGCACTTTACTGTGTGTATTTGTTATCCTTTTTTCTCATATGAGATGCCCTCTCTGGTGTTAGTGGCAAGGACTGAGGCTCCTTGATTACTGGGCCAAGGCACAGGCATCACAAGGATGATGATGATGATTGTATGTATTGTTGGCTATTAGCCTAGTAATGGACTATGACCCTATGAACATATCACATGTCAATGTTGCTGTTATCTACATGTGTTATGCTGATGTGTGGCTGTATGGTAGCTCTACATGAAAGTATTACAATCTGTGATGTGAGATAATGTATTGATGGCTGCTGTTGCCATTTGATTACATGTTCCTTCCATAACAGCTGTAGTAATATGCCTTGTGAGAACTGCTGACATGGGATAATACCATGTATATTGTTGACTTAGTAAGGCATGTGTTTTTGCAGTGGAGCATATCAACATTCTATGCAGTTCTCATTCAACCATTACAACAACACTTGCAGTATGGCACATATGTACATGTGTATACCTACCATCAGTAAATACTGTATGACATATATCAATATAAAGTCATACTGATTACATGGGCACATAAGCCTTGTTTCATCCACATGTATTGATGTGATATACACAAAAACATCACACATTTTCAGTTGCAACCTTGTGGAACTCATTGTATATGCAACTGTGTTGCTTTTCCAGAGTATTACTGAGATGGTTCCCAGCAGCATTGTGTGACTATTAGAATCTGTGTCAGTAAATGTTCTGCATGAGCTGGAGCCAACTCATTTGCAATGCGTCCATATAGGGTATCAGGCTGCTCACACACAGCTTTCCAATGAAAAATATGTAGGCATATGTTATGTAATTAATGGAATTATGTGACATTAGTAGAGTTGTATGACTGTGAAAAGTACCACTCCATGGCATATGATACATAACCAAGATTTTATTTGGAGGTGTTGTCACAAATATTTTTTTTAAATAAGTGCGAAATGTTAAGGGGAATACACAACTAAGCACAATCCTGTCTGTGGATGCCATCACCCATACTCAGCCAGACATAATAGACAATCTGAAAGCTGACAGTTTGCCTCAGAATGCACCCCCCTTTGTCTCCACTGTCCATCAGCTAAAGTATACATACAAACAACACTCAGTTTATTTTCTCAGGAGATCAGTTCTTCTGTGCACTGTCTACGGCTAAAAGCACAGAATCGAATGGGACCTGATAACATCAGTGGTTGTCTACATAAAACCTGATGTAGCAGACACACTTGGATCCCTACTTAAACACAGCTTCCAGACAGCCTGTGTTGTTGTAGAAGGGTGTACAGCAACAGGCATCTGTTTGAACAAGCGGAGACCATCATCTGATGCAGGGAATTATAGACCCATAATCCTCCTCATCTAGGAGGCAGAGCAAAAACTCACCATGGATCTTATTAAAAAGGATACAGGTAATCTTCCAGCTGTGTACCCAACCAATTTTTGATTCATTAAGGCTACATCATGTCTGTTAAATCTGGTTGATGTCTTCAAGAAGGTCACCAAAGGCATGCACGAGGAAAAGACTGTCATCCCGCATAACGTGACTTGGCCAATGCATTTGACACAAATCCACACTCAGCTATTGCATCATAACAGTCTCAACTGGCCATAAACACCTATGCCACCAAGTGGGTAGACAAATAGATCACAGACAGGACACAATAAGGCCAAAGTGTATGAAGTCACCTCAAGTAAGACTCCAGTAACCAGGTCTGTACCTCAGGATTGTGTACTATGCTTTTTCCTGTTCCATATTTAAGTCTCAAAAGTCAAAATAAACGTAAACATCCTTTGTCTAACAATCATTGTGGATGACTGCAAATTGTGGACAATTATTAAATCCCATTATTGATACAATTCAGAAAGTAAAGTATTAACACATAAATGATTGTTGCCTGAGCCATGGTGACACACTAGATGAACAAAAAGCATAATTAGTACCTTTATAAAAGCAAATACTCAGGCTAATTACAATATAGGCAGAACACCCCTACAAGCAGACCAAGTGGAATGTGATCTAGGTACTGAGGTAGATAGTCAATGGAACTACCAGCATGTGGCCACAGTGGTGACAAATCCCTTGGATGTAGCACAACTCCTGAGTATAGGCAGGCCATCCAGATCAAAGGACATTATAGTTCCATTGTTCTCAGCCCTCATCACACTAATATTTGGGAACAATGCACACTTTTGCATGTACCTCACCACACAACTTCCAGAGATGATTTACTCAAGTGCATCACGTTTACCACAGTGAGCTTCCACACATCCTTTTGGTCATATGTAAGTATTCTTTGTATGCATAACCATTAGGAGTTGACAGTGCAGACTTCCCCTCAAGATGCATGTGTGATACTTCTTGTGATGCATTCAGTAAATACTTTGCTTATTTACAACATTGATGGCATGCGTTACATTCTTGCAAATGTGGATTGTGGCATATATGCGTCATGCAAAATTCCTAACTAGTCTGGATTGCTTGTAATTTCAACTACAGTTGTAACAGTGTCCCTCTTAACTCCTCCCAGAAGTAGTCATTTTTGAGGAAGGTGTGCTTGGTTCCGTTTATAGATTGCAGACAAATCATTACAACTCTACAAGTGTGTTCATGCAGAATATGTGTAATAATTCACAATCACATATTTTATGTCACAGATTAATCTTGGTATTTCTCAAGATTGCTCTTGTCCATTTAACACATCAGGCAATGAGCTCCATTCAGAACTCATTTCTGTAGCAGGTACAGGTTTTACAGGGTCAGGTTACTAGCCCAAGGCCCAACCCCCCTCAGTGGAAGCACCGCACTCACATGCACAGCTCACACTTAGGGCCAATTTAGAGTGTCCAATCCACCTGCTGCATGTCTTTGGAATGTGAGAGGAAACCAGAGCACCCAGAGGGAACCCACACAAATGCAGGGAGGACATGCAGACTTTACACAGAAGGCACCCCAGCTGAGAATTGAACCAGAGCACCTCTTGCTGTGAGGTGACAGTTCTAATCACTACACCACTGTGCCATCCAATCTTGGTATTATTCTGATATTATCCATGATTGTGCATGCTTCTGTCTTCTGTTGCCCATGAGCTTGTTACTATGTGTCCCAACTGGTTGAGACCGATGCTGGCAACACATTTCAATCACTTATTTTGCACATCTTCACAATATGCACATGCTCCCTGTTGTATATACCGTCCTTGCTAAATGTCCACTCCAATGATTATATCAGGGTGTTTATATCACAACCAATCATCTCCATTACTATGTGACCTTGTGTGATACTCACATAATATACAATAACTGTGTGAAGATTTGAGTATGCCTACACAGGGGAGGCACAAACAGCAATACATACTGTATTATGTACATAAGTGATTACTGTTCATGCTACCACTGTCTTGTCTTTGGAGTGCATGTACATTGACATGCCCTTATCTGGTGCAAATTATCATGTTTCACTTGTCTTCTCCTTTCTTCATTCTTGCCATTCATCTCTGTGGCCCTTTTCAATACACCAGAAAAGTGTATTTATAATGGAGTCTATGGAGCCTTACTGAATACTAATCACCACAAAACCTTTATTTCAGTATGCCAAAAACATGTTGTAGTGTACATTGCAGTGAGCACATTTTTCTGTAATGTGTTAGTACTGCAGTCATTGTTAATTTTAGCCCTTGTGGTCACTGTACAGCACAATCTTGTACAAGAAGTATGTCCATAAATAAACTTGTCTGTATGTCTAAATGTGTCCATGCTGCTTTACATGATTTCCTGGCCAGCAACACCGTTGCTGACAATGAAACCTCGCTTGCACCTGTGTAAGTGTGATGTACCTCATGCACATGCTATCTGCACTGTTGCTCATCCTGCACACACGTAGGCTTTAGTGAATCCCCAGGACAGCATGCAACCATCATTTACTCCACAAGATTGTACATGCACTCCAAGGATTGTTCACAAATATTGTTACGCTATTCATTTATTAAATAAAGACTTTTCTTACCAAGGAGAACAGTGTTAAAACTATGCAGAATGATATCTTATCTGCTTGTCTTGCTGCCCTCCTATTGTGTTTCACTAGATCTTCCATTAAACCATTCAGTACACTGTAACTATAACCCTTACAGGTACGCAGAGGTTTCCATCACCAGTACATACAGCAGAGACACCATTTTGTTTCTCATTAGATTCCAGTTTAGTCAATTAAATGGATTTCTACAAATTCATATAGAAAATGCTGCAAAGCTCATGTCCAGCCACTCTTAAAGAAGTGTTTTAGTTGAAATATTGCTTATCTTTTATATCAGTGTAGGATACCTATCATCTAGAGAGGAACAGAATTTATACACAGGAAAAGTAGTCAGTGTTTGATCTTTCTTCTGCTCTATTGGCATTATTTTGTTTTTGTTTACTTATGCAATTACTTACTTATATTTATTTATGTGTTTGCTTATTTGGCTGTTTGCTTGTTTGTTTTGGTAACTAGTCATTTCAGCAGAGTTTGTTGATTCCTTTTCAGCCTGAGAGATTATAAACATTCAGGCAAATACTATAGTGCAGCAAAAATGCAGCGTCGTACAAATGACAGTGGCAAAAGAAGGAGATCACGGTGCATCCTTTGATTCACACGTCACTGGTTCCTTTGTGTTTTCTTGACTCAGCTTTACTTATGATGGATACTGTGAGGATACTTTACTTATGATGGACACTGTGAGGATGCTTGTGCTTAGACCAGTTCTATTCTCAGACTAAGTCTCTTACATAAAATACAGACTGTTGCCTCTCCTAATCACAATCACTTTAGGGATGTTGTATTAATGTAGTTTGTTATTAAATTTTGATATACTAGTTCACTTCCTGCAACCCTGAATGTTGATAGTGTTTGTGTCTGGCACTTGTATCATTTGCATACTCTTTTTATAATGTAGGATTTTCTACATCTACTTGTGCACATGGTTACTTACCATTTTATCTTGTCCGAGGATGGCTGCTGTGTTTTAGGTTTGCAAATCTGTTCTTGGGTACTTCATTAAATGTGTGTGTGTACCAGAACAGATCTACTTATTAGAAAACAATTTGTTTAAATATAGGATAGTATATATGGCACTAGTCTTTATTTCATAAATATATTTTAGTTTTGTACCCTTAACATGAATTTTGTGAGATGGAAGGACATTATTAATATGGTTTTCAGAAATAATTGGTATTACATTGTTATTCTTTAAGTGTGTTGCAAAAAGTTAGAATAATAAATGGGTGTTGACATTCAGATTATATAGGATGCAGACCTAAAAAGGTTATGAGAATAAAATAAGTGCTGAAGTTGTACTGCTTGATCTTATGTAAAATAATAAGGCTTCATCTATTTTTCCTATGACATTTTATTCTACACTACCTACTGACCATCAGACATCAGTGATAAACTCAATGGTTCTCATAAATGCAGTCATAATTTTTTTTGAGGGGGGTGTAATCCTTAACCTCCTTCTCCAATGGTAGAAGTGGATGCTTGCATTGTCACAACACAGTTCCTCCTCTTGTGTTGGCATGTTCCCACCTTTCCACTTAATATGGACTTCTGAGCCAATTTCCCATGTGCAGTATACCACTACCAAAAAAGTCTCCTCTTACTGGATATAGCCAGTGATTGAAATCTCCATCCCTTCCTCATGATGAGTGAGCCCGCATCAGCAACTATCTCCTAGCCACCCCCAACATGCTTTCTCCAGCACATGTGACATTATTTCAACTCATATTATCTGGGTCATAGTCTGTGGCGACCCCTAACTGGGAAAAGCCAAAAGACACAACAAAGTCAGGTCTTTACCCCTCTACACACACTCCAGTGTTTAAGTATTTTCCAAATACTGGAACTGTTAATAGCATTTGTTATAAAATCTTAAATCAGTAAGAGTGGATGTGTTGACAATCATATTACAATTTACTGTGCTATAAGCAGTAAATGTCATAGGATAGTACAGGGTGATGAAGTGATACAGGGTTAAAGCACAACATAAGTTGTTGGCTCCTTTTACTATTACATCATTAAAAGGGGGCACCAAGGGCATAGGAGTTTATGAATTTGAGAATCTGCAATCACAAGCATAAAAAATGCCCTTCTGAAGGGTTAAAAGGATCTGTAGTTTGAGAAACCATTAAGACTTTGCATATACTGCCTTTGTAAAAGGAAGCATAAAAGCATATTTGCACTCTGCTGAAACCTTTAGCCATTCTATCAACATCCCTGCAATAAAACAAGGTCATTTACAACATGCTACCTACACAATACTAAACTTGCATCAACAGCTTTAGGCAAATATTAGCTCTCAAGTTGCTACTGTCTACTTCCTGAATGATCCTTGTTTGCTTACTGTCCTCTTGAACAATGTGTGTTTTTGAAAAAGATGCAAAAGCATAAAGCTTGAGTCAATATTTGGCTACAGCAGAGGGTTATTTAGTGTAAAGAATGTGCCTCTTAAACAAACACATCTGTCATGGCTATTCATCAAACTGCTAAGCGACAGACTGCAGAGTAGTATCTCAGCAGAATTTGAGTGTGTGTGTGTGTGTGTGTGTGTGTGTGTGTGTGTGTGTGTGTGTGTGTGTGTGTAAACATACTTTTTCAGTTTCTCATTAAGTCATTTAGTTGAATGTTTTAAATAATATCTAAGAAGTTTGTCTTCTGTGTGCCACAACAAAAAAATCAGCTTCATAGCAGTCAGCAGTTTGCCTCAATAAAGATACAAAAAATGGATAAACTAATTTTCATATTTTTCATACTCCACATTCACATTTCTATAGCATTAGAAAACAAAAAAGTTTGTCTGTTCTACCCCACATCATGTCTAGAGAAGAGTTAATTAATTTATGCTTGTTTAAGTTTTTACAGATTTGCAGTCAGTGTGATAGACTGACACAGAGGTTAAAGGCTGGGATTGATTCAGCAATACCCTCTAGCAATTCCCAATAGACTTATTTTTCACACACTCCGTTTGTTGACAGTGTGCTTCAGAGCAAGTTACTTCCCCAGACAAGTGTCCCTGGGCATAGCCTGAGATGAACTACATTGGGTCTGTGTACTACCCTGTTAATAAACATATTATTTCTAGTATTACTATATATTCATTTGTTAACTTGTCAAGCCTACTAGGAACAAGACTCCTTTTAGGAGCAACCTGAGATCACTTTCTAACTAACAGACTTCTCAATCACATAGCTTTTTTCCTTCCTTCTTTATTTCATAAGTAGTGGCTGAGTAAAGTTGCACTCATACAGTGAAGCTTGCTAATAGCTGTTAAACTTAACCCTCTGCTTAAGTGTTAGATAACTTTTGGCTCATCCATCCTCTCTCTGCTACTGATATTCGTGCTCATCCAGCCTCTCTCTGCTACCGATATTCTTATTCAAGATACCTAATTTTGTCTTTCCTTCTTAGCATGCATCATGCTTCTTTCTTGATATTCTCTCAGGTTTATTACATACATGCAAAAAGTACTAAATCATTCTGATCATTATATTTGAGGTGGCATTTCGCATCATGTGCCTTTAAGTCAAACAGGATATCAAATAAATTAATTCATGTTATCTGCATGGCTTATGCACAATGTACACCAACCCTTAATTACTTTGGCTGTATTACTGCTTACACAGCTTAACCATCTTGAAATACGTGCCTGCTTATAAAACCACAATTTCAGCATGTAAAAGTAGTCAACAAAAACTAGCTTAGTCTCAGATGACAGATTAGTCATAAAGTTTATATTACAAGTTTAGCCTAATCTAACAATTTTTTGATTTATTGATCCACCCATACAGCCATCTGTTCATTCATCCATCCATCCATCCCTTTCCTAAACTGCTTGCCTTACTGGGATTACAGCGACAGCAAGCTGAACAGTGTAGACCAGACTTTCTAGTCCTGAGCAACAGTTTCCAATTTGTCTTATGGAATATCTAGGCATTGTCCAGAAAGCTGAGAGATATAATCTCTCCAATGTGTCTGGAGTCTGTCTTGAGGCTTTATCCGATTAGGCCATCCTAGGTACATCTACCCATGAGAGGAAACCAGGGGTATCCCCTTGAGGTTCTGAATATACCCCAACAGACTGCTTTCAACTCATAAGAACAGTATTATTCTCTAAGATACTCACTTACTCTGTCAAGGAAATTGAACCCAGTTACTCTGTATAGGAACCACATTTCTGCCACTTCTCTCCATTATCTGTTTCATTCAATAACTTGACAAAGGTCATTGTATTAGATGAAAATGGTAACACAGGCTGTGTGTTAAACTGTGAACTTTGTTCTTTGACCCCATTCTCATTTCATCAACACTGTCTGATACTACACCCAACTAATGGCCAGTCCCCTGCTCCTTTCTACCATCACTCATGAACAAGCACCTATGGGGCTCTAAATTTTCCATTTCAAATTAGCTTTTCTCCCCTCACCTGCAGAGAGTAATCCTCTCTTTTCTGGTAGAGAAACCATAACCTGCAATATATAGCATACTTCTTTTCAACTCATATGTTTCACACTTATTATGTGCTAGAGATCACAATCACCTGAAGCTTGGAGGACAACAGCATCTGCATTAAAAAATGAAACCCTCAGTGCTCCAAAATGTGTACTGTCTCTTGATATCCTGTCAGTCAAAATCATAAAAAAAAGAGACAGCAAACCCTTAGCGGAGTCTTACTCTCATTCAGAATGTGCATGATGTAATGCAGGAGTGTTTCTCTCATTCAGAATGTGCATGATGTAATGCAGGAGTCTTACTCTCATTCAGAATGTGCATGATGTAATGCGGGAGTCTTACTCTCATTCAGAATGTGCATGATGTAATGCGGGAGTCTTACTCTCATTCAGAATGTGCATGATGTAATGCGGGAGTCTTACTCTCATTCAGAATGTGCATGATGTAATGCAGGAGTCTTACTCTCATTCAGAATGTGCATGATGTAATGCGGGAGTCTTACTCTCATTCAGAATGTGCATGATGTAATGCAGGAGTCTTACTCTCATTCAGAATATGCATGATGTAATGCGGGAGTCTTACTCTCATTCAGAATGTGCATGATGTAATGCAGGAGTCTTACTCTCATTCAGAATATGCATGATGTAATGCGGGAGTCTTACTCTCATTCAGAATGTGCATGATGTAATGCAGGAGTCTTACTCTCATTCAGAATATGCATGATGTAATGCAGGTAAGGCAGTCACAACTCCCTTTATCTCCTCAAATACAAAGAATGAATGAAGCATACCAGTAGCGTGGAACTCTAAATTTTTGCAGCACCTCCCTAAAAATATTTTAGGGTACATATTCATATACTTTTTCTAGGTCCAAAAAAGACATGCAGACATTTATTAGAAACTGAAATGGATTGTTAATACCTCTACAAAGAATATCTGATGACCACTTCTCCTTGGACAGCATAAAAGCATGGTGGCTCAGTTGTAAGATTTTTGCCATACACATCCAGGGTTCTCTCCATGATTATGTCAGATTTCTTTGGGGAAAAAAAAAAAACTAAAATAAGTAAATAAATAGAAAAGACTGCAGGTTAATTTTTCATCATGTCAGTTTTTCAGCCATTTCTGTTTTTGATTCATTTCATCCTTGTTTGATGGCATAATAGTATTCATGTATCAATTACAACTTCTCTGTTGTCTTGTTGAAGTTGAAAATATTGCACACTGAATATGTGATAATGTAAACAACTACAGTAGTGTACAAAAAAACAAAAAAACTACTAACCAATTCACTTTTATTTTCTAAAATTGCTTTCAAAGTTCTTACCTAGATTCTCACCCATCACTTTGATAACCCCCCCCTCAAAATTCTCCAGTTATCTTTAACACATTTTCTAAGTAGAATGTATATTAAAAAGTGTAGAAAACTCATGTCTAAATTATTTGGATCTCTCAACCTTATGTGTGTTTAAACATTCTTAATTCACAGGTACATCCTGGTCTTTTCTCTAAAAATTCATTCGATAAAGGCATAACTCATGATACAAAACTATATTATTCAGTTGTTCAACTTCATAGTGACATTCACAATCATATGACATCAATCAGGAAATTTAGAAGTATTTTAACATTTCTCTTCACACATACAAGATGGTAAATCTTGCTGTGAAAATACATATTTTGGAAAACATGTTTTCTAGAGATACTACATCTAAACTTCCTAACGTCCTCCATACTGATGTTAACATCTAAGGAAAGTTACACTTTCTTTGGAAAAAAAACATCAGTAAATTTCGAAAAAATGCTCTTGTTCATCTGTTCCAGAAACAATTTAAACTCACATTTAGCTCCTTTTCTTAAAAGGAATAAATAATCAGTAAATGCTAAACCTCAAATATACTAACATTTGATACAACCAATATGAGAAATACAAATAGACACATGCCAATTGCCCCATAACTATATTTGCAAAAGATGAGGGCACTTGCAACACTACATGTTTGTTTATAATTAATCTGTTTAAATATTAAATAGTTGTGCTCACGTATAACTTCCAGAAAAGTACAAATTGTGTTAATATTATTAGTAGAAAATGTTATTTTCTCACATTAATAAACATTTACTATTCACATACCTTCTCTGAGTGGAGTAATGGTATATAATGAGGTTGCAACTATTGCTGTCAACGCCATATATTCGGGTAAACTTGTTTTATCTAACCAGTGCAATGACTCCAATCCACTTATCACTGTTCCCTAGATACTATCCACAAACAAAAATAGACTCTGGTGCAGATTCAATAAAGCCTACAAGGTGTGCTAAAACTGCACGCATGTTGCGGTGTGACTCACACATTCAGTCAGCGGTTCTACATGCTGTGTAGAGCCACATAAACACAGTAAACATTGTGGCATGCTAATTGCAGCATAAGCAGTGGAATTGTGTGATAAACAACCAACCCAGGATAGAGGAGCTATTCAACAAGCTATAAAGCAATCGTGTAGACTTAGTATAGGCTTTCGACTCGAATTCCAAAACCTATTGGAATACAGGCATGGAAACTATGCTGCACAGAAAGAATGTTAGCGGCTGATGTTACTCTTCTGCATGTGTATGTACAACAGGCCCAAGTCTATGCTGCTGCTTCTAATATACCTCGTCCAAGAAGGAGAAGGATGTTGAGACCCTGTTTAACTTTTCATGGTCTGTGCAAGGTGGAAATTGTATCATGCTACAAGGTGGATAGAGACATACTACAGGAACTTTGCAACCTCAGTTCTCCTCAAATGAGAGCAAGGGCAAACTAAGGGGAACCAATAACCATGGAAACTAAGGTATGTGTAGCACTTGGTCTCTGGAAGGTTCCTGTAGCCATATTCTAACAGGGGATATGCTGAGGGTTTCACAGGCATAATCATCCAGGATTCTCCATCAATTTCTGATTGCTATGCTACAGCATGCTATTGAGTACATACATTTACCCCATACACCTGAGGAGAGAATTATAACTATGCAAGATTTCTACCCTGTAGCACACTTACCTGAAATCCTGGGTGCCATAGACTGCAGGCATATTGAAATCAAAGCACCACCTAGGGAACAGGGAAGGGTGTACATAAACAGAAAGGGCTTCCACTCCATTAACTGCCAGATCATGTGTAATGCTAACGGAATCATCCTAAATGTGTCTGCTGGCAACCTGGTAGTTACCATGACTCCCATATCTGGCACAACTCTAAACTCTGTCAGAGTTTTTTGGGGGGAGTATCCCAAAAGGTCATTTATTGAGTGATGCAGGGTGTGCATTCTAACCATGGCTGATGATACAGCCACACTCAGGTGAGGAGTTAGATGGGGAATCACCAGCTGCTGTGGGTGTAGGTAGATGCAGGCATGTACAATATTCCCTCACCTTGGCCAAGAGGCAATGGATAGGACACATGCTCACCATCTAAGGGGGTACAACTGTCATCCTATGCACATACATACAGTAAAAATGATGCCAGGCAATGCTCACAACCTTTACTTATCCACATAATGGCTGTGTACTGCTAGCATCACACAGAGTCAGCCATGAATTAAAACACTTGTAACTGCCATACTATCAAGGTAAGTGCTTAAACTGGAACAGGGAAAATAAATAGCTAAGAACACAGATTAATTGCAAATACTTGCATACCTTTATTTGACAATGTACCTAAGTAGAAGGTGGGTGAGTTTTATAGCAATGACATCAATATGTGACTGCACTGACTTATGTCAATAGATGTGTTCGCTGACAGCAAATAAGCCTCATGCATCAAAGATACAAACAATTCAAAAGCTTGTAACAAAGCATTACAGTTTTCAAAACAGCATCACAAACACATATATACTTAGCACTCAGTCAGCTATGCACCCTGGACATCAGACAAAAGACTTATATATTCCTGAATCCAGAAGATGGAATTGAGGATATGGCACAGTTATCACCATTTGTACAGGGTGATCTGGGGGGCAGGAGGCCAAGGCTGACACAAAACATAGTGAGCGTGTGTGAGTAAGAAAGACAGGTAGGCAGAAATGTTGATAAATTATCAAATGGCCACTGAGACAGAATGAGCTGTAAGCCTCATGAATGAACCATTTACCCATTATGTGTGTATCTGCATGGGCACTCAAAGTGCAATGTGTCTGAACGTCTGCAACAGCACAACCAAGCTCTGTGCTAGCTCTACATCCTGGCATGTTGGACAGGTGTGAGCTGTGCATGGTAGATGTAACAGTTCATTATCGTCACCCCTGAGTGAGAATTGGCTCTACCAGGAGTTGCACTGGCATGTTCATGCCCATGGTCAGATGTACTGCTGCTATCTGAACATGACTGATATGTGCTTAATGAGCTCTCCTCATGAGTACGCCCAGAACCACAACCCCATGGCCTACCACATCTGGGTGTGTTCAGTTCAACCACTGATGGAGCAGTGGAAGTAGTGCCATTACAGGAGCAGGATAAGGCATAGCTAACATCAGATGGTGTGCTGACTTGCATCCATGTGGATACTGTCCTCCTCCCAGCAGATGTTCTATCGCAGACACTGACTGTTCTATCATGTCATTCACCCAATCCACTGAATCGGCTAAACTGCAGAGGCAGTCAAACACATCAGCCTGTGCCAGATCTACAATCATAAGCATGTCCTCAGAGGCCCTAGTGGAACATGGCTGTGCCTCCATGACAGCCCTAAACATACATTGGGTGGCATGTAAAGACACACCAGAATCAGGTGGAGGGTCAACACTAGGCCTACTCCAAGCACCCCTAAAAACCCTCCTGCATGGCACCTTGCCCACACTTTGGCTACAGCCATAGTCAACCAGCACTGAAGCCACAGTAACCACACCACCCTGATCAACTGTGTCACCCTCCACCTGTCCAATACCTGAGGGCACAGTGGAACATGCATGCACAGGCCTACTGACTGTGTCTGAGTGAAATAGAAGAGATGGCTGAATGTCAAACTCAGTGCCAAATTCAATGTCTGCATCCCCCCCCCCCGACTGTGCCTCTGTTTGGCCACCATCATCATCAGAGTCTACCGATACTCTGATATCAGGTGTTAAGAGTCCTACACTTCCACAGTCAAGAACACCTGTGCTAATAAGCAACAAACACAGGAATTAAATTAATAATGCACTAAATATTTAAAACAATGTATATGATAACAAACTAACACTGGTCACACTATTGCAGATAGTACAGCAACACACACAATCTCACTCACCTCACACATAGGTCATCAAAATCAAAGAAAAATGTTTGCCTCACCATGTGCAGATGACTCCACACTTGGTAGGAAGGATGGTCCTGGAAGAAATTAATCAAGGTAAGGACACAGATTAAACATCACAATTGCAATATCACAGGGATTCAGTGAATACCCAATTTTGCCTATATATATATCTATGGTTTTAATTGAAACTTGGCTGACATGGCCACCCATAGCCCATGTGTAATGAATAAATGTGTCATTAAGTCTATTTATTTTTCAATAGGTACATAAAAAATAAATATCCACAGAAAGTATTACTTATTTATTAACATTTCTTTACTGGTAATATCCAACTTGGAATGAAGCCAATTTCCAGTGGAGGAATGGTCCAGATGCATGTCTTGCATGGGAGGAAACCGGAATACCTAGAGAAAACGCTCATAAATGCAGGGAAGGCATGCAGACTCTGCATAGAAAGCACTCCAGCTGAGAATTGAACCAGAGACCCTCTTGCTGTGAGGTGACAATGCTACCACTGCACCATTAATTATTATTCACTTATTATTTTTTTCTATATTTTACTATACAAGCAATCCTTACAACTTACCATATGTAAGCTTACCCGGAAGCTCCTCCTGGCACATACTTGCCCTCCCAGAAACATCAGCACCAACATCAAACATGTTGGTGTGCAGTTTCCACTGAGCTCTTGGGATCTCTGACAGTGGGCAGGAAATCATTTGTTGTCAGTGGTGGCTCGATAGCAGCCCCCCCCATAGGCAGCTGTTCACATGCAACTGCAGCTCCTGTCCTCTGGGCTGATGAAATCATATCAGTGGCCTTATGACACACCTGATCATAAGTTCTGGTTTGACATCCTACTGCATTTATCATCACTGGCTGGTTCCAAATCTGCATTCTGAAAACCATATCCCCATGTCCTCTCTCAACCAGAAAGGTGCCATGGTGCCTGAATGCCTGCACTATTACGTCATGTTCAGAGTCACTGAAAGTTTTTTTTGTGGATTTGTATACTTGGGTGCCATAATCCTATGTGACATAAAACAGAGAATGATACAACACATAAAGATCACAAAATTAAATTCCTGCTTATATACACATATTTTTCAAAATTAAGCACTACAGACACACATTTAAGTTCTTAAACTTGATGGTTATCTGGTTGCACACATAACACTCACACAAAAAACAATATTTGGTCCAAGACAAGAAAAAATACTTTAGTAATGTATTGTTTCCCACTGAAATAACAGGATGACTAAACATTTTCAAGAGAAAACCTCTTGAAATACAACCTTTGTTGTGGCAACACACAAATGGTAGTTGGTACCCCACCCCCAAATCAACATGCAAATAAAAGTTTGTTCAAACCAAGGAACACCACATAATTAAATTGTTATATATGCTTTCAACTAAATTCTCACAATGTGTGCACATTTACAACAGACAAGTCAATTCCATATGATTACCATTCACCTCTCACTGTGCCCACCACTCCCCTGGAGGTGTCTCTGGGCAATTTTAGAAGAATAATACCTATGTTATTCACATAGAACATTACATTTCTATGAAATAACATAGAAGATTGTAAGATCATTTTAACAATAACACTTGTGATGAAATCTAATATCCTATCTCAGAAATGTTAATACCTACTAAAAATGCCTATGCCAACAGTGAACTATAAGAAGTACATACAGATAAAAGTTCCATTTTCTACTGCATTTATTTACTTCATAACATTATACAAAATCTAGAATGCACTCAAAAATACAATCATACCTTAGCAAGATTCGAGTCCTTCTTTGCAGATAAACCAAAAGGAATCACAATCTTCACTTATCTCAAATACACAAGTCTCATTACCTTCAAGTTCACCCACACAGTTACCTTTTAATAGTTTAGATTCAGGCCTCTGGGCATGGTGAAGATGCATATGAGGTATGAACTCATTAGAACTGATGAATCACAAACTTTTGACTTCATCTAGCAGGTGTAAACATAGTGTAGGCTGTACAACACTGTTAGTTGCTAATGGCTTGCAACTGTGGATGATTAGTGGGAGGGAGAAGGAAGACACAACAATTCACACTACCTTACCTAAATTGGGTGTGTCACCGAGGATAAACCTACAAAGTGCAAAAGAAACTGTAGCAAGCTTTTAAATGGAACTAAACAGCACACCTTTTCTCCTTTTTGTTCACTAACAGCCAAACACTCCTGCCTTTGCTGAAAATGTTTTTCACTGTCGTGTATTTCTATCATACATTTAAAGGACAATGATACAAAATGCACTACATACTGCATGTCTGAGAGTACAGCACAGATAAGAGAAGAATGAACAGAAGATCTGCACTGGTGCAAGCATAGTCATAAATAGTTTTGCGATCAATCATTGCACTAAATATGTAAGCCACACATGCACAAACAAGTGAGACTGTACAAGTGTATATGTCTTGTTAATACTGTGGAAGAAATGGAAATTGTTTGCCTGTACATGATTTGCTTTTCTACTGCAAAGTTATTTCTGTAGAAAAGGGAGATAAGACAATCCTAGTATGTGTTGTAGTTTCATTAGCATGATAGTTCATATCCAGAGTTGAGTAAAAATGTATGTGTCTTAAAATATTTTGTAATGTTGTTTTATTCTTTTAAATATTAACATTTGTGTGGCTTAGCGCAAATATGGTGAACTGGATAAATATTTTAAAAGTAATGGAAGTTGCTTTAATGATAAGGACAGCATAAAACAGAGCTGTGACTCAATTGTGTGTGTAGTAAACCTGGTAAGCACAGTGATACATACAACACATAGGATATGTAGATCATGGTTCAAGTCCTGCATTTTTTCTTTTAATGGTAAAATTTAATAAACATATTTTACAATAATAATGTATGTTGAGATTTCCTCCCTTATTTGCATGTTGCTCACCTCAAACACAGTGTAATACCACAAACAGTAAGGTGACATTGTCATGACATTGTCAGTTTCAAAAATATACATTAACATCTTTTGCCTTCCATCATGCAAACACTCTAAGTGGCATTGTACAGTGGTCAGCATGCTTCCCTAACACCTGTAGACAATAAAGAGACATTGTCAGCTTCTGACAAGATACATTGTAGCATGTGTGGTCTTCCATCATGCAAACATGCTTAGTGGCATTGCGCTGCAGTCAGCAGACATACTCAGTAATGAGTCCAAAAATTACACCTGCTGCCTAGCTCTACCTGTGGCAAGAAATGTAAGTTAATCGCCACAATACAGTTGAGCCAGGGCTCCTATTCAACAAAATCTAAGTTTCATTAATGCTGGTCCACTGTAATTTAGATAAAAATTAACAATATGAAAATAATTTTGCATAATAATAACTATGTATAGCAGGTAGATTGGGCATACACATGGTATCATTTATATTACGTGTCTAACTGTGGATATCAATACAATCATGGTTATACAATTAAAAATTAATTTTCTGAACTTTCATGCCGCACACATACATGGTTAACCAATCAACTTTTTAATGTGTGTATATATAACTAATGAGCATGTCTGACAAAAAAGTCCTCAGTGGCAATGAGCATTCTGGACAGTAATGACTGTATGAAATACAACTGTCACTCAGCCTTCCTTGTGGAAATTGATGTAAGTTCATGGCTATAATACAAGTGAGCTAGGGTTCTAATCTAGTGTACGCCAAATTTTATTAATACTATTACACTCAATTTTTGAAAATATAGAACAATATAAAGATTATTATACATAACAGAAACTATGTACAACAGTGGATATGATATGAATTATATGTGTGAATGAGGTTATACTGACAATTATGTTGCTGTATTTAAAATTATCTTTTCTGCCCTGGGATGGACTTCATACTTCATTGATGATCATATACTAATGAATAGATAAATTAATTAATGAACATGTCTAAAAAAACACTTCTTCTATGGCAAGAAGGAAAAACACTTTTGTAGAAGACTATCCCTGGGATTCAGCAACCTGTGCATGGAGTGCAGGAACAGTGCAAGAGCTGCTGCAGGCAATATGGCCGACAAGTGATCCAGGAACGAGCTTCCAGGACTTGCACGAGTGTTCCTACACTATTCCTGCACAGACACCACTGCTATATGCTAATTACCCCATTTGCTAGTGAAAACCATGCAAATGAGGCAAATTAGCAATCCAGGAAGCAGGCAGGCATCTGTGCAGGAATAGTGTAACCTGCAGAAATGTATTCGGTTACTAACCAAATACATTTCTGCAAATTACAAAACTGAGGCATGACGGCTCCAAAGAAAGCATGTATTCAATGTAGTAGGCATGCCAATGGCCAAATATATCGCCATTGGTATGGGAAATAGTTGCAAAATTATAAAAAATAACTTTTTTTTTTTTGGCCGATTTCGGCTGTTTAAGCATAAGGCAGTGGTGCACAAACGGGTTTGGCCCGAAAATAAGAAAAAAAGTTGGAAATAAGCTTTTGAACCCAAATCAGCCCCCCAGATTCTCTATGCCTTGCACGGCATGCAAGATCAGTGCAGGAGCTCTAGCAGGAAATATGTCTGCCGTGCGATCCAGGAATAGCCTGCAGGGGCATGCACGAGCGCTCCTGCACTAGTTCTGCACTGACTAAGCCCCTGTATGCAAATCACCCCATTTGCAGGAGAAATCCATGCAAATGAGGTGAATTTGCGATTCAGGAAGCATGCAACTGGGCATGCAGGACTAGTGCAATCTGCAGAAATGTACTCGGTTAATAACCGAGTACATTTCTGCAAAATCCAAAACAGAGCTGTGACAGCTCCAAATAAAGGCTGCATATCAGTTAGGAAGCATGCCAATGGCCACGTATAAGGCATTGGCATTGCAAACAGCCAAAAAAATAAAAATATCAGCTTTTATTTTTTTTTTTAGCCGATCTCAGCTGTTTAAGCTTAGGGCAGTGGTGAGCAAATGGGATGGGGGGAAAATAACAAAATAAACCTAATTTAAGCATTCTAACTAAAATCACTATTCTTCCATGCAAGTCAATGGCAGGCAGAAGACACCATGGGCAGTGAGCAGTGGTTGCTAAGGGGGAGGCTCAGTGTGAGACATTAGCATTAGCAGGCAATCCTATGCAAATGAAGGGAATGATAGTGAATCCCAGTTTTCCCTGGCATGCTAGTCAGGTCCCAACAGTGTAAGAGTAGGAATAGCTTGGTGCAAGCCTAGGAGTTAGGTGACATCATGGGAAGGGGTGTCAGGCATTCTGTAAGTAGATTGGAGCCCTGTGACTTGGGTTTGCTCCTAGCTTGGCACAGCTAAGCTAGGGGATGTGTCTGAATCTGCCCAGCACTCTTTACATTACCTAAGCAGGTGTGCGTGCAGCACACCGGGTTTTAAAGGAGGAAAAAAAAGTTAAACCAGGAAATAGCAGCACTGTGCACATTTGAGCACTCTGTTTGTGCGGCGTGCCCCCGAGCTTAAACAGGAAGGCAATGGGAAGGGAAAACAGCAGTAGGAAGGTAATCAAGAAGAACTAGCATAGTTGGCAGGTGAAATGTATCAGAATCAGCCAATTACACAGGCAGCAGGACAGCCCAGCCCAGAACACTACTATAAACTAAGCAAACACCTTCCCCTCTGGTTTTTCCCCATACTCTACACCACCGGTGTATATAAGCGGGAAACTTTTAACAAACAAACCTACAAAATAAGAGGGTCTGCAGCAGGCAACATAGAACAACATGTGTAAGAGGCTGAGGGTGGTGAGGATGTGAATGCTGCCAATCAACCCACAGTGAGGAGACGAAGAGAAGTGTACAGACCCAGGGTAACCTACCAGGGGCTACATGAGCTGGAGTTAGTGAAGTGCTAGAGGGTGGACAGGGACCTCCTACAGCAAATTGTTGAGCTGTGCCAGCCACGTCTGACACACCAAATTGACCGAAGGGAACCCATCCCAGTGGATACCAAGGTATGTGTAGGCCTAGGAATACTAGCCACAGGTACCTCCCAAAGCTCATCTGGGGATATCATGGGGATATCATGGGGATCTCACAGGCATCAGCATCCAGAGTATTCCACCAGTTCCTGGACGCCATGTCAGCACATGCCAGTGAGTAGGTATATTTCCTCAACACCCATGAGGTGTTGGCCAGCAGTATGTGTTTCTTCCACCAAATAGCAGAATACCCTGAGGTAGTGGGTGCTATAGACTACACACACATATGCATCAAAGTACCACCCAGTGATCAGGGTAGGGTCTACATCAACCTCAAGGGCATCCCCTCCATCAACTGCCAGGTTGTCTGTAATGCCCACGGCATTATAATGAATGTGTGTGCTGGCTGCCCTGGAAGCTATTACAATTCCCACAATTGGCATCTGATGCAGCTGTACCAGAGATTTGCCAATGGGGACATCCCCTACGGTCACCTAGCAGGGGATGCTGGTACACACTGGAGTAGTGGTTAATGACACCCATCAGAAATGCACACACACCTGAACAAGAATGCCATAATGAGGCACATGCACAGACCAGACTTATAATAGAGCGTGTGTTTGGGATGCTCAGGTCATGGTTCCGGTGTCTGGACACATTCAGTGGAGCCTCGCAGTACTCACCAGCTACATGTACCCAAATTGATATGGTATGTTCCATGCTACACAATATGATCCTGGGGAAACAGCTGCAGCAGGAACAGCACGGGGAAGGGCCACATAGCCCCCCACCAATGCCAAGACTTGCACAGGCACAGAGTGACTCGCAGAGACAACGCATAGCACATACACTGACACAGTAGGGACCCAGGGAATGACACCTCTCTCTGACTCACACATGCAGTAAAAGGGATGCCAAACATGACACTACCTGTGCTGAATCATTTATAGGGAGTGTACTATGTGCATCGACATAGACAGCCCTCCAGCACCATCCACAATTCTGGAACACCCACAAGGTAATTCAATCAACCTACCAATTGCCAAATGGAGTAGAATATGTATCTATGATATGGATGTTAGCATGCAAGGGAATTGGGTGGCTGAAGGTTATGGCAGTAGAAAGTAGACACCCATAGTGGCAGCATGACATCTGTAACACATACTGGAGTCACCATAGTAACCATTACTACACAGGGTGACAAAAATGCCACTGCAGGAAATGTGCTGGGAAACATGTGTGTCCATATGACTCACACATGCCAGTCAGGGAGGTTCACATAGCCAACAGCAGTCTCAGCCAGCAGGACAGGTGTAGACAAACCCAAACAGAGCCTGTGCTATGGCCTCTGAATGATGGCTATGGGTAACCTCCCCCCCAGGCCTACACAGACAGACTACAGCAGGTCAGGCAGTGGAATGTTAGTTCTGAAGGGTAGGAAGTCAGACACTAATATGTAGGGCAACCAAAGCTAAAATCTGTAGTACACTTGTATGCCTCTAGTCAGCATGTCAGGTAAGAATACAGAATGAAATGGAGTACCTGACATACCAGTACAGTCATAGCAAATGTGTTCATGTGTCAGGTGTGCTCCCCCCATCCTACGTAGTAATGTAATAACAGTCAGGTGTGTGCCCCCCAATCCTATGTAGAAATGTAGAAATAGTCAGGTGTGCCCCCCCATACTACGTAGAAGTGTAGAATAGTCAGGTGTACCCCCCAATCCTGTGTAGAAATGTAGAAATAGTCAGGTGTGCCCCCCCATCCTATGCAGAAATGTAGTAACAGTTAATGCCAAATGATCAACGGATACCCTGCAGAAACAGCATGCTACCTGTAGGTATACAACACAAAGGTCAGCATTGCAATACAAATTACCTGGACTCGATCCACACATTCAATACAGACAGGCATACTGGGCATGCTCACACACTTAAATACATGAAGGCCATTTCTACAACCACCAGTGGACCAGACATATCTGGCAGTCGCAGATGTTAGTGCAGACACCCCTCGGTATGCACCACTCATGCATTGCACACACAATGGATAGGAATACAGACATATATGTAAGGACAATACACTATAATAAGCCAAAGGTAGACATACATAGATGTGTGGAAGAGGGTGACTGTGGCAAGGAGCCATCCAGTCCTGTCCCACCCAGCCACAACCACATAAGGTTCAAATGTCACTAACTGCAGATACTAGCCACTGGTATCTGTCAGCATTACAGACTATGTGATGCACATGCTAGCTGTGCAACATGACTGTACAAGGAAGTAGTCATCTAGCAGCTGTATACACGTACCTGTGAAATATGACCCTGTGTGTGCCCGCATATCATGTGTCAACCTCTAGATGAATGGGTTATGACCCATGCACACACACTGCCCTCCCCATAGCCCTACTATGACAAGCCTGCTGAGGTCATCCACTGTGAAATACACCTTTGGGAAAATTGTAGCCCAATAATTTCTGTGGCGTGTCCCATAACTGCATACTGCTGTAGTGTGATAAACTAGTTAGGTAGGAGTTTCAATCCCAGACAACTGTGTTTGTGTGTCTGTCTGTCTGTGTAGAGAACAATGCTTTTTAGGTTAGTCACACTCCCTACAACTGAAATTCTCAACTTTGGTAAGGCTGCTGATGTCATCCACCAAGAATTACATGTCTGGGAAGTTTGTAGCCAAGTAATTTCTGTAGTGTATGCCATGCCCGCTTACTACTGTAGTGTGACAAAATAGTTGGCAAGGGTGTGTGTGTTTGTGTGTGTGTCTGTCTGACTCTGTCTGTGTAGAGAGCAATGCTTTTTTGGGTAGTCACACTCCATACAATTCGAATGCTCTACTTTGGTAAGGCTGCTGATATCATCCACCGAGAAATACACCTCTGGGAAGGACGTAGCTCTGTAATCTCCATAGCACGTGCCATAACTGCGTACTGCGGTAGTGTGATATAGAACTCTGGTAGGGTTCTCTTCCCACCCATGACAGTTCTGGATGTTTTGTGTGTGTTTCAATGTCTGTGTAGGGAGCAATGAATTTTAGGCTAGTCACACTCAATACATTTTAAATGCCCTACTTTGGCAATCCTGCTGATGTCATCCAGTGTGAAATACACCTTTGGGGAAGGAGTTTTCCATTAATCCCTGTGGTGCATCCTATGACAGCTTCATGCTGTAGTGTGATATAGACCTCTGTTAGGGGTTCTAAATCCAGACATGTTTTGCAATATCTGTGTAGGGAGCAATGCATTTTAGCCTAGTCACACTCACTACAATTCGAATGCCCTACTTTGGCAATCCTGCTGATGTCATCCAATGTGATATAAACCTTTGGGGATGGAGTACTCCAGTAATCCCCGTGGTGCATCCTATAACAGCTTCATGCTGTAGTGTGATATAGACCTCTGTTAGGGATTCTATACCCACACATGTTGGTTGTGGATGTTTTGTGTGTGTTTCAATGTCTGTGTAGGGAACAATACATTTTAGCCTAGCCACACTCACTACAATTCGAATGTCCTACTTTGGCAATCCTGCTGATGTCATTCCTTGTGAAATATACCTTTGAGCAAGGAATTCTCCAATAATCCCCGTGGTGCATCCTGTAACAGCTTCATGCTGTAGTGTGATATAGACCTTTGTTAGGTGTTCTATACCCACACATGTCGGTTGTGAATGTTTTGTGTGTGTCAATGTCTGTGTAGGGAGCAATGCATTTTAGCCTAGCCGCACTCACTACAATTCGAATGCCCTACTTTAGCAATCCTGCTGATGTTATCTAATGTGAAATACACTTATGGGGAAGGAGTACTCCAGTAATCTCCATGGTGCATACTATAACTGTGTAGTGTTGTAGTCTAATAAAATAGTAAGGTATGAGTTCTAATCCCAGACATGACAGGTGTGTGTGTGTGTGTGTGTGTGTGTGTGTGTGTGTGTGTGTGTGTGTGTGTGTGTGTGTGTGTGTGTGTGTGTGTGTGTGTGTGTGTGTGTGTGTGTGCGTGTGTGGCTGTGTTTGTAACTTGTATCATGTGTGGAGGTGGTTGTGAGTGTGTAACAACTGGGCCCAATGTGGAGTGGGATTTGTTAATTTCTTATATGGTGGCCCAAGTATATATTGCAATGTCCACCGTACAGAGATAACAGATGTGAAATAGTCGAAAGGCTGGAGTGCAAATCCATACCCATATATGTGAAATCAAGGCCAGGCAGACAAAGTTAGCAACCCTAGTATTACCCAGAGAACACTCTCAACCCATGTCTCATACACACATACACTTGCCTAGGCAACAGCCGCTATGTTGGTAGTACACAGCATATTGCCTACTGATAGTAACTATGGAGTGATTGCAGTAGCCTACAGAGGGCATGGCACCCTGTCCATCTGTCCAATAGCACATACATGCAGACAGTGAACCTTCCCCATGTTCCCCACTGGACATCTGCAACACCTGTGGTGCCATCAAATGTGACCCACAAAGACATACCATGCCTGAAAACATGACCTGTATGGACAGATGCCACTGACACCAGGGAATGCTGTTAGCATGTTATCAATGTAGGTGTAGGGTAAACCTGCTGTCCATTACCAGTTCCCGCTACATGAGGCCAGGTCTGGCACATCTGATGATAGATAATCTGTGTAAACAATGTGGGCCAGACACCCCAGGTACAGTTCCACATAGGTTCATATGTGTGTACTAGGCTATCTGCCTGAGGGCATCTATAAGCCTAGCCAGAATGTGTTGGATTTTGCCGCCCCCTTAGATTAGTTCCCTGTGCCTCAGTCCAGCAGAGCCATTAGTTCCCTGTGCCTCTGTCCAGCAGAGCCACTGCAGTGATCCCCGGGGTAAATTTTCTGTTTCCCATCCACTCATCAAGGTTTCTCTTGAAGAGTGTTAGTGAGGGGCTCTGCCTAATGTAGAATGGAAGCCTGTTCCAAAGCATGGGGAGTCTCTGGGACAGGAATCTATCCCTCCAGCACATCCTATTTATCGTTGTGGTGAGATTTCGATCCCTAGAGCTTGTGGCTCTTGGGGATTTGTTTTTTTAGGTGGAGCATGTCCATCAATTCTGGGTTGGACATGGCCTTGTATGTCAGGCACAGATCACATCTGAGTAAGCGGTATGCAACCGAGTACAGCTGGAGTTTCTTCAGTAGGGCTGCATAGGGCACATGTTTGAGGCCAGTAATCCACTTGGTGAGGTACTTCTGTGGTCTTTCCAGCTGTTGCAGATGTCTTGTAAGGTACATCCCAAATGGGGAGTTGTACTCTATGATGGGTCTGATGAGTGATGAGTAGAACGGCACAATAACATCTTTTATTCTAGATGCAAACCCTTTTGTGATTAGGTGGGCCACATAGAAGGATTTTCTAACCACCTTGGCAATATGATTATCAAAGGAGAGATTACTATCTACTTGGGTCCCCAGATCCCTTATTACATTTTCTGTATTTAGGGGACTACCACGTATGTGGTAGTTCGTGGGTACTTTGTTTTTTTCCAAAGGGGATGACTGTGCACTTTTGGCATTTAGCTTGAGGCCATGATTTTGACACCAGGTATCCGTCTCAGTGAGACCCTTCTGGAGGATGTCTGTATCAGCTGGAGAGTCAATTATGGCCCCACAGTTTGCAGTAATCTCCGAACTAGGTCAGTCATAGTTCTCCTGTTCTTGCCTGTACCTCTGAGAAGTATATACCGAACAAGAGGGGTCCCAGGACTGAGCCGTGGGGGAACGCCACTTGTAACTGGTTTAGAGTCAGACCTAGAGCCTGCAACTCTCACCATGTGGGTTCTATCCATGAGCCAATTGGCAACCCATCTCTTGATGTATGGATTTATGTTCAGGATGGTGAGCTTGTCTATAATACCATAATGAGGAATGGTGTTGAAAGCCTTTGTGAGGTCTAGGTAGGCTGTGTGGACCTCCTTTCTCTCATCTATAGCCTTGGTAACTGTCTCAAGGAAGTCCACCAGGTTTATGAGGCATGATCTGTCCTTAACAAAGCCAATCTGGGTAGGGTCCTATGTTTGAAGGTTCCCAATGTCTTTGTTAATGAATTCCATAATGATGCGCTCCATAGCCTTGCAGACCAGGCTAGTCAGGCTTATAGGGCAATAGTTCCTGGGGTCCGTTGTGGATCCACCTTTGTGGACCAGGATAACTGTTGCTGTGCACCACTCTATGGGTACATAGCCTGTAGAGAGGCTGAGTTTGAACAGTGTGTTTAGATGAGGGGTTAGTTCATTTTGGAGCTCGTGTAAGACACAGCCTGAGACACTGTCTTCTCCCATTGAATCTGTGATGCTGTACAAGTCACTGTACATGCATGTGGGAGGTGTGTACATCACAAACACCATCCATGTCATGGACTAAGGAACACATACATGGCAAACAATGCACAGCATTGGCCACACGCAATACTCACCCAGGTGACTGGATTGTGAATACAATACCCACCTGTGTGGGTAAATCCAGAAACTACACCCCTGAGCCACAATGAAAACCATTGTCATGTGACCTGATGCCAAGGGATACTCATCACCTAGCTTGTATAGCCGTCTGGTACACCCATGCATGTCAGTACTGGCACCATGTGTGCGTGTGTGTGTGTGTGTGTGTGTGTGTGTGTGTGTGTGTGTGTGTGTGTGTGTGTGTGTGTGTGTGTGTTGTATGATGTGTATGTTCACATTCACACTCACTACAACCCCCATTGGCTTACTGAAGCATGCTGTCTGATATCAGACACCTCCCCATACCATTTGCCCACATAACCTCTGTATGACCCCTGTGGTTCATGTGATACCCGCACAGTAATGTGTTGTGGCAATCTCACTAGTGACGAGTTGTATTCCTGGCCCTGCCAAGTGTGTCAATGTGTGCGCGTCCCTGTGAGAATGTGGCTGTGTTGATGCTGGCTCCTGTTCTTGCGGACAGGCACGTGTACTACATCTACCGAATAGCTACCATGTCCTTGTTGCAGATGTCACTCACCATCACATATATATTCTGAGGGCTCTGCAACATATAACCTATGTGGCACATCCAATAACTGCATTAAAATGTGATAGCACTACATAGTCTTCAGGGGTTTGATACCTTGAGCTGGTAGATGTGTGACCCAAAACATGCTTAAGTTTTACTCTCCCACCCCTCCCTGACTTGTCTTTGCCTCGGTCTGCCTCTCTGAATCCCTCTCTGGTGGATGTGGAGACCTACACCTGCTTTGCTTAGGCAGCAGCATGTGTATTTTAAGTGATGCTCATGATCAGCTGATGGCCTCTGCATGAATTGCAGCCCTCCTCTAGCTGATTGCATGTGGAACAGCTGTGGTAACATTCCCATAGCAAATTGCATGGAAACACACTCCAATATCTAAGAACATCATGTTGGTGTTGGGCCTTTTCATTCACTGTGAGCAGGAACTCAATCTGTTTTTTTGGCAAACAGCATCTCAGATGGATTTGAGATTTACCTCTAACAGCATACACTTTGGAAACAGGGCAACACACAGGATTGGGATGTGCCTGACCTGACTACAGACTGTAAGTGCTGCTATACTGCATTTGAAGTAATGTTGGTTTAACAGGGTGTGTGTGTGGATATGGCTGTCCTACATGTTCTAATACCTGCCATGTCAGTGTTATGTTTATGCAGAATCCCCATCTGTAGGGTCATCTGCAGATTGGACAGTGTGTGGTGGCTTTGGTTTCATGTGTTACCCACAGAGCATATATCTGTGAACTGCAGAATTTTGTGTGAGGATTGCAGTCTGTAGATGGTGAAAGCCATGATGGTTACTGACTTCATATCCCTCATAGGACATATGTTGCAACAGACCCTGTTGCAACAGTAAATGTATGAGGTTATCACAGCAACATGTCAATATTGGCCCTGTGTATGTGCTTCCAGCCACAACTCTGTCAACCTTTGTACATATGTCATGCATTAAGATGTGCATATGTGCTGTACACCATAATTAGTGTAATCATATCTGATAACAAGCTAGTGAGATATCAGGCTACTACACATGTTATGTACAGTAGGGGTTATATTTGATGATATAACCTGGAAATTCTGTGGTTGTGTATACAGTACTGAGGTCTGTGTACTTATGGTGAATGTCGACAGTGTGTGTATTGTTAATATGTACTTTGGCCTGTATACAGACTGTGATAGATGCCATTGTTCTTGGTCCCGTCCTATCTGATGTTACATGCTGCCACTGTATGTTACCGTATTGGCTAACATGTTTGCAGGGCCATACACACATGTCCCATACCACAGACAGGCATCAGACCACACTGTGTAGCGGCCCAGTATATGTAGGGTTGGTGTGTGAGTGGCACATATGAGGATGGTGTTGAACAGATAGTCAATATACTGTAATATTATGCTAACTTACCATATGTGGCTGTGGCTGTATTCACATTGGTTGCGGTTATGTACTTTCACACAGGTGTATCTTATCCTGTGCTGTGACATGCCTGTAGAGCCTGCTATATATGCAGGTACATGTGCATTAACCCATAGGAGATATAGGCCAGTGTTGAGCTAGTCTGCCTGTAGCCTGCACAGTGCCTTGTTACATGCCTAGCAGCTTAGTGTACTTACCCAGTGAGATGTCATGTCCAGATACTTGCTAGATGTACTGCTGCTGGACCTCACTTAACAGTCATGTATGTCAGACAGAGCAGTGGGGTGCTGTACAGATGTATGTCAATATCTAGTGGGTAGTATATGGCCATGGCACCTCTGTACCAGCAGTTATTATATGTCAGGACAGACAGGGGTGTATGAATGCATAACCTATGGGGGCAAATATATACCAGTTGTTATGTGTTATACCCATCTACATGGCTGTTAACATCCAAATTGTCAGGCTTGGTCCGCATGTTTTAGACTAAGGGGTTCTGTGTATACCTCTGGACTGTCCAGGGTGTGTCAGTATGTCCACATATATTGGCCAATATCTCTGCTGTAGTCCACAGGAGCATTATGTGCTAGCAGTGGTACTGTACTATGATGTCCTTAGGATGTCTGTTAGTAGCCAATGGCGCACATGTGAAAAGCAGATGTGACCTCCCACACACACCATGTCTGTGAAGACAATCCCTATTACAGTAGCAATAGTCTACTAATATACCTGCTATACATACCTGACATCCCCTTGCATTACGAAGTTGGGACTATAGGGCTGAGGTAGGGCTACACTCCATGTTCAGGACATATGGTGAAAATATATGTATATATAATTATCCAGATATCTATATAGATATTCACATGTATACATATCAACATATATAGATGGGTATGTATATGTACATAGATATACATATACACACCCAGATATACATATACAGGGCAACATATGTCTACACATATAGAGATAGTGACACATATGTACATATATGTATGGATATCTACATATATATTGACAGCAGTAGGTATATCAGAATAGATATGTATGCACATATAGTTATAGATATCTGCATATATACCAACATAACTAGGCATATCTGTACACATAGAATGCGCATACATATATAGCTATATACACATATATCTATATATACATATATGTATATCTATATATACACATATGTATATATATATATATATATATATATATATATATATATATATATATATATATATATACATGTACATATGAAGAGATGTACACATGACAATGTATATGTAGCACTATACAGATGTGTATACAGACATATGTATGAGTATACATGTGTATGTACATGTAGACATATATAGACCTATTATATGTACACAACCATATTCCTGGCATGAGTAAATGTCACGGTTGTGTATACACCCTCCCACATGTATCTTACCATATGTATCTGCTATGTGCACATGATGAAACAACATATGTGATGCAACAGTCATATTAATAACAAGGACTACTCAATTTAGGAACTACAGGCAAATATTCAATACTACTCAATATGTGTACTCAATATGTGTATTGACAGCTATATTGGTAAAACAACAAGCAGTCTTCACAGTGGTCATGGCATAGTGGTTAAATGCTGTGACTTCAGTGTAAGGGATCCTGGGTTCAAAACCTGCAAGGGTTGTTCACTTTGTTTGTGGGCAGGACAACTGCTGTTGGATACAGAGTGGTAAAAGCAGCTTTAAGCAGGTTTACGTGGGTTTGCACAAAGTTACATGGTGCTACGCTATGGGTAAACGTATGGGCACTTACACAGTGTAGTCAGCGCTTACCAGCGTGCAAATCAGCTTAGCTGTTATATTGCAGCAATGTTGATACTTGCTAAGCATAGCTTAGCCCTGGTAACCAGGACACACAACCCAGTCTGATAACCTGTAATAAGTGTATGTAATGCCATGTACAATACATGCACCTATGTTCTGTCATTACAGTAGCAAGTGGTGTGAGTGTCATGTGTGGGACACAGACATATATGAGGCCTGTACAACACTGTTATCCATGTGAATATGTTACATACAAGTGTAGTAGCCCAGGGTATGTGCTGTCACACTGGCATGTAGTGTATCATGGCAGTACTACTGTTGACAGTGCTAACCCAGGCAAGAGCAGAGTGCTTAATGTAGTACTGACAACAAGCACACCTGCGAGCATGGCTGGATACTGAGGACTCCCTGTTGTATCCCTGGCGTGTGAGCTGTGTCACAGTATATACCCCTTACTGGTCTGTCAACCCACTCATGCTACTGCATAGCTACCTGCCAAGTGGATGACTGTCAGTCCCTGTACAGATGTGCAGATGGCAGGTGTCCAGCTGGGATATGTACAGGCAACCTATGCTTGATTGACACCCTACTACGCATGTGGCATGTGCACGAGATGCATATCTCTGTAGTACCAACGTTGGGGTATACTATGGGTTGTATCACAGTTGCGGCCAATGTGTGATGGTGGGTATGGCAGAGTGTCATCATGGGTTTCAGTGAGTACAATATCCAGTGGGCAATGTGGGTACTGTGTACACTGTTATTACACCAAGGTACACCAGGTATATGTCCCATGTAACACGTTATGGTTACCACTGTCACCATCAATCATACAGGTAACTGTTACCACAATCCAAGCCAGTTATGCTTGTGATGTGTGCAGCCTACCTGTAACACATTGGAGACATGGTCAAGTTATATAGAAGCGATAGGCCCTGGTATCTCAGATGTGTGTCTGGCTGTTATGTGTCTTGTAAATGTGTATATGACGGTATGTCACACTACGTATCATCCAAATACATCCATTACATCCCCCATTAGCATACTGTACATGTCAGGGGATGTTCTGCATGTACCATGTAACCTGGGACACACCTCACCCCAAATGCTGTGTGGTGTGTGCAATGCAAGCCACACATGTCAGTATCACGACATAGCTAAATAGGGGTCTAGTCCCAGTGTTGCGAAGTAACAGCGTGCATGTATGTGGATGGGTCTACATCAGGTTGCAGGGTATACATGCCTCAACAGGCCACCTGTCCATGTGGCACAGGTAATAACCAGTTTAGTAACCTGTGAAATGTGTTTGACTGTACCCCACATATGTCACAGCCATGGTGTCAGCACAGTGACATACCCCATACACTGCTGTCACTATTGCTGTGTGGGTAGGGTTATGACTGCCACAGGTCCTGAACCTATGTGCAGATAGAGCCATTCCTACCATCCTTAGGCTCCCTGCTGCAGTGCACTGGTGTGTCATGCTGAGATCGCCCTCGTGCAGCTTTTATGCAGATGCATGACAAGTAAGCCCTACACCTGTGTGTCACTTTGCAGTGTCCCATACACTGAACACCACATGTTGCAGCCTAGACCCAGCTGATAATGTGGACTACTGTAATGCCTTATGTCATAGTGTATTTCTGCAGCAGTTGCCAGTGTCCTACAGGTAAATACACTGGTATTGCACTGTATATGTGTGTTGTTCTGAACATGGCACTACTGTAGGCCATGTCTACCACCAGTATGTTACTCCCTGTGGACACATTCCGCAATGACAGGATGTTAGTTATCATGCATACACAGACATGTTCCTGTCCCCTGAGCTCAGGTCTAGGTGACTGACCTACCCTTCCAATACCCCATCATGGTCACCCCTGTGAGACCGTGCATTTCACAGTGACAATACATGCACAGCATGCATTCTGGGTAGGTATGTTAGATGTGTGCATGGAATATACCATCACCATTACATGAACAGTGTGTTAGCAAGCATCTACATAAAACATACTCACCAGCTACAGGCTGCTGCCTTGGTGGTATCCCAGACGGACCTACATAAGAGAGTAAGAGATGCAATGTCAGTGGCCACACCTGTGGCAGTGCTAAAGGGTGGGTGCAGTATTACCATACAATGGTACATTCCCATGATACTACCACATCTGGACATCTGTTTATCACTACAATGCAGCAACACAATATATCACGTAATATACATACTTCCCATTACACAACACACACTATGATGGCTTACATCTTGTCTGTCAGTGCTGACCTGCACAGTTGACGACTATGGCCCACTACCCACAGGGACAGACACTATTGTCCATAGCAGTTGTTCACTTGAACATCATCACAACAACACCTGATGGCACATATAAATAATTCCACATCATCTAGCCCATTATGATGGACCAGGTACTACATTCTGTTACATGTATATATACTTCACATACCTGTTGTGGGAATGAGGTCTTGTTGAATGACAGCTGGCTAAATGCCTTTGACTTAGGCTTTCATTTTGAAGAGATTTATCTTTCTTCTCTCTCTCTCTCTCTCTCTCTCTCTCTCTCTCTCTCTCTCTTACTCTGTCTCCAGTAAATGGATTGAGCTGCTTTGAATAGATTGCAGCCTGGCTTTATTAGGTAATGCACATGATCAGGTGATGGCATCTGCACCAGTCAGTGTCCTCCACTTGCTAACTGCATGCAGCTTGCTGTGTAGTACTTCCAATTACCACTGTCATGGCAACCACCTACTATAAATCCCTACATCACATGGGCATGGTCCCTTTACCTTTCCTGTGTGATGGACATCTTTCCTGTGTGTGGGCATCAGTGTTACAGACAGCAGGTAGCAATACCTCTTACAGGAGAATCAGCACACTCAGTCCAGCTACATATTTGTAGGAGGTTCCAGAACTACAGACAGAGTGTGAGTAGAGTTGTGTTATGCTTTGTATAGTACTGATGTTACAGTGTGTGTGTGTGTACATTCTAGTTTACCTTGGAATGCAGTCTGTCTGCATAGCTCTCAACTCTGGACCTATCCTCTTGGTGGCCAGAGGTGTGCCTATCATGTTTTGTCTGTCCACCACACAGGTCCTGTGTCAGATATTTCACTGGCAGTGTATGTATTGGGTACTATCAGTACATGGCTACAACCATTTATGTTTCTAGCCTCAATTCCCTGACTAAGGGTAGGTTGCAGACTATCCTGTAACACCAGTGACTTGCTTAGTGTATGGCAACAGTTTTCCACATATGGGCCTGTGTTCCAGCCTCTGTCCCCCGCCTACATACCAAGCTTTGCACATATGACATGCTGTCAGGCATTGTTCTGTAGTGGACTGTGAGTATATCACACTGCCATTGCTGCCATCAGTCCACAGCTGTTGTATACCCACACATATGGTGGGGCTGGGGCCATATATGTGTGGGATTCACCAACATAATATGTGTGGCCTTATGCACTCCAGAGGCCAGTGTATGTAACAGTGGTATATGGCCTTGTATTATTGAGTCTGTGGGGGGGTGGATGCACCATAAATAACCTAGGCTGTTACAAAATGTGGGGGTATCAGGGGTGAGCTGCCTTAAGGTATCTGGATGTACAGTACCATACAATTTTCCTATATTTACATTACTTACATAAATTGGGTTAATGCAGGCCTACTGCCTCCTGCCATACAGACTGTTCTGTTTGTCAGTGTGCTTGTGATGGTGCCAGTTATGCCTTGTTATGTAACAGTTACATCCCATTTGGTCAACTGAAGTCTTTACTACCTAGTGATTTTGTACAGAGTGTAGATCAAAGCTGCTGAATTATACACCTGCATTACTTACTGTTGATTGTTTGCTATCCTGTGGCCCAGTCTGTCTTTACTGTTGTACAATTTGAAGGGCTTGGCCTGGACAGCAACAGTTGTAAACTGTTCCAGACTACTGTATTAGTATAACTGTTTCACAGTTGCATTACTCTGTTTATATGGATATCAGTGTCTGAACAGCTATATGACATGGCATATAAAACTGTAATAGTACACACATAAAGGTTTTCCATTTCTGCAAACCTGTATGTGGTGTTTTATCCTATGACCTCACTGTGGGTATATGTTGCAGGTGATTGTCATTTGTATGGGTGGCCCATACAGTGTCCAGTTGTTAAGGTGTTAACTGAAGGCATAGTGGCTGTTACATATTGTGTGCACCTTCTACATGTGTACGTTACTGTACATATCTCTGCATGTGTATGTATAGTCACATGACTCTCTCTATATATGTATATATGTATATCTGTATCTGCATATATGTGTATGTGTATATGTATCCTGGGGATGCTGATAGTTTCCACATTTTACATTTCCTATGGGAACCAGACTGTATTGCATGATATGTTACCAATACCAGCCTGACATCATACAGGTGGGATGTAGTACTGTTAACATCTTGTGCCCATGTTGTGTCAGGTCCTGATTATGGGATCTGCAACACTTGGTAATGTATTGCAGGGCGGACGTGTTTGGCTGTGGGGGGGATATACCTATTCGTACAAGACATATATTATTTGGGGCCTCTCAACCCCATTAATGGTGCATGTGTACATATATGTTTTAGTTAATCTACCATTGTTATCTACAGATATATGGTCATATATATACCTATATAGATAAATATAGCTGCTTACATATATATAAGTATGTCCGTATATATATATATATATATATATATATATATATATATATATATATATATATATATATCTGCTTACATATATGTAACTTGCTGTGTATATGTAGACATATAGGTGTAGACATATATATGTGTCGATGTAGGCATTTGCATGTATATATATGTATATATAAATTATATATATATATATATATATATATATATATATATATATATATATATATATATATATAGATAAGTTATATCTGTTTAGATATTAATATATTTACACACACATACATCCAAATGGAATACATTCTCTGTACTGTTGCATGACTGCAATGGACGATATGTTTTTGAAAACATCAGAGTTATGTATATATAGCATGGCTTAGTGGTACATCACTTTGTCTATGGTGTGCAGGGTCCTGGGTTTGCGCCTTGCAGAGGCTGTTATTTTGTTGCTGGGCAGAACATGGGCCATTGGATACAGAGTGATTAAGGCACTTTAAAGTAGTTGTAAGTGGGTTTGTGTGTAGGTAAGCACTGCTAACATCTAGTTACAGCTTCCTATACTCTGTTAGCTTCTGAATTGCTTAACCTGTGTAGGCATTGCTTACCCACATGCAAACAGGCTTAAACCCACTTACTGCTTGCTTAAAAGTGCTTACTCCAGCTTACCCCCGTGCTAATTCTTTAAAAGAAAAGAAAAAGGGGTTGATAGGAAAGTGGTGAAAAAAGAAGCACAAAGAGGGAAAGACAGTAGGGAAAATAGCCAGAGATGTGCAGGAAGGGTGTAGGGAAGGTCCATAGCTGCCCATTTCTTCTTCAGCAACAGCTGTGCATATACACTGAATTTGGAGGTAGAGTTGGACACTCAAACCCCTGGTAGAGGGGTGAGGACAACAATAATAAGTTGTGATGCCAATTAGACTGGATTACATGTGTCCAGTGGACATATGTGCGAAATGGACAGCTATTTATGGAGTGAGATTTTTTTGTGGGAACAGATTGCCCTTTTTTTTTCAGGTGAGTGTGGGATGTTGGGGAGGTGTAATAGGTATATTTGGGGAGGTAGTTTGGGTAGGTTAATAGACAAGACAAACAAGATGCATACAAGGGCAGTATATGACATATGTGTGGGGTAAACACCTTGATGCGGAGGGGTGTATGATATCAGAAGCCTACAAGCTCCCTAGTGGTAACAGTGCGACTGAGGTCCCCACCCATGGGAAGTCACCACTGCACCTTCACAGCCTCAAAGGTGACTGTGCTGGGGGCTGAGTTGCAGAGCCAGGCTCTATCTCTAATTGTGATGCACAGCCCTCGAGCTGGTGTAGAAGATCACCAAACTGCTGGTCGATCTCTCTACGTACCACAACCCTGACCTGGTGATGGGTGAGAGGTGCCTGTCTGCCCCCAATCCCAGGTGGGACTGAGCCCCATCCCCTGAGGTGGTTCCACCCAAAGGTGGTGCAGGACCAATGGACCGAGAGGTCCTGGGTTTTGCCCCAGACATGCTGGTGCCTGGTGTCACAGCCAGCTGAGGTGGGACAGGTGGGTCTGCTGAGACCAGCCTTCCCAAGCATGCTATAGTGTTTAGATTTCATCATCATATGTGGGTTAGTAATAGTCAACACATTCCAGGGTTAGGTATAACAGCATGCATAGCTATTCCCATTAACCCAGAAACCAGATACGGAACAGTTGCATAGCAAACAGAACACATGCATATATGGGACCACAGTGGTGGTAAGTACAGCATGCAGGTACATTGATGGCACCATGTCACCAATGTTGGAATAATTCAATATAGCACATGCATAGGAACCTTGAAAATATTTATCAAACAATTAGACATTATCAGAGTGATTACATACCGGTTGGGTGTGGGTATGTTGATTATTGTTGGAGATATGGTGGGGGGGGGTAGATGTCAGTTAACAACTAGTATATTCTTGTAGTCCACATTACTTTCCTAGTCAATGCTGTTATCTGTACCTTACAAGTCTTACTACACTACCCTGTAGCCTTAGTTTGGACAGTGATATGTCTGTTGTCATCATTACACATGAATCATTTTTACCTGCAGTATACACCTCTTACATGGTATACCAGTGGAGGGAATGTTTATTAACACTAACTAGCTGTTTCTACACATACTCCCGGATTCTGGGTTGTTTTGCACATAGCTATCCCTCTCTTTCTGCACAGACTCTGGCCATGTGTTGACCACATGCTGGTGTGCCAGGACATTTCCAGAATATTGCCCTCTTCCATCTTTAGTGACCTGACACACACATATACATGCTTTCCTACACAGTTATATTATGTAGCATAGTGTGGGTGATAGTGACAAGTGATACTTTATTATTCAAGAAACTGCAACACTCACAATTCCCTACAATACCAGAGTGAACAGTACCACTACAGGTTATAATGGTCTGTATTTCTCAGCACAGTGTTCATATCCAACGTACCTGTGGGAGTAATTTTTGTTAGCACTACCTGATTGTTGCCACACAAAGTTCTGGATTACACATTAGTATTATGCACATACATATCACTCTGTTAATGTACACACTCTGGTCACAGCTTGACAACATGGGAGTGTAGATAGGACATACTTGAAATATTACTCTCCTAACAGTTTTGGGGGTTGCTACAGTGACAGGTGTGTTCTCATAGATGTTTGACAATCACTTGTATTCCCTGTTTGCTGCCTAAATATCTGGGATCATCCCACAGACTTACTAGGGGGACAGGGGGACAGACAGCAGATATGGGCACATATACTGGACATTCTGGCCTCATCTGTACTGTTGTGGGGTAAGATTCTGTATGCAGCCTAATTCCACTCCCAGGATTCAGACCATAGCTGTGTCTGCTACAACTTAAACACTGTCCATCAGAGTTGTGCCTGCTATATAGATATTGCTGTATATCACCTATCTGCTTTCTATCTTATTATCCCCCTGTGTTTTTGCATTCTGACCTTGTATTATAACACTCTTATACAGATTTCCTAGACAGTTATATGTTGTAGGACAGTGTGGGCAACAGTGATGTGTAATACCTCATTATTCAGAGCAACTGCATATCATTCTTGTATTTCTGGACACAGTGTTGGTATCTGATCGACCTGTGGGGCGAATGTTTATTCGCACTACCTGAATGTTCCCACACACAGTACCATGTTCCACATTACTATTATGCACATACATCTCACTCTGTTAATGTAAACATTCTGACCACAGCTTAATAAGTTGGGGTGTAAATGGGACATACATGGCTTCTTATTCACATAAGGTATTGGGGAGTTGCTAGTGTGCCAGGTTTGTTGTCATAGATGTGTGTCAATCAGTTGTATTTCCTGTTTGCTGCCTATACGTCTGGGATCATCCCACTGATTTCCCAGGGGGGACAGATTGATAGGCAACAGATATGGGCCACTTTACTTGACATTCTGGAGATATATGTATAGTTGTGGGGTATGATTCTGTATGTAGACTACTACCACTGGCAGGATTCGAACCGTGGCTGTGTGTGCTAAAACAACGACAGTTCACATCTCAGTTGCATGTGCTATTCAGTTTGTGTTGTCTGCATTTTCCCTGTTTACTATGTGTTTCTCAGTTGTACTAAATGGCCTCTGGGGTTTACACCTGTCATATACAGGCATTCCTACACATTCAATTTATGGTGCACGGTGTGGGTAACAGAGTGCTTACTACAACAGTATTATTACATGATTTCAAATCTACATTACCATATGATGCCAGAATATACACATGCCTGTTTTATCAGGCTATTACAATTTTATTGACATACAAACAACATGAGACACTTCCTGACATATTCTCTAGTGTATGCAGTACTTGCCTTGAACAATACAGGTTTTATACAGGCAATTAATTTACTACTATTTTTAGTTTTATTTCCTCTGAGAGTAAATGCATGAGTATTACTGCCCTGCCTCACATCACAACCTTGCCAGGTGACTGATGTGGGCCTCCTGGTTTGGGGCCCACTCCATTGCAGCTGTGGGGGACATAAGAGGAATATTTAGCCATACATATCCATGATAAACCTGAGCTGGCAATTATTACACACATACTGGGGTGATACCTACACATGACCAGAACATCCCTTGCCGCTCTAGCCTCTTGGAGCCACTCCTCCAAGAGGTCCCCCTTATGCTGCTTCAGGTTGGTGTAGTGGTGCCTGACCTGCTCACCAGTTTGGGGTATGCCAGTGGCACTGGTGAGATCATGGGCGAGATGGTCCCAGGCCTGCACCTTACATTGGGAGCCTTGGTACTGGCTCTGTAGCAGTCTCTGATCATGGTCTTTGACAAGGAGTCCTACCATGACCTTGGACTCTTGGATGCACCAGTGCTGTGCTCAAAAGCCCACATCTTCTCCCCTTACTGCCATAGTGCCTGCAAGGAAAAGCTACAACCAGTTATGAGATGTATTCCCGCCTCTTGGGTTTAAGTAGGAATGATTTCCCACACTTTTCCATGATTGGCCGGTTTTGAAAAGGCTAAGCTATGGGCAAATCTGCTTACCTACAATTGGCATTGTTTAAAGGGGTATACCACTGCGCACAATGAGTTAGCTGCCCTACACATTGCTTACACCTCCTAAGCTGCCCTGTGCAATGCTTAGCATTGCTTACATTAGGCTTTGCATTATAATTCATTTTTGGCATTCAGTTATTATTCATTACAACTTATATGTATGCCTGGTATCCATGATTAATGTGTACGTACACTCTATGAGGTCCTTGTGTTTTATTGGGGACTTCAACACTCTATTATAATTACACCTCACTTCTGGGCTTACTGCTGTACTCCAATTCACATATTTATGCTATGTAGTGCGTTATGGAACATATGACTGTATACTGATTCCTTTCACAAGTTCAATTTTGTTCTACTATGGTGAGGACTTGTTTGCTGATACCTTATTCTTCTGTACTTCTGTGATGGCTTGGTGATTAACTGCTGTGACTATGGTGTAAAGGGTCCTACGTTCATAACCTGGGCAGAACAAGGACCGTTGGATACAGAGTGATTAAGTCATTTGCAAGCGGGTTTGCACAACGGTAAGCACTGCTAACCTGCTGTTACGTCTGCTTACAGAGAGTTAGCTTTAGAATTGCTTAACCAACGTAGGCAATGCTTACCGCACAGCAAATGGGCTTAAGCCCTCTTACTAGTGCTTAAATATGTTTACTACTGCTTATTTGTGCTTAAACCTGTTTTCTAGTGCCTTATTCATTATGACACTGACATCTCACATGTGCATTTACTGCAGTACTTCAGTTCATGAAAATATATTATTTAGTGGGTTATGCAACATAAATATTAGTCATGACGTGCTTTGCCATGGAAAATGGAATGTGCTACAGTGGGACTTGAACCGGGAATGGCTGTTTGTAAGACGAATGCTCTGCCCACTACACTATTGCTATGCTGCTTTATTTTCATATATCTTCCTTGTAATCCTCTTCAGCCATTTAAACTGCATTAACCGTAGCTAAGCAATGGGCACACCCATGCACCTACAGTTAGCTTTAATCAGATTTTTATAAAAAAATAAAGGGTTTCTTCATTTTATATATGTATACTGTTGCTGTTGTACACAAGGGGGGCTGTTGGTGGGGATATGTGGTCACCTATGAGCGGTCTCACTCATTCCATACCACTTTCTGCTGTTCTTCATTGTGGGGGCGTGTATATTCTGAGAGCTCTGCTCTCAGACATACCCCCTGCACTCTTACACACTCCGTGTAAGCCTAGGGGCTCAGGCAGTGCACCTCATTTTATATGCATGGCACGCTGCAATCCTGCTCCCAAACAGCTGCCTCTGTGCAGGACTAAGCTAGTCCTGCACAGAGGAATAGTAAATCCAGGGGAGCATTTTGCCATGATAGTCAATGGTATGCATAAGACAACAATACCAGGGAACAGTAGTTGCTAAAGGGGAAGGCTCAGTGTGAGTGTGGTAACTATGAATTAGAATTCTGTTTTATGCAAATGAGGGGATTGATACTGAATCACAGAATTCCTCTGAGTGTAAGCTTGCACCCAACCGTGTAGGTGCAGCAGCACCATGGTATAAATATAAGAGGTAAATGACCTCATAAGGAGGAGTCATGCATGCTGTAAGCTTATTGCAGCTCTGTGGCCCGTGTTTGCCCTATAAAATCACAGCTAAGGAAGGGGGTGTGTCTGAGGCTGCCTAGCAGTGTTTACATTGCTTAAATGGGTCTGTGTGCCACGGACCGGGTTTAAAAAAATAAAAAAATAAAAAATCCACAGGAAATAGCAGCTCTGTTTACATCTGAGCACTGGGTGTGCATGGTGCACCTCAGGGTTTAAACAGGAAGGCAATGGGAAGGGAAAACAGCAGTAGGAAGGCAATCAAGGAGAACTAGCATAGCTGGCAGGTGAAATGTATCAGAATCAGCCAATTACACAGGTAGCAGCCCAGCCCAGCACACTACTATAAACTATGCAAACACCTTTCACTCTGCTTTTTTCCCCACAAACTCTACACCACCGGTGTACACAGATGGGGAAATTTTACCTGACAAAACTAACAAAATGTTAGGGGCTGCTGTTGCTCTCATACATCAATATGTGGAAGAGACTGGGAGTGGTGAGGATGTCAATGCTGATGACCAACCCACAGTGAGGAGAAGGAGAAGAGTGTACAGATCCAGGGTAACCTACCAGTGGCTACATGAGCTGGAGATAGTGGAGTGCTATAGGGTGGGCAGGGACATTCTACAGCAAATTGTTGAGCTGTGCCGGCCATGCCTCACACACAGAACCAACAGAGGGGAACCCATTCCAGTGGATACCAAGGTATGTGTAGGCTTAAAAATGCTAGCCACAGGTACCTTCCAAAGGCCAACTGGGGATATCATGGGGATCTCACAAACATTAGCATCCAGGGTACTCCACCAGTTCCTGGATGCCATGTCAGCACATGCCAGTGAGCACATATATTTTCTCAACACCCGTAAGGCATTGTCTAGCAATGTGTGTCTCTTCCACCAAATAGCAGAATACCCTGAGGTAGTGGGTGCTATAGATTGCATGTACATACACATCAAAACACCACCCTATGAATGGGGTAGGGTCTACATAAACCACAAGGGCTTCCCCTCCATCAACTGCCAGGTCATGTGCGATGCCCAGGGCATTATCTTGAATGTGTGTGCTGGCAGCCCTGGAAGCTATCATGACCCACACATCTGGCATATGACACAGCTGTAACAGACATTTGCCACTGGGGACATCCCATATGAACAGCTAGTGGGGGATGCCGGTTATGCACTGGAGCCGTGGCTGATGACACCCATCAGAAATACACATACACCCAAACAAGAACTCCACAATGAGGCACACACACAAACCAGAATCATAATAGAGCATGTGTTTAGGATGCTCAAGTCACGGTTCCACTGCCTGGACATATCCGGTGGAGCCTTGCAGTACTCAACAGCTACATGTACACATATGTTCATAGTATGTGCCATGCTACAATATGATCCTGTGGAAACAGCTGCAACAGGAACAGCATGGGGCAATGCCACACAGCCCCCCACCATTGCTAAGGCCATCACAGGCACAGAGGGACTCAGAGGAGAAACAACCTGAGCCTGCCCATGTAGGCAGAAGGAGGTGTGCCCAGTATGCCCAGGCTTTGGCAAAGAGACAATGTATAGCACATACACTGACATGGTAGGGACCCAGGGAATTACACCTCTCTCTGATTCACACATACAGTAAAAGAAGTGCCAAACATGAAACTACCTGCACTCTACCATGTATAGGCAGTGTACTATGTGCATCCGACATAGTCATCCCTCCAGCACCATCCTCAATACTGGCACAGCCACAAGGTAAGTCACTCTTCCTATCAATTGCTGAATGGAGTAGTATGTTCTGCTAGTTGTATCTATGGTATGGATGTGAGTATGCAAGGGAATCGGGTGGCTGAATGGGATCACAGCAGATAGTGGGCACCTATATGGGCAGCATGAAATCCATAACAAATACTGGTAAAAAACATACTAGGCAGTACTAGACAAGGTGACAAATCCCACTGCAGTATATGTGGTGGCCTAAATGTGTGTCCATAGGACACACACATGGATGTCAGTGAGGCTCACATACCCAACACCAGCCTCAGCCAGCAGGACAGGTGTAGATGACCATAAAGACAGGCTGGGTTAAGGCCTCCAATTGATGGCAATGGTGAACAGCCCCCCTCCAGACCTACACAGACAGACTACAACAGGTCTGGCAATTGTATGCTAGTTCTGAAGTTAAGAAGTCTGAAACTGAAATGTAGGTCAATAAAAGATATATATATATAAGATCTGTACTCTACTGATATGCCTCTAGTTTGCATGATAGGTCAGAATACAAAATGAAATGGAAGCCAACAGAGTACCTGAAATACCAGTACAGTCAAAGCAAATGTTTAAAGTCATCAGGTGTGCCGCCCCCCCCCCCCCACAATCCTATGTGGAAATGCAGTAACATGTATGTGTGGGTTTAATAACAGTGGAGCACAGATTACCTGAACTGGCCCAATTTACAGGATATATTGTTGCATGTGTACAATATGTAGGGGTCCGTGTGTTAGGTTGTTGTGTGTTAAATATTGTCTGGAAGTGGTCAGCATGTAGGCATGGAGGGTTGTATCTTGGTGGCCTATGACCAGTACTGGTGATGACATGGCCATGTTCTGAAAACTGCAGTGCCAGCCACAATGCATCTCAGCAATACCCATGTCAGCAGTCATCCATACTCACTGTTCAGATGTCAATATCTGTCACTGTCTAAAAGATGGACATGCCATGAATGTGGGCCTAGACATACACACAGTGCACAGGTGGAAGTACCCTAGACAGAGTACATAAAATGTAACTGTCAACTGCACACACCTTTGGAATTGTACATACAGGTTAGCAGCACATTAGTTGTCTGTGTAGTATGGAATACTAATGTAGTCTTTCCAATCAGTGGCAGACCACAAAAGGCACAGTTATGAAGTAATGAGAGACTGCCTATGTCCCCTCACAAGGCAGCATTAGGGGAATGTCTCAGGTATATCTGTAAGACAGCTGCAAAAAGCTTCCATATCACACATGCACTCAGCTCACCCCACCATCAGCCACAGGTTCATCACAGGTCATATCCCTGCTGTTAGGAATGAGTACAGTATGACCCCCACTTCTGTATGGGAATACCCACAGAATGCAGCATGCTGAAGAGGTGTCTCATGCAGGTGTGTCCCTAGCTGTAAGCAGCACCCTGCCAGCATCCAGACCACTGGATTAATATGGACAGGAACTACTGCCATTAACACCTCACACACTTACCCTGTCACCCCAGGGGAATCCAGTGGCTTGCAGCCTGGTGATGTAGGAGTGACAGAATGCAATGGCCTGCTACAGATAGCCTGCATCACTGCCACATGGCCTACAGTCCTCTGTCAAAGGCATGTGCCTCACCCATACTGCCAATGTATGGAATGTCACTGGGTCCTAACTAACAAAATAACACAGTCAAAAAAACACAAATGCAAGGCCATGTTGACAAATCCCAGTAGCATGCCCACCATGTCCTACTGCATGAACTGTGGACCAACCCCTAAATACCACTGGGATGAAGGGACAACTATAGGGATACTTCTCAGATATTACTCACATAATGTTAGGAAGAGGATAGAATAACAGAGTGGGGGAGGTGTAGAAGCATGGACGTCATGAAGTGTGTGAAGTCTGAAACTCTGATATGTGCCCATACTACCCCTGCCTGCAAACCCAGTAATTGGTGGCTACAAACCTGCTTGTAAACCACAATGTGAAGGGGAACTGACCAGATATATGAGCCCTGCCTCTAGTGTGGAAAACTAGTTAGGTAGGAGTTCTAATCCCTGACATGGCAACTGTGAAAGTGAGTGTCTGTGTGTGTGTGTGTTTGTGTGTGTGAAGATGAATGATTTTGAGGCCATTCACAGTCACCACATCTCCCATTTCCCTAGTTTAGCATGCCTGCTGATGGCAGTCACCTTGAAATAACCCTTTGGACAAATGCCAACCCATAAGCTCTGTGGCACTTGTGATAACTGTGTAATACTATAGTGTAGCATACTAGTTAGGTAGGAGATCTAATTCCAAAGACGGCAACTGTGAAACTGTCTGGGTTTGTGTGAGAGAGTGTGTGTGTCTTTGATGATACCTGGTTTTATGGACCTTCACACTTACAACTCTCCCCTTACCCCTCCTTTAACACTGCTGCTTATGTTAATCACCTTGGTACAGCTCTCCAACATGTAAGCTTCATGGTGTGTGCCATAATTGTGGAACAATGTAGTAGCAGTAACTACATAGGTAGGGGCTTGAATGTCATCTGTGGCAAGTGTTTGTGTGTATACATATGTCTGTACCTTAAAGATTTTGGCCCCATTTACACCTAGTACATATCTCAGAGGCTGCCTTTAGCAGTCCTGCAGATATCATCCACCCTAGAAGTACCTTTTGCCACCCCTAAACCATGTAAGATCAGTGGTGCATGTGGTAAATGAGCAACATAATGGTCTGTAAAGACTGATAGAGGGTTGAACCTCACCCCTGGCAAATGTGTGTGTAGGGATGTTATTTTTGGGATCTCTCACCCACTACATAACCCAATTCCAGTATTTACAAGGTTTGGTGATGTTCCTCACCTTAGACGTACCTTGGGACAACAACCATCCTATAAGTTTTGTGGCGCGTGCAATAAATTTGATACACTGTAGTATCAATACATAGCTAGGTAGGGGTTTGAATCACAATACTAGCAAGTGTGTGTGTGTGTCTGTCATCATTATCCTGTGTAGAGATTCCTGTGAGTGTGTCATAACAGGATCCAATGTGACAGGGGGTTTGCTAATTTATTATGTTGAGGACCTAGTATATGTCACAATGTCCACCTTACAAGGACAGCAGATGTCAAACACCAGATAGGTTGGTCTAGACAATCCATAGCCCTACATGTGACATTATAGACTGGTGAACAATATAGGCAACCCTTCTATTACTCAGACAACCCTCTCCTCCTACCACCCAACACTACAACCTGAGAAAGATGCACTTACATAGCCAAACTGGAAGCAAAGCTCTCTCCAGCCAAGATTGTGCTAGACAATCAAGAGGAGAAGGTTAATACCCGCACTACAACTCAAGCAACACATAGCCCTTCAAAACCCTCACTACCAGCACCCACACATAGCAACACTAAACTCACATATGCGGAGGCCCTTAACATTAACCTGCCCAAACAACAAGGACCTCTGAAGCTGAAATCCAAACAAACACCAGTCACAACAAAATTATCACATAGCTCACAGTACCAGTATGCCACCCAACAACAGCCCCTAAGGTAAGACAACGTACCCAACACTTTAGTCATAGGTGACTCTATAGTCAGGCAGACTGATGTACCACTCATCAGGCTGAACAAGGAGAAAATTACAGTCAGCTGCCTGTCGGGTGCCAGGATCCACCACATAACACATGCACTCAAGTCACTCCACAAGTACAAATACGACTCTGTCATTGTCCATGTTGGAGTGAATGACTTGAGACGCACCTCCCTGGACTACATGAAAAGAGACATGGAAGAGATCTCGGATCATGTGGCCCAATCAGGTATGATCCTAACCCTAAGTAGCATCCTACCTTCACCCAGAAAGATAGCACAGTGTAAGGACAAAATGATTGACTTCAACAACTGGCTAAGCTTCTGGTTTTATTCTAAGGTGATCCAGTATCTGTCTGCCTGGGACGACATGATCAACAAACCATGATGCTTTGTCAGAGATGGTCTGCACCTGTCACGTCTGGGATTCAGGTTACTGGCTAAGGCCCTTGCCAACCCTATAGTGCCTTTTTTTAGGCAAGGTTCAAAGGACAAAACCACCCCCATAACAGGTACAAGTATGCAAAATCTGAAGGTAATGCTACTCAATGCTAGAAGTCTAAACCTCAAAATGCACTCTCTTGTGGCACTCCTAAAAATGGAGAACATCGATATTTGAGCAGTAACTGAGACCTGGTTCAAGGCTCCAGAGAGCACCCCTGCAATACCAGGCTACAACTCTTACCACACGTTTCAGCCACCAAACCAGGACCAAAGCACTAAAGGTGGAGGAGTGTCCATATTCACCAAGGTTATTCACACCTCCAGGCTAGTTGCCCAACACAATGCATCCGAAATTCTCCAGGTGTAACTAACACTAGGTAAGACTGCAATCCAAACTGTAGCTTGCTACAGATCCCCCGCCATGCCCCAAGATTCTCACTACACCTTTGTAAACATACTGGAAAATATTAAGATACAACCAAACACCCTAATATTGGCTGATTTCAACTACCCTGCCATTAACTGGGAAAACTACTCATGTACCAAAACCTTTGCCCAACGGTTCTTGGAATTCATAAATTCCAACACCCTGAATCAACTAATCCATAGTCCCACCAGGGGCTCCAATATTTTGGACCTGGTCATTACCAACATGGGAAATCGATGCTCCACACAAGTGGTTACCCCCTCGTTGGTTAGGTCTGATGATCAGCTAATCACCTTTGACATCCACATCCTACCCCCACCCCCCCCAGTAAGGAAGCATCCGTAAAAAACTTCTCCAAGGCCAACTTCATGCTACTCAAGTCAGAAGTGACAAACTTCATGCCACCCATGCAGATGGGAACTTAAAGTTCAACTGCTGAATCCTACACTAAAGCACTGTACAGGCACATCCACTTGTGCATGAATCATGCCATCCCAAATAGAACCAAGACGCTCTCCTCCAAAAAAGGAAGCCAATCTGGTGGTTCCCTGTCATAAACAAACTATACAACAGAAGGAAGAAACTGTTGCAGAAAAGAGAAAAATCCCAGGATGCAAAAAACTCCCTTACCAGCCTCAGTAAGAAGATGAGATCCCTCATAAAATCCGTCAAAGCTAGTTATGAAAATAAAGTTGTCAAAGATTCCAAAGACAACCACAAGGCATTCTATAGCTATGTCAAGAATCTAATCGGCAATGCTCAGATCTGCTCTGCGCTACAACAGAATGGCATTAAATATACCGATCCCAAGGACATTGCCAATATCCTGGCAGATCGATTCAGTGCCAACTTCACCCCCCTCTCACCCCCTAAAGGGCCCATCTCAATAAAGAAAGATTGCCAAATTCTGGTAATCATGGCCTCACAGGTAAAAAACTCACTCTCCAAAGCTAAGATTACAGCATCCATGGGACCAGACAACATCCCAGGCTGTGTACTACATAAACTACAAAATGAACTGGCACCTCACCTAAGTGTCATGTTTAATCATCACCTCACCTCAGGCTTTGTGTCCACTGAGTGGTGCACAGCTACAGTTATCACACTCCACAAGGAGAGATCCACCTTGGATCCTAAGAACTACCATCCCATCAGTCTGATGAGCCTGATCTGCAAGGCCATGGAACATATTATCATGGAACTGATAAACAAAGAAATTGGCAACCTTCAAACACTGGACCTCATCCAGTTTGGGTTGTGAAGGGCCGATCTTGTCTCCTGAACCTGACTGACTTCCTCAAATCAGTTTCCAGAGCCATGGACAAGGGTAAGGCAGTCCACACAGCCTATCTGAACCTCATCAAGGCCGTTGACACCATCCTCCACTTTGGTATCATAGATAAACTTACTAAGCTGGGCATAAATCCCTATGTCACTCAATGGGTTGCCAACTGGTTTACTGACAGAACCCACACTGTAAAAGTAGCCAACTCCAAATCCAGCTCCAGACAAGTGACAAATGGAGTACCTCAGGGTTCAGTCCTGGGATCGCTCTTGTTTGGCATCTACTTCTCTGAAGTACAAGCCAACACTGAGGGACTCTAGCTAACAAAGTTTGCAGATGATTGCAAACTGGGAGCCATTACTGAATCCCCAAATTATGTGGATATTCTACAAAAGGGCCTTACAGAAACAGATGCTTGGTGCCAGAGCCATGGGCTCAAGCTCAATGCCAAAAAGTGTATAGTTATCCCCTTTTGGAAAAACCATGTACCCATGAATCATCACATAGGTGGCAGTACACTAAACACCGAAAGTGTGATAGAAGACTCAGGAACACAGTTGGACAGTGGTCTCAGCTTCGATAACCACATCGCCACAACAGTCTGGAAGTCCTTCTATGTGGCACACCTCATCACTAAGGGCTTTTCATCCAGAAAAAAGGAGGTCATTGTCCCACTGTACTCATCCCTCATTAGACCCATCATAGAGTACAACACCCTGTTTGGTATGTACCTCGCAAGACATCTGCAACAATTGGAAAAGCAGCAGAAACACCTCACTGAAAGAATCACAGGCCTAAAGCAGATGCTCTATGCTGACCGACTAAAAATACTCCAGCTATACTCTGTCACATATCGTCTACTCAGAGGCGATCTCTGCTTCACATACAAGGCCATGTCAAACCCAGAGCTGTTGGACATGCTGCACTTAAAGAAATCCCAATCCATCAGAGCCACATGCTCCAGGGACCTAAATCTTGTCATTACAATGAACAAAACATGCTGGAGGGATAGGTTCCTGACCCAGAGACTCCCCATACTCTGGAATAGGCTGCCCATGCATGTCAAGCAGAGCAACTCCTTGGCCCTCTTCAAGAGGAACCTTGATGACTAGATCGGAGTTAGGAAATTTACCCAAGGGATCATGTCAGTCGCCCTGCTAGACAGAGGTCCAGGGAAGTAAATATTTTGGGAAGAACTAGCCAGGGAAATGTTATGGCTAGGCTTGTATAGGCCTTAGGGTCGACAGCCTAGTACCAACCTATGAACCTATGAACACTTTCCAACCACATCTCATACACAAACACAGTTGGCTAGGCAACAGCCACTATATTGGTAGTTCCCTGCATATTGCAGCACAGATAGTAACCACAGTGTGATTTCAGTGGACTACATGCCTGTTGATGACAGCAGTGCCACTGACATCAGAACGTACTTTGATGTGTTACATCTCCTGATTGAGTATGTGTTATCCAGTAAGTAAAGGGGTATGGCACCCTGTTCCATCCCCTCAGTAGGCAAATAAATGTATACAGTGGCCCTTTTGCTATGTTCCCCATTGGACGCCTGCAACAACTGTAGCATCTGCAAACATAACACACAAAGGGAATACCATGGCTTATACACATGCCCTGTATGTCCAGACACAACTAACTCCACTGAATACCTGTATCATGCTGTCAATGTAGGTGCAAGCACGACCTCAGTGACATAGCCAGGTCTCACCAAAAAAGGTCAGGAATGCTACACCAAAAGATAACAATATGTCCACACAAAATGCCCCAGAGACCTCAAGTACACTTCCACACGTCAAAGAACATGTGTGTGGGACATGTGCACAACCCAGACACTGTCCATGTTATGGAATATAGATCACATACATGTGAAACAGTGCACATCACTGGCCACCTACAATAGTAACCCAGATGAGTGGATGGTGAATACAATACCCACCCCTGAGGACCACTCCAGGAACTACATCCCTGAGCCACACTGGGGACTATTGTCATGTGGCCTGATGCCAAGGTATTCCCTTTGCCTAGTCTTGTACAGCCTTCAGGCCCTTTCACCAACTACACACCTGTGAAGCAATGAACCTATGCATCTCAGTACTGGCAACTGTGTGTGTGTGTGTGTGTGTGTGTGTGTGTGTGTGTGTGTGTGTGTGTGTGTGTGTGTGTGTGTGTGTGTGTCTGTGTGTGTGTGCATGTGGAGATGAATGATTTGCCCTACTTTAGCACGCCTGCTGATGTCATTCACCTTGAAATAACCCTTTGGCCATGTTTGACCCCTTTAAGCTCTGTGGTGCTTGTGATAACTGCATAATACTGTAGTGTAGCAAACTAGTTAGGTAGGAGTTCTAATTTTGATCCTGCCAACTGTGATAATGTGTGTATTTCTGTGAGAGAGTGTGTGAGTGTCTTTGTTGACACCTGATTTTGTGGACATTCACACTTACTACACTTCCCTTACCCCTCCTTGCACACTGCTGCTGATGTCACTCACCTTCAAAGATACCTTTGGACAGTTCTCCAACATGTAAGCTCCATGGCATGTACAATAATTGCGTAACACTGTAACAGCAATACATAGTCAGGTAGTGGTCTGAAACTCAGTACTGGTAAGTGTGTGTTTGTGTGTGTGTTATTAGTATCCTGTGTGGGTGTTGGGGTGATTATGTAATGACAGGATCCATTGCAGTGTGTGCTTTACTACATCATTATATTGAGGACCTATATGTCCCAATGTCCACATTATAAGGCCAACAGTTTTCAAACACTGTAGAGGTTGTTGTAGACAATCCACAGCCATAAATGTGCACAGCCATGTGCAATTGCTATGTGACAGTATGGATTAGTAAACAATATAGGCAACCGTTATAATACCCAGATACCACTCTCCTCCCATGGATCATACACAAACACGCTTAGCTCTTACTCCCTTCCTTTGTTACTTTCTCTCTTTCTCTCTCCCTCTCTGGTGGATGGTGAAAAGTACATCTGTTTTGCATAGGCAGCAGCTTGAGTTTTGTAGGTAATGCTCATGATCAGCTGATGGCCTGTACACAAATTAGAGTCCCCCACTTACTAATTGCATGTGGAACAGCTGTGGTATCATTCCTATAGCTAATTGCATGGAAACACACTCCTATAACTAAGCACTTCATGTGGGTGTTGGCCTTTTTCCTTCACTGTGAGCAGGACTTCATGTGGGTCTCTGACAAACAGCATCACAGAGGGTAGTTGGAAATACCTCTTACAACATACACTGAGGAGACAAGCCAACAAACAGGAGGGGGGTGTTCCAGACATGGGGACAGAATGTAAGTATTGCTGTTCTACATTTGAAGTAATGTTAGTTTAATAGGGTTTGTGTGGATATGGCTGTTCTACATGATTTCAAGTCTGGCATGACAGTGTTATGTGGTTGAGAAAACTCTCACCTGTAGAGCTATCTGCAGACTGGCCAGAGTTTGGAGTTTTAGATGTGGTGTGTTACTCACACATTTCCAGTCTTTAGAAATGCAGTAGCATACTCTGATAATTGCAGTCAACATATGGTGCCATCCATGTGAGTTACTGACTTCATATCCCTCAGAAGAGATATGTCACAACAAACCCTATTACACCAGGAATTTTCTCAGTTTATCACAGCAATATGTCAATACTGGCCCTGTGTTTGTGCCTCTGTCCCCCAAGTCTGTCACCCTTTGTCCATATGTCATGCAGTAAGAGGTGCATATGCACAGTATACCATTATTTACTGACATCATTCCTGATAACAAGTCAGTGATATATCAGACTACTAGACATGTTATGTATACTAGGCCTTATATTTGAGGACAAAACCTGGAAATTCTGTTGTTGTCTGTACAGTAGTGAGGTCTGTGTACTTATGGTGGTTGTTGACAGAGCGTCAGCATTGTGTAGCAGTGTATTGTGAATATGTTACTTGGCCTGTGTGCAAACTGTGTTAGATGTCAGTGTTCTTGGTCCTGTTCTATCTGACATTGCATGCTGCTCCAGTTTCTGATACCCTATCAGTGTATATGTTTGTAGGGCCAGACTGAGATGTGTCCAATACCACAGTCAGGCATCAGACTACACTGTAAATTGGGCAAGTATATGTAGGGTTAGTGTGTGAGTGGTACATATGAAGATGGTTTTGTTCACACAGTACATATACTGTAATATTACTTAAGCGTACCATAATGTGACTGTGCTCAGATTGGTTGTGGGTATGCACTTTCACACTGGTGTCTGTTACTCTGTGCAGTTACATGCCTGTAGTGCCTGCTATATTTGCAATTATATGTGGATTCCCCCCATAGGAAACTTGGGTCAGTGTTGTGGCAGTCTGCTGTAGTTTACACAATGCTTTGTGACATGCATAGCAGCTCAGTGTATTTACCTAGTGTGATGTTATGTTCAGATATTTGTCAGATGTACTGCTGCCTGGCCACCATATGTGTTGTGTATTTCTGAAAATGCAGTGGGATACTGTGAAGATGTATGTCACAAACTAGTGGGAAGTATGTGGGCTTGGGACCTCTGCTCCTTCGGTTGATATGTGTTAGGACAGACAGGACAGTATGAATGCATCAACTATGTGAACTTACCTATTCCAGTATTTGAGTAATATCCCCAATTTCATGGCTGTAAACATCACCTTTGTCAGGCTTGGTCCACATGTCTTGCACTAAGGAGTTCTGTGTATACCTCTGGACTGACAAGATTGTGTCAGACTGTCCACGTTTATTAGTCATATTTATGCTGTATTCCACTGGATCATTACTGTGATTTGTGTGGTACTTCACTATGATGATTTTATGATGTCTGTCAGTAACTGATGCCATACATGTCAGTATCAGAAGTGACTTCCTACACATGTTTGTTGACACAACTCCTGTTACTATAGCAACATTCTACATTTATACCTGCAATTCTTACAATACATTCCCTTGCACTAAGAGGTTGTGACTTATGGTGCTGAGGTATGACTGCACTACATGTTATGGGCATGTGCTACAAATATATATATATATATATGTGTGTGTGTGTGTATATATATATATATATATATATATATATATATATATATATATATATGTATATAGGTCTACCTTTACAACAGCAAAACACAGTGGTGCAACTGCTCATATTAGCGACAGTTTTCAATGTTTGAAAATCAGCAAATTGAAAAGCAGATTCGCTGATTTTCGAACATTAATGTCGAAAAGAAAATGTAATGAAGTGTAAAGCCCCCCTGCACCCACACACTCCCCCTACTTTAATATTCTAACTCTGAAATTGCATTACAGTGGGGAAAGGGGCCATTTTCCGATCCCCACTATAGTGCAATCCACCCCAAAATGCCGAATCTGCAATGAGCGAATGTCAGTGTGCATTTGCTCATTGCACATTCGAACCTTTTTCCGTTCAGCATTTGCAAACTTTGCAAACATCCTTTCGGACAACTGCTGTTCGCCCTTGTGCAAAATGCACACATGAAGGTAAACCTATAAATATATATGTGTGTATGTACATGTATACATATATCTACACATGTATGCAGATATATATATATATATATATATATATATATATATATATATATATATAGATATATATATATATATATATATCCATATACTTATGTTGCATATACCTTCTCAGATGTATCACACCATATTTATCTATGTGTATAGTTAGATATAAAAACATGACTGATTCAACACTATTTTCACTTACAAGTACTAAACAAGTCTAGTAGTCAAAGCAGTTGTTCACTACTAGTCAGTATGTGTACTGAATGATATATTTGAAAAAACAACAGACATCTTTACAGCTCTGATGGCTTGGTGGTTAACTGCTGTGATTATATTGTACAGGGTCCTGGGTTCAAGGGCTGTTTATTTTGTTGCTAGGCAGAGCAAGGACTCTTGGGTACAGAGTGGTTAAGGCAGTTTTGAGCAGCTTGAAGTGGATTTGTGTGGGTTTGAGTGAAGCCAAGTAGTGCTAACATATGGTTAAATGTATAGGCACTTACACCATGTACGCTTCGCTTACCAGTGTGCAAATATGCTTAGCATTTACATTTAAGCAATGCTTACACCTGCTAAGCATAGCTCAGCCCTGGTAACCAGTAATCATATTTGAGTCTGATGAAATAGCAGGGTAATGGCATCTTTAATAAGTGTATTTAATCCCATGTACATAACATGCTTCTATGTGCTGTCCTTACAGTTGCAAGGGGTGTGAGTATACTGTATGTGACCCCTGAGTATACATGGCTAGTACAATAATCTTTTATCTTTGTATGTGTTTCATACGTGGGTAGTATTCCAGGTTATATGCAGTCACGCTTGCATGTATTGTATCATTATGTTACTACTTTTAACATTGCTTTTCCAAGTAGGAGTAGATTGCAGATTGTAGTATTGGGACCATACACCCCTGCATGCAGAGCTGGACTCTGAGTACTGACTATTGTGTTCTTGGTGTGTGAGCTGTATGTTATTAAATATCTCCTACTGGATGTTGATCTGATATGTGGATATTAACTGTAGACTACTATGTGTTTAGGATATTTCATTGAGGGCTGCTGTCATGTAGTAATGGCATACCTATCAGTGCCAGACGTCTATCTGTCAAAACATTCATCCTAATGCATAACCTGTTGGCTAGCTGATTTCTGTCTGTCCTCTGTACAGATGTGCAGATGTCAGGTATCCATCTTGGCTCCTTACAGGCAATCTATGATTGACTGACACTGACATGTCTTCCCAGCTGTGTTATGAATGCCACAGCTAGAAAACCCCACCCTGTATGCACCACATGCCATGGATACCTCAACCAGACCACCACAGTCAACAGACCATGTTTGGGTACAGGTCTCTAACCCAGGCACTGGCCATGTTATGTAATATATGCTGCTTACATGTCAATTGGAGCACCTCCCTGGCCCTCTGCAAGACAAAACCACATGATTAGATGTTGAATTTAAATTTCACCCTGGGGATCACTCAAGTGGCATCAGTTGATAGATGGCCTGCTGTCAAATGTCAGTTGGCATGATACCAGTGTACACACATGCACTACTCTTCTCATCTCTCCATGGACATTAGCCTGATACACACCTAGGAACACCTATACCTAAAGACTCCAGTACTGACAAATATGTCAGTGTGCATTACTGCGAATAACAGTGTCTGTATGTTTGTAAACTTGTAGTTCCCAATACCCTGAGGGCCACTAAACCCTCCATTGTCATACTTAGAAATGGCTGCTGCTGTAATTGACATTAAATGTACTTTGTTACACTCTTCACCCTATGGGCTACCTGGAGCTTGCAGTACCAGCATAACACTATTCTACAAATAGGTAGATAGGCGTGGGTTACCATCTGTGTCCTGACACATGTGTGTATGTGTAGGAGTGTGCATATTTGTAGGCAACAGCATTTTGAGTCCACATTCTCCAAATAAAATAAAATAAATTAATATACATTATAAGGGATAGTGATGTTGCTGACATTAGGAGAGCCATGACAAATCCTCACCCTACTATCCCTGTGGCATGTGCAATAAATGCATATCCCTGTAGTAGCACTGACTAGATAGACAAGGGGTTGTATTGCAGTCCTGGTCAATGTGTGATTGTGGATATGTCAGAGCATTATCATGGGTTTCAGTGAGTACAATATCCAGTGTGGGGTGTGGGTGCTGGGTATACTGTTTTTACACCATGGTACCCCCAGTACATGTCCCAAGGTCCACTGTATGAGGACTGCTGTCACCATCAACCATACAGGTAACTGATTACACTATCCAGCCCAATGATGCATGTGCTGTGTGCAAAATCTCTGTAACAGAATGGACTCACTGACAAGGTAGTTAGCACTGCTAAACCCATGTCTGTCAAAATGTGTCTATGACTGTATGTGTTTGTCAATGTGTATATGACAGTATGTCATACTATGTATTGTTCATTAACACCCAGTACATCCCCCATTACCATACTGTACAATGCCTGGTGATGCTCTTCACTTAACAGGAAACTTGGGACACACCTCACCCTAAAAGCTCTGTGGTGTATGCAATTAAAGCCAAACATATTAGTAGCAGTAAGTACCTAGGCAGGGGTTCTACTCTCAGTGTTTCCAAGTAAGTGTGTGTGTGTGTATGTGAAGGGATCTACTTCAGTTTGCAGATATATGTCCCAGGAGATCACTTGTCTGAGAACTAACTGGTTAAAGATAACATTTCAAAGCAATCATCTTGTAGAAATACATTCAAGCAAAACTAGTAGTAGATGTGTACATGCCCTCTTCCCCACTGTACAGCTGTACAGTGATACAGGAGTCGGTATATATACATGGGTGTGGTTGTTGTGGCCACAGCCACCCACATTGGGGTTATTGTTGTGGGTATCCCTCTGCTTAATGTGCTGTTATACTGTGCAGTTTATGTTAACAAGTTAAGTAGTTGTTAATCACACTATGTGTGGTTCTACACCACCCCACACCCTCCAAAGTGGGGGGCTGTGCCACCCACACCAGAACACTACATTGGGGAAGATGACATATACCCTACCAGTACCATTGTCAATGACATTAAATTGGCGAACTGATTATTTCCTGATGGGATGTTCTGGCAGTTTTGTCTGGGTGGAATTACATAGGCCAAAATGAGTTCACTGCAAAATGAAGTACATCCATGTGAACAGTATTCTATGTGTATTGCATCAACACCAAAGCCTGTGTGTGTGTGTGTGTGTGTGTGTGTGTGTGTGTGTGTGTGTGTGTGTGTGTGTGTGTGTGTGTGTGTGTGTGTGTGTGTGTGTGTGTGTGTGTGTGTTTTATTCATGGACATTTGGTGTGTGCCACACACTACACTTACAATTATCCACTGTAGAAGAGCTGCTGACTTCAGCCACCATGCACTCACCTGTATACACCCCTCACATCTATCGGCCATGTGGCACATGCAGTAACTGCTATACAGAACTGTGGCCTATGTTCAGCTGTACCTGGGATATGACACAGTCAATGTGTCACCACAGTGCTACACCCCTTGTAGGACAGGACAGCAGACCAACATCCTGCTGACACATAGACACCTAGAACACAAACAGAATACATTATGGAGACCACAATCAGTCAATGTTAATAACAGCTATAATGCATCATGGCTGAACAGCTACACACCCTGACATGTAAGCATTAATCATTCCAGCTGAAAACACGTTCAACAGCATTACATTGCTAAACCTTAGGACATTCACCCTGTGTATCAGAACCATACCAGCATGTCCCTGCATCAATGGTATGGATAACAGGGATGTGGCACAAGTATCATCATATGCACAGGGTGTGTTGCAGGTTTGCCAGAGGCCTAGGATGAGCCATTTGGTTGACATCATGTGTGTGTGGGTTAGGGGGTTCTTTATTAAATGGGCTGTGCAGATGTGGTATGTGTAGGTATGGAGGTGCCCTAGCTGCGCTGGTGAAGTGTGTGTGTGTGTGTGTGTGTGTGTGTGTGTGTGTGTGTGTGTGTGTGTGTGTATGTATGCACATATGTCTGCTATGTGGCTGCCCTATATAGGGGTTTGTTGGACAGCTGCAGACTGTACATGGCAGGGTGTACAGTTCACTGTCTCTGGCCATGGACACGGGAACTGTGTCTGCCAGGGGTTTCACGGGCACTACCAGGCAGACGTCCAGATATGTTACACTCCCCTGATGATGACAGCTGTCCACTGGATCCACGTCCCTGTTGGGACCAGCCAGGACCACATACACGTGGCCTGCTGTATTGTGATATGGACATCACCCCCCCCGCGGTGCTGTTGCTGCTACTGTCACTATGGGAGTGACCGTGAGTTGTTGCACATACATGTAGACCTCCACCTGTTGGTGTTGCTGACCTATGTCCACATGGCCGACGCCCTACTCCCACCACATACTCTACCACAGACACCACACGGTCAAGGTTTCTCACCATCTCAATCAAATGTCTATCCAGGACCTCTGCAAAATCGCGGTGGGTACCTGCAAGATCACGGATGTTGTCAAGTACAGCAGAATGAGTAGCCTTCTAGAGCCTCAGACTCTGTCTGGTGTAATGTTCCATATGTGCCTGTGCCTCCATGATGGCCCAAAACATGCATCTGGTGACACCTGCTGTGGCACTACTGCCAGGGGCATGATGGCCAGCAGCCCTACTATGAGCATCCCTGTACATCTGCCTGTGTGGTACCTTACCAGTCATCTAGCTATGGCTGCTGTGCACAGACACACTTGCCATAGTCCCAACACTGTCCTGTCCCATGTCACCACCTGCCAACTATCCCTCATCTATGGCCACTGGTAATGGGGTATGTAAGGGCATTGAGACTGTGTGTGGGGATGGGGTGGATAAAAGTGGGATGTCAACCAATGGCACAGCTTCAGCCCCTGACAAAACTAGCTGTGCCTCACCATGCCTATTATCATTGTCAGAGTCTGCATAGACACTAATATCAGTTTGCCTGCAGGAGGGACACTGACCCATCTCTCCACCTGTGAGGGGCAAACAAAAAATGTAAATTAAGACCTGTACATTATGGTTTACCTCTACGCACACTCACTCAAACTCACACATACACACACACACACACACACACACACACACACACACACACACACACACACACACACACAAACATGCACTTACAGGTGAGGTGACACAAAGATATTACACAGACATCTCATTGCCCAACAGTCAACCTGCATGACATATGGCACTCAACAGCATGCACTGCAGCCATACTCAATCCTTGTTACCAACATTATACATCTCTGTGATGCATGAGTTGTGTTAGTAGGTGATGCCCCTTCCCCTGGAACACACTGCACCCATGTACACAGTATTGATGTGCACCTGTACAGCACACTGGCATGTACTGTGCACCATACCTCACAAGTGTACACACCATTGCTGAATGTGTATATGTGTGGCAGTTATGTTTGCTGTGTCACTCACAGCCCCTATGTGTTGTCTGACACATACCTGGAATGATATGAAGACTGATGTCAATAGTTAATGCCTGACCTCTGATTTGCAAATCTCATCATCAGCAGTGCATGTATGAGCAATAAAATCTGATTACACTGACAACCTTCAAAGCTTTATGTGGATATGAGGAGTGTACACACCCTTGTTGACATGCCAGCCTCTTCCATGGTATGCAATGGGGCCACAATACTGCATATGTTAACATTGCACACACTCAATATGTGACATATGACCTGTGCAATCCAATGCAGTATAAAACAAATATGTTAGTCATGCAGATGCTGAATGAGATGCATACAATATGTGGGTTGCATAAGTGTGCACACCCTTAACACAATGGTTTGTTGTAGCATCGTTTAAGGGAACTACAACAGTCACTATTCCTGGAAGGGGTATACTAGCATGGTCCATCTTTACTTGCCATTATTTGGTCACTCCACCCTTCAAATGTCCCCCAACTCTGCCGGATTGCAAGGTCAGCTCATGTGCACAGCCCTTGGAGATCACACAGTGGCTTCACTATTGCTGTGGAGACACAATTCATGACCTTTACTGTGTTCAGATACAGCCATTCTTAGTGAACTTTGGATGTATGCTTCAGTTCACTGCTGTGTTTCAGGATGACACCCCTCCCCATCCTCAGCCTTATTGCAGATGCTTGACAACTATGGGACACACATGAGTGTTATTTGCAGTGTTCCAAATTCCAAATGCCATGTCTACTGGCTTAGTTCCTACTCATGAACAGAAAACTTAAAGGTGTACACTGGCACCAGAGTGGTAAATATGGGGATGGTGGCCCTGAGGTGGAGCGAGGTGTTGCTTGTGCACCACATGTATCTTTATGAATACTGTCTGTAGGGTTCAGCATTGGTCTCATGACACCATTACACATTGCAACACATGCCTTTGGGAGACTTGATGTTATGCATATGCTATCTGTAGAGAGCTCTGGATGATGTTGCCTGTGGAACAACTCTTCTGTCTGATTACCCTAACCCATAGGCCACACTTATGCAGATTCTATGTGATTTTCAACATATGTACTGCACAGGCAGTACTTGCTAGACATTCCTGCAAGTCCCTCAGTGTTGCTGCATGTTTCTGGGCAGCCTCCATGACCAGTTTACAACATGTGTGGTCATCTGTTTTGGCTTGGCATCTGTTTATTTTCTACATTAATGTTGTCCCACACTTCATACACACATACATGACTGCCTGCACTGTTTGCCATGGTATATGCAATGGTGAGGTAAGGCTAATTTTCCCACTCCTGAGTGCTACTTTTCAGATATGGGATCCATTTCATGGTTTGTAAGATGTGTGCAAGCCACGGCTGCCACTGTCGCAGGTGAGTAGGCAAATGTCATGGACATTCTTCTTGGATAGCAGGCCATTACTTGGTGTGACTTTGAGGCCTTGTACTTAATGGAAGGTGTGTACTTAAGAAAAGTGAATGCTTTCAGTACCTCACAAGCTGCTTCCATGTTATTTGGAGTGTGTACACACATATGCTTCCAGTGTATGTTAAGGCATGTATTCCCCATATTTGTTGTCCTAATATATGATTCCATATTACACATTCATTGCTCATGTTAGGATCACATTACAGGTTGTAAAAGGTGTGGAATGTGGTATTGTGATCTGCCATTGTTTAGATCACAAACAGTTGTCATTGTAATAGTAGTGTATACACTGTTGTAGCCACTGTATAAGGGTAATGTTTACTATAGGCCATTTGTCCCACCACTATGTTCATCTCTGTCCACACATCTTGCACTGACAGGTTGTTATGCATACTGCAGAACTCTTACATACCCTTCAGATATGCCAACATGGTGACAACTGTGATGCAGTACAGTTAACAGCAACAATAAGTGAACATGTACAGCATGCATTATGGGCAGGTGTGTAACAGGTGTGCATGACAAATAGCATGGCCATAACATGTCCAGTGTATTGGCAAACCTGAACAAAACAACTCCATACTCACTGGCTACAGGCCGGTGCCTCAGTTGTATAGCAGAGGGACCTAAATAGTTGTGTGAGAGACGTAATGTCAGTAGCCACACCTGTGGCATTGGTACAGGGTAGGAGCAGCATTTCAGCACATCACCAGTACAAACCCACAATACTAGAGATTATGCACATCTGTTTATTACTACACTACAGCAACAGACTATCTTATCTGACATATGCATGTTGATACTTTACAGATTAAAATGGATAAGCAACAGTGGTCTACTAATGTTCTCTGGGGCCTTACCTGCATGCTTTTCATCCATTGTGTTGGTGGCTTGGCTGGCAGGTGGGTGCCCCAAGGCTGGCAAGGTGCTCCTCAGCATGTGTCAGTGGGGTTGGATGGCATGACCCCCACCTGTGGCTAGCTGGTCCCTCCTAACTGCAGCGGCACGCTGACGGGCATGGTGGATCAGATCCATGCCACAATGCCACACCTGCTCATAATTGCAGTTGTGCAGGCCAACATCGTTTCTTCTGTGGACAAGCTCGTTCTAAGGGTCGGTCCTCTTCTGCAGATCCTGGGCTCTGCACCTGAAGAGGAAGGCATGATGGACTATGAAGAACTGGATAATAGCATCATTTTACAGGGGTGTGTATGCAGGCAGGCATTCCCTGGACATTGTACCTGAAAGACATAAACAGGAAAAAAGGTCAGGGGACCTCATACAGTTGTCCACATGCACATCAACAGTGGGTATTACTTGCAAATAATCAAGACTATACCATAACACTGTAAGCTATCATGGCTTGTACATCTTGCATTACATTCCTGGCCCTGACCTGCCCAGTTCCCCCAATGTTGGACACTTAATGGCATAATCCACTACACACCATTCATTTCTGTGTAGAGGGATGACAGTGGTCATCTTCCATATGGATGGTGTGTGGATGGTGGCATGAGTGTGTTTGACTGCAGTGTGTGATGGGACTGTGAGAACATGCTTGTGTTAATGTAGGAGGCAAACTGTGATGTTCTCATGCCCCATGGAGACTTGCTGTTGTTGCCATCAGTCGGCATTATGTCCCTGCTCACCACTGATGTGGGCAGGAGTTTGGAGGATGTGCATATCTCCCTGTACTACTGTTGTGGGCAGGGTGCCACTGTTCCCACTTATCCTGTCTGATGCAGGTTGCCTGTATGGCATGGCATGTGTGTATGAGGTGTGCTTTACCCCCAGTACAGACTGACTTGTGTTACTGGCTCTGAGACTGCGTACATATGTGTAGACATGGTTGCAACTGGCCTTGGTGGTTTGCATATGTCTGATTTTTAGTCATAGTCAGCCTTAAAGGAGGTCACCTGTGAACCTACATGCTTTCTCAGCTAGAGGTGCACTTGCTTCCAAGTTGTGGTCTTCATCTATGTGTCCCTGTACAGCCACTATAGCAACCTATTATGTGCTTTGTGTCTTGGTGGTGTCCACCAAGTGGGATTACTCTATCGTTGGTGGAGGATGGTTGTACAGGTAAGGTAGTGCTGATTCCATATAGCTACAGTGGATATGAAGTGTACACACCCCTGTTACAATGCATGGTAATTTTGCAATTGGAACATGACCCCACAAAAGCACATGTCAACACAATCCCCACCTGTGATGTGTCCTATAGCCTGCTCACTTCAGTAGGGAACATAACCTGTCCTGTGGAAACATATAGGTTCATAGGTTCATAGGTGTGTACTAGGCTAATGGCCCTGGAGCCTATACAAGCCTAGCCCATGGGATTACCCTGGCATTGTGCCACCTGACCTTAGTTCCCAGTGCCTCTGTCGAGTAAAACCACTGGAGTGATCCCTGTGGTGAATTTTCTATTTCCCATCTGTTCATCAAGATTTATCTTGAAGAGGGCCAATGAGGTGCTCTGCTTGACATGTATGGGAAGTCTATTCCATAGCATGGGCAGTCTCTGGGTTATGAACTTGTCCCGTCAGCATATGGGAAGTAATACTCAGTACAGTAAGTCAGTTGAATGTACGTGCACACCCTAACAGTGCTATGTTGTGTAAACTAGCAAACCAACATTGAAATCTAAACCTGTAAGAAGAAACTACTGGTGATGCAAGGGTAAAATCACCAGACAGCTATAATGAAACAAAGTGAAATAAAATATCAAGTACATTCAGAACTGACTTAGCACTTTCACCCAAAATAGGACATCTTCAGAGTCAGTTAGAAAATGTTAAACAATCCTTTATAATTTAAATTCAAATAACATTTTGACCAATGAGCACCAACATACAATGAAATTGCAGTCAATTGTCCTAGGAGTTAACTCTTAATAGTGTTACAAAAATTACATTTTTCAAAAAATTCACCACACATATCGCCCTCGGGACCAAACCACGCCAACCGTGGGTAAATCCCGCATTACCCACACGCAGGCATGGGTTATTGCTATATGCTTTACTCTATGTACATTACTAGCAAATGCACCATAGTGTGTTGTTACCAGTGTACTCTGGCTAGTTTGATATCACATGTTTATTTCATCTCTTCTTTTTTTTTTTTTTTTTTTTACTTTTTGCAGATGTTTTTGAATCTTTTTTTTACTTTTTGCAGATGTTTTTGAATCTATATTGTACATATGTGTAATTCATTTTCTGTTTGTATAATGTAAATATTCATTATATATCATTCTCTACCTAGCTAGGTTGTAGCTGAAAAAGGCCTTCAGATCAGTTCACTTAGTGGATTAATTGTTGATTAATAATAAAGCCTCTTTCTCACAAGCATTCTCAAAAACTGAGATAGAACTATGTAGGCAAAGATTAAAAGTACCTTTCTTACTAACATTATATGATTAAAAACATAATTTAATTAGATTGCCCTTCAATGAAAACTGTAACTTTAACCTGCATGTAAAATATTTCAAATCAATAACACTGTTTAACACTTTAGCATGACTAGCTAGTGCAAGCAACAAGCATTTCTTAAGGAAGTCATGTCTCCAATGGTGCAGTGCTGAGATTAAAGAATTTAGTCTTCGTCTTAACGTGATAGTTATTATTCCAAAACTTTGGTTCATAAAGTACATTTTCACATGTCTGATGCCCCTTCCTCTTCCTTATCCTCTTTCGCTTGTTTGATGTCATCTCTTTTGGTAAAATGCGTGTTTACTCTCTCCATTCCCTGATTGAGGAGCATGATTATTCAGACCTTGCTGAAAACAGTTCTGTCTCTTTGCATCCAATCAAAGGAAACCTCTTAACCAATCATCTGCCTGTTTTCCGCAAGACTTTATAATCTTTTGGAACCTTTTTAGACTTCTGTTTTCTATTCACAATAGTAGGCTGATGTCTTTGAAGTCTAGTAACAAACAGTTCATATTTTGCAAGACATTATTTAAAGTTTGTATAATCTTTCACTTTTTTATTTTATGCCATTCATCTCTCTCCATACATTATGCTCTTTAATATAATTATGTCTCACAAGTATTTCTAGCAAAACAATCTATTTTATCAAACGATTGTATCAGTTTCTTGATATAAACCACTATCATTTTCATTGCCTTTGGTAACTTCAACAAGTGTTTCTTCTGCACTCTTTAAACAAACAAACATTCTTCTAAACATGAATGTCCCAAGCACATTGATTCAAATTTAAACAATTTTAAGCCATTAAGTTACTGAGACAAACCATCTTTGAGGTGAATTTCAGAAGAAAAGGTAAGTATGCACCTTGAAATTAAGAATGGTTTAAATTATCATGGTGAGGGTCTCAAAGAATTTTCTACTCTGTTTTACTATACATTTCTCATAATTGGACAATTATTAAATATCACTGGAAAATTTTAAGGAGTAGTGAAGAAATGATCAAGCCAGTGGGTGAAAATCCAGTATGTGTGCATAACAGAGGTAACAATTTGAAATGATTTTCTGGGGGGGTGAATTAGCAGTTTTATTGGAACCAGTAAACCATGAGAAATATACAAATGTGGTCTTTGTAAGTACCCTAGGTATGTACATGAGGGCCTCTATAGCAGAGTGTCACATTTAGATAGAAAATTACTAGTAAAAAAACACTTAAGCTACAATACCACTGAGATGTTTACACTGGCTACTTCATGTTCAGGACATGATGTTTTCTATATGGGGAAATCCACAAGGAAGTTGTTGCAACACATATACAGGCACTATTTTGCCACAAAATAGAATAACACAATTCTTTATAAATACACTATAGTATGCAATAACTGGAAAAAATATTTTTTATTTGTTGAAGAAGGTCAAATTAGATTCAAGGGATGGTCATTATATTAGTAAATTAGAAAAAAATGTTTTGACAGCTACATCTGAATTCCACTAATGCCCGTGACATTTTTAAATGAGCATGCCAATTATCAAATGTGTTTTAAAATTAACATGAAAACATAAAATTCTCACCCATGTGACTTTGTGGGTTTATGGCATTTAAAACAGAGAAGGGAAAAGGTATAAGCAAGCATTATTATATTTAACATAGTTTGTGAAATAGTGAGTAGGAGATAGTATAAATGCTTAACGCTGATTGATTGGGACAAATCATGTGATGAGCAAAGTTTTTATAAAATAGAATCTGTTTATGCCAAGTTTTGCTCTGAAGAAGCCTCTATGATTACACTATGAGATAAAAGCAATAACCTAAATAATACAACATTCTGGTATTTTACCCATGTTGTGAGGTGGTCTTATGTTTTATTATAGTAGTACTACTTCTGCAAGGGTAACATTTGATGGCTTTTATTCTATTTGCTTATTGAAATTTCCATGCAGGGCTATAGCCCCAGGTAGAGAATTTCTCAGATCTCTGGCCTGTCTGTTAAGGAGGGAGAATAATATGTATCACGATCAAAATTATAAGTACAGGAAGGGCAAAAATGCCTGCACTGTATGAGTTCTTTCAGAAAACAGTGGGATTTCCTTTTGGCATGGCAATTAGCTTTACAGCATAGACTTAGAGCTATGCATGGATGATTAAGGGGCAATAGCTATAAGGAGCTACCTTGGAAGGTGGTTTGTTGAATGTTAGCTTGATGTTTGGATGCAGTCAGGAAGAGATGAGGCATTTTTACAGCTGATGCCCATGTGAAAGGTCTCACTGGCATGAGCACAATAGCTAGTCAGGAATAGGACAGTATTTTACAATGACAACCAGGCAGTAGCCTATGCATGAGGAGCAAATTATCAAAATCAAGTGAGGACATCCCTTCATAATGAGTATGACTTAGGTATCTGGTAATATTTTTGCCTTCAGAGTTTGTCACTCTTCTGCTATATTTACTGATTTTCTTCCAAGATTTATACATGTTTAAGGGTATGCCCTTTATGAAATAACTGAAGTCTACACAAAGATTCTTTATCACTAACTCTAACTCTGTGAAGTCTAGAAACATAAGATATTCTACTCTGATATTCAACTCTGAAAAGTAAACATGGTCCTTATTCTGAACTTCTGCTATTAGAGGGCAGTGCTATCATTTTTGCAAATCTTGCTGTTCTGTTAACTTTTTAAATGTTTCAGAGTAGTTTGCCTCTTATCCTTCTCTGATTTTGCTGAACATCTCTGATTTTGTCTCATATTTATGCCCTATCCTTCTTCAACTTATTTTTGTTGTTGTTGCAAATCACCTAAGATTACAGTGTTAGTGTAATTAATAACTTTTATTATTCAGAAAATGCATGTCCATGCAACACCTGCTGTTCTGTTAACTTTTTTTTCTCAAATTATTTTTTATTTTCAATTAAAATAACATTTACATAATATTTTTAAATATCATTTTAAACAACTATATACAATATTTACAATAGCCTGACTTTTAATTATATACACTGTATGTTATTAAATATAGAATGAACAAATCAGTTATCAGAGATACAATATTGATTATTGCAGAGTGTCCAACAAAGATATAACTTTCTTCCAAGGATTATTTACCAATGGCCTGGGATATATTTGTAGTTCTTTGATTTTTATTTCCATCAATGCAGTTGTGTTCAGTAAAGTGTAGAATTCTTCCAAGGTCGGGGTGTATTTGAATTCCACCTTCTGCTTACGCATTTCCTAGATATAGCAAGTATTGTCCATAACAAATACATATTTGTCTTATTCAGGTAGGGACCTTCATTTACATTTAGAATTATCAATACTTTAGTTAAGGTAAAGGATTCATTAAATAAAGCTTGTAAAAAATGATTGATTCCATTCCAATCTGATTTAATTTTATTACATTCATAAAAAATATGAATCCAGTCTGCTTTATTAGACTTTTCACACCTCCAGCAAAAACCATTTGTAGTAGTACTGATCTTTTTAATTCTATCTGGTGTTAAAAATGCTCTATATAAGTATTTCCAGTTAAATATTTTCCAGTACTGTGTGTTAGAGGTGTAATTAACTGATAGTAAATTTCTTCTGTTAACTGCAAGGACTGATCTTTTGTTAAGAACTGCCAGTATGATGGTTTGGGAATTGTTTTATATGTTATTAACTCTTATATAGATTTGAAATGGAATTTTTCTTTTCACAACTATTATATATAAATTTATACAGAAAACTTATTAGATTTGGAATATCCTTAAATGAGGAATTATTAATTAATCTGCATAAATTTTGAGTGTGCATTAGAATGCTTTGTAAGGTTAGCCAGTCCTGTGTTGGAATATTGTAAGCAGTTTTTATCATATGTATGTCTAAAACATTTAATTCATTTGCACACTGAAACCAGCTTAAGAATCCATTTTGTTCCCAGGAGGTTATTGTTTCCCTATATATTTTGTGAGGAAAGTTCTTAGTAATGGTAAATGGGGTCAAAAGGTCAAACCAAAGTTTTAGATCTATGTTTGCATTGATAAGTTTCCTAAAGGAATTGATGTAATGATTAATCAGTGTTGTTTTAGAAGGTTTTGTTATATTATATTGTATAGTTATGCATGGTATGCACCAGGGTTTGTTTGATTTGTCTACTATTAAACATTTTTTTAACAGATTAAATTCATTTGTTAATATAGCCGTTGTTAATTCTTTCCAGTTAGCAAAATCATTTGGGTTTATCCATTCTATTGTAGTTTTAAGCACAGATTCTTTTATATATGTTTCTATTTCTGGGAAGTTCAATCCTCCTTGTTTCCATGGTCTAATGTGATGAGTTAGAGCAACTCTATTCTTTTTGGGATACCATAAAATTTTTATTAAACATGAGTTTATTTCTTTAAGAATGCATCTTTCAGGAATTAACTGTATTGCTAACGCTACATATAGTATTTTTGGTAATAAGACCATTTTTATTAATTGCAATCAGTCTTCAAAAGTTAATATAATTTTGTTCCACTTTTCTATATATATTTTTATTATTTCAATAATGTTTTTATAATGTATTAATATTGTTTCTTTTATATTTTTGCATAACCCTATTCCTAAATAATTTAGCGTAAGTTCTTGTTTTCCTATGATGGATTTATCTGTAACTTGTAGTTCTTTTTTCTTATTTAAAAATAGAAATTTTGATTTTGCTCTATTAAAGTGTAGACCTGAAATCTTATAAAATTTCTCCATTACTTCTTCTAGCTCTCCTAATGACTGTCTGGAGTTTGATAGGGTTAATAAAATATCATCAAAAATAATTATTTTAGATATGTACTGGTCATAGACTTCTATTCCTTTTATTCTTGGATTATTCTGTATTATTTCTGCAAGTATTTCTATAGCCAAAGTAAATAAAATAGGAGAAAGGGGGCATCCTTGTTTAGTACCTTTTGTTATATGGATAGATTCTGAGGTGAAAGGACCTAATTTAATGTAGGCTAAGTTATTAATATATATGTTTTTAGTAATAAGATGAAGGGAGGAGGAAATTCAAATAATGCTAAAGTTTTAAATAGATATTCCCAGTTGAGGGAATCAAAGGTTTTTTCTATGTCTAATCCAATTACAAGTGTTTCTCTGTCTTCTTTATTCACATAATCTATATGAGTAAGTATCCTTTTAATATTATCATGTGTGTGCCTATTATATAAAAATCCAGTTTGATCATTATTAATTGTTTTTGAAAGTGGGATTTTCATTCTGTTAGCTAGTATTGACATGAATATTTTGTAATCGTTATTCAGTAATGATATAGGTCTGTATGAGGTGCAAAGGTCTGATGGTTTATTATCTTTTAGAATTGGTGTTATGAGAGAATGTTTCCATGAGGGTGGTATTTTTGCTTCTGACTGGACTTCTAGCAAAGTTTTATGAAAAAGGGAGATTACTGTTGAAGGGAAGGGTTTGTAAATTTCCATTATTATACCATCTATCCCTGGAGCTTTGTTAGATTTACTTTATTTTATCTTGTCAACAATTTCTTTGTAGGATATAGGTTTTTGTAGGTTTAATTTTAAGTTTTCGGGAATTTCTTTTATATTGATAAGGTTTGTATATGAGTTTATTTGGTTGGTATCTAAATCCTCTTTCTTGAAGTGTTCCATATAATGGAACCAAAATGCTTCAAGGATGTCTCCTATATCTGATACTTTTTTCCTTTTCTTTTCATGATATACACTACTAATTTTATTTGCTTTAGATTGTATTTTAATTCTTGTAGATAAATTATTTAGATATCTGGGGGAGGTGGCTAATGATTTTATTTTTAATTTTTCAAGGCTAGACAAGTTTTGTGTGTTAGAATTTCATTATAGTTTTATTTAATTCCTCTATTTCTTTTTTGACTTCTGGACAATTCTGATTTTTTTTTAGATTTTGCTGTCAAGAGTCTGGTGTGCAAGTCTAATGATTCAAATTCCCACTCTCTAACTTTTTGTACCAGTTAAGGGTCTTCCCAAATAAATACACTTTTAATGAGTCCCAAACCATGACTCTACTGATTTCTGTTGTATTATTAAGTTCAAGAAATAATTGTAGTTCTGACAACATCCAGGGTCTGAATTCTTTCATTTTCGTGATATTTGATAGAATTCTATTTAAGAGGATTAAAGGTTTAAACTCTATTGAAGCTTCATTATCAGAGAGTCATGATCTGAGAAGGGACATGGAACTATTGAGAAGTTGAGGATTTTTGTTTGTAAATCTTGAACTATGAATAATTTGTCTATTCTGGTTTGTGCTCCAAATCTATGGTCTTTATGGGAAAATAATAAGGATTTATCATCTTTTACTTTAAAAGTGTCAATTAAATGAAATGAATCAATCCATTTTTAAGGATTTTGAAATAGCTGCTATGTAAAAAGACTTCTTGGTGGCTTCAGAAGCTTCTAAGGTACAATTAAAGTCTCCTCCCAGTATAAGATTTCCTTTATAATTGTTGGAAATAAAATCTAGGTGGTTTTAACCATTCCTGCTCCAATTCATGGGAACCAATATAGATTAGCTAAAGTCCATATTCTGTTATTAAATTTAATTATAACAAATGCTAGTAGACCTTCTTTGTCTTCATATTTATAAATAACTTTTGGAGTGATTATGTTTTTCTTCCAGAGAATTGATACTCCTTTTGTCTTTGTTCTATAGGAGGATTGAGCTAAGACTGTATAGTCCTTAGGGTTCCAAATAAAGCTATCATTAGTCTTAAAATGCGTTTCCTGGAGAAATACTACTTGTGCCTTGTTTAAATTTAAATATTTTAGTAAGTTTGATCTTTTATTTGCATTATTTAAGCCATTAGTATTCAATGATAAGAATGTTAAATCCATTTCAAGTTATTGTTGGAAGAAACTTTTTTTTTATTTTGATTATAGTAGTTATACCATATTCTCTGATAACATTGGATGTTATTTTTATGTGTGCAAACTTGGGAGTGTAATTTAATGTTCTTTCTTCTTTAAATATAAGTAGGGTAAAATTCTGGTCAGGCTTTAAAAAGTACTTCTATAAAACATTAATTCTAAAGTATCAAATACAGGTAAATATGAATTTCCCATTAGACATGGAATGAAAGTCATTCCTAATCCAACAAATAAAGATAGATATATTGGATTATCACGCATACCTTTAACCAACAATATCAACTGAGCTACATATGTTAAATTATTATATGGAGAATTTTCTTAAAAGAGATATGAAATTCTATATTATTCTATTATTGTTCTATAGTATTTTATATATCAGGATGGAATGTTAATAGTGTAAACAATTATTATGTTGACTTAGAAAATATCCAGCATTTAGTTACCCTTAAGAGATCCCAAGCAGTCAGATATGTCATTTTGGAAAAATTAAATGCAACAGAGGAGCATACACTAAATAACTCAACAATAAATAGATTATTATGAAAATAATTTGACTAAAATGACTCTACAAGAGACAATGAGTGATTACCAATGAAATATGAATTTACCGTAGGTGTACTGTCTTCCTTTACTTTCCCACTCTTCAGCTCACCAACTTCAACTTGTACTTATGAAAAGACATGGCTTATCAGTGGTATCTTGACGCTGAGTAGAGGTGGCCTACATTCTAATGTGCAGTGCTTTTACATATTTATAGATTTGCAAAGCAGAGTCTAAGAATGAACTATGATCACCCTGACTATTCCCATCCTGCATAGGACACCTCCTGCTTCCAGAATGGGTTATCACATCAGGTCTAGAATGAATGTGAAAGTACCTATATGGTAATCAAGACTTACTTTAGGTAAATATTAATCAAATAGTATTTAGAGCATCTTAGAGAGTTCTCGGGGCAGTTAGAATACTCTTAAGCCTCTCCTCCCTTGACCAAAAACAGAGATTTCCCTTCCCTTTCTTTCCCTTGTTTTAAGTCAGTATTAATAAAAGAAATTCAGCAAACATAGGTAAACAGAAATAACATTCAGTAGTCCGTCTTGTACATGACTCGCAATCCATTAAACAAGTCACTGACTAACATCACTTTAGTAAACATTATAAAGACAAATTAGAAATAATTTCCTAGCTCTTTAAATATTCTGATAAAGCAAAAATTTAATAATAAGCTATTTTAACTAAAAGTATAAAGCATTTCAATTTTTCCTTGCATGTATACATTTCTACTTATAATGTAGTGTCAATATCTGTCTTTGAAATCTGTACAATACTTCACTTCTTCAAATCATTCCTTCTTCAATTCAGACAGATATCTTATGGATTCAGGTTGTTAAAGTAAATTATGCTTATTAATCAGGCAGTTTCATTTAAATTCTCAAGTAATTTGGGGACATTTCAATTGAGTTTCCAGGAATGTGTAGTCCAATGTGAGTAACTGAGTCCACTTTTCCTCATAAACATATGTCACAATTCATTAAACTAAGCAGAGTCTAACATCTGTCTAATAATCATTATAAAGACAAAGAATAGTAATTTCCTAGCTCTTCAAACTTTCTGATATCACAAAATGTTGACGGTAAGCTATTTTAACTGGAAGACTAAACATTTCAATACTTCCTTGTGAACATATATTTTTACTTTTACTGTAGTGTCAAGAACTGCCTTTGAAATATATGCATTACTTCACTTCTTTCAAGTCATTCATTTTACATTTCAGATTATATTTTGTCAAAATGTCAATAGCATTTCAAGGGCACATTTAATATTTAAACTGATATTTTAAATTAATAGCTATCAGTTACCAAGTGAGTTTGTTCAGAGTGTGAGGTAACTGCAAAGATAACATGTTGCAAAAAGTAATATGTATCTTTTCATATGCTCTAGAGATTGGACAATTTCAAGTAACATATAAAATGTAACTTTTACAGTGCAGACAGCTTGGGAAATCAGCATGTTAAATGAATAATACTTTTTAATCAAGCAGCTACATTTCAGTGCACATGTAGTTTGGGAACATTTCAGTTGTGTTTCCAGGAATATGTAATCCTATGAGGATAAATCATAAAATATTTAGAAATAATCCTATTATGTATTTATTTTAACTTGTTTAGTTTGTTTTTCATTTTAATAACTAAACAACATTACTTTTGCTTATTATTTGTTAACTGTGAGGCTAAATGCACTTCGCAGATTCAGTGTCCTTAGAAACTGCAGCAATTGTTTACTGTTGCTATGGGAATGAAAATAGAATGTGACGAAAGCTTCACTTCTCTTAACCAACAGTACATTTTTCCCTCCTTTTTTATGTATTTGTTAATACTAAAAGGAAATAATTCAAAGGACATATGTACATGAATAGAACATGTGAGAGTTAATCACGAATATGTTCCCAAGCCCAATAAGCATAACAGTGACTATCGGAGACCATCCATGTGCAACTAACAGTGGGCAAGACTGCTTTTCAGTTTATAGCATCCTACAGACCACCCTCTCAAAGTCAGGAATCCCATTCGGCTTTCCTGAAAACATTGGAGAACATGAAGATCTCTCCAAACACTATTATATTGGGCGACTTCAACTACCCAAACATTGACTGGGAGCACTACTCAAGCCCCAGCACCTTAGCCCAAAGATTCCTGGAAATTATAAACTCAAATGCTATGGAACAACTAGTCACCACTCCCACAAGAGGGGACAACATACTAGACCTGATCATTACCAACATGGGGACTCTATGCTCCACACCAGAAGTATATCCCTCATTGGTAAGATCAGACCATAAATTAATTTCACTGGATGTCCACATCCCGACCCCACCCCCAGCCCAGAAAACCACAGTGAAAAACTTCTCAAAGCGAACTTCTCACTTCTCAAAACCGAAGTGGAATCCTTCAAGGCCCCAGGGCCAGTGGAAACTACAGCCCAAACTGCAGAATCCTATATAAATGCATTCTACGGACATCTCCAGGAATGCATGGATCATGCTATCCCAAACAAAACCAAGACCCAATCATCCAAAGGCAGGCATCCAGTCTGGTGGACTCCTGCCATAAATAAACTGTACAACAGAAGGAGGAAGCTACTACATGATAGAGCAAAATCCCTAATAGGGAAGGCATCTCTGATCAGTACTAGCAAAAAATTATGATCCCTCATAAAATCCTCCAAGGTCAACTTCGAGAGAAAAATTGCACAGGACACCAAAGACAATCATAAGGCTTTTTTCAGTTATGTTAGAAACCTGGGATGCAACTCCTAGACTTGTTCTGAGTTGATTCTAAATGACAAAAAATACACTGAACCCACAGACATCACCAATATCCTGGCAGACAGGTTCAGTGCAAATGTCTCCCCCCCCTCCCCCCAAAAGAGCAAGTATCTATCCCAGCAGAGGGCTGCCTCACAAACATCTCAGATGCTCAGGTGAAGGCTGCCCTCTCCAAAGCAAAAAACACTGCTTCCATGGGACCAGATGGTGTCCCAGGTTGCGTCCTACATGAACTACAAGAGGAACTAATCCCTCAAATAAAACAGCTATACAATCTCAGCCTCACTACAGGATATGTGCCCACAGAATGGCGTACAGCAACAGTGGTCCCACTTCACAAAGTTGGAGCCTCTACGGACCCTGGAAACTATCGCCCCATAAGCCTGGCTAGCTTAGTCTGCAAGGCTATGGAGAAGATCATCATGGAGCTCATAAACAAAGACATTGGGGACCTACAGACACTAGATCCTACCCAGTTCGGCTTTGTCAATGGCAGATCCTGCCTTTTGAACCTGGTTGACTTCTTTGAAACAGTCATCAAAGCCATAGATGAAGGGAAGGTAGTCCACACAGCCTATCTGGACCTTGCAAAGGCATTTGACACAATACCCTACTCGGGCATCATAGATAAGCTATCCAGCTTAAATATAAACCCCTATGTCACAAGATGGGTCGCAAACTGGCTCAAAGACAGAACCCACAGAGTGAGAGTTGCTGGAGCCATGTCAGACTCAAAACTGGTCACAAGTGGCATCCCACAGGGTTCTGTCCTGGGACCACTCTTGTTCGGTATATACTTTTCCAAGGTACAGGCAAACGTGGGAGGACTATGGCTCACCAAGTTCGCAGACGACTGCAAACTGGGCCATAACCAACTCTCCAGCTGACACAAACATCCTTCAAAAAGGTCTCACAGAGACAGATAACTGGTGCCAGCACCATGGTTTAAAGCTAAATGCCAAAAAATGTATAGTCATACCCTTTGGCAAAAACAATGTGCCCACAAATTACCACATAGGCGGAAACCCATTAAGTACAGAGAAAGTTATTAGGGACCTGGGGACCCAAGTTGATAGCAATCTCTCCTTTGAAAACCACATTGCCAAAGTGGTTAGAAAGACCTTCTACATAGCCCACCTCATCACGAAGGGTTTCACATCTAGATCAAGAGAGGTAATTGTGCCCCTTTATTCATCCCTCATCAGGCCCATCATAGAATACAATGCCCCTTTTGGGATGTACCTTACCCGACAACTGCAGCAATTAGAAAGACCCCAAAAGTATCTCACCAAGAGGATCAAGGGTCTCAAACAGATGCCATATGCTGCTCAGTAATAAAAAACTCCAGCTCTACTCAGTTGCATACCGCCTACTTCGAGGCAATCTATGCCTGACATACAAAGCTATGTCAAATCCAGAATTAATGGACATGCTCCACCTCAGTAAATCTAAATCCCTTAGAGCCACACGCTCGAGGGACTTGAACCTCAGCACAGAAATAAATAGAACTTGCTGGAAGGACAGGTTCATAACCCAGAGGCTTCCTTCACTCTGGAATAGAATTCCAGTTCATGTGAGGCAGAGCACCTCACTGAATCTCTTCAAGAAGAATCTCGATAAGTGGATGGAGGATCGTAGGTTTGTCCCAGGGATTACTCCCGTGTCACTATTAGACAGAGGCACAGTAAACTAAACCTTAAAAAGGGCACAGTATACTCAAATCAAGGGGTGGCGTAAGCCATACAGAGGCTAGGCTTATAATTGCCCCAGGGCAGATAGCCTAGTATGAACCTATGAACCTATGAACCTATAATAAATATTGTAATAACAATTAATTAAGTTCACTATTCCAATTAGTCTACCTTAAATCTAGATTATTTTAGACTATTATTTATCTATGTATAGATAGTGAGTTATTAAATATATACAGACCATATTAGTATAGTAAATAGGAGAAAATTTAGAAAGAGAGACAAGATGCAGTTAAAATCAATAACGAGAAAAGAGAGAAGAGAGAAAGAAAAGAGAAAATTAAGAGAAATACACATATACTATATATGTTGATTTACAGTATAAATATTTTATGTTCTATATAACCATTCTTCTGTGAAAGAAAAGTACCCTGTTTTACATACCTGAGGTAATATGAACATTCTCCTGTGTCATCTATTTTCAAAAAATATAGATAAAGATTCCAGTAGTTAGCTACCTTTGTTTTAAAATTCCAAGTAGTAAAATTGGTCTGTTAAAGTAATGTTAAAACAATTCATATCATAGTAGATGCTTTGAGAGATTTGGGCTGTAACAATATCAGTATTTTGCTTCTTCGTTTTAACATCTGTCCAGACATTTGTTTCTTTTGTTCTCTTGAGAGAAGGTGACATCCAAACCATATCTTCTGGTAAAGTAATCACATTATTAGTTTTAATAAATGAAGAGGCTTCCTCTAAGTCAATAAAAGTCCTCATCTCATTGGCATACAGTATTCTTATCTTAGCTGGATATGCAAGTTGTGCCTTAATGTTATTTTGTTTCAGAAACGTTATCATTGGCCACACTTCTTTTTTCCTTTGCTCCATTATTCTAGATGAATAGTTGTTATCAAATCTTATCAGGCTCTGTTTATATTTTAGAGGTGCCTTCCTCCAAGCAGATCTTAAAATCAGTTCCTTGTCCAAGTATGAAAGAAATTTGATAATTACTGACCTAGGAGGAGAGTTTGCATTAGTGGCAGGTTTCCCAAGAGCTCTGTGTGTCCTTTCAATGCCTAAGGAAAGTCCTTCTTTTAAATTTAAAAAGTCAGGGATCCAGCTTGATAAAAAGGAAATAATATCCTCACCTTCTGTGTTTTTAGGTAATCTGAAAATCCTGATGTTATTTCTCCTCTCCCTATTTTCCAAGTCATCTACTTTATTAACCAACCAAGTGTTTTGTTTAAGAAGCAATTCTTTCTGTGTTTCTTCTTCCTTAAGTCTGCTTTCTAAGTCATTTAGAGAAACCTCTATTCCTGTTATCCTTGTCTGGTGTTGTAGCATTTCCTTGAGGGTGTCAGCCTGTTTTTGACTGCTTGTTTTATGATTTTCCAGGTTCTCTTTAAAATCATCCATCTTCAAAGACAACTCATGCAGGGTAGATGCCATCTGTTGAAGTTCCTTCTTTAAGGTAGCATCCTGATGAGAATTCTTTGAGTTGCTCATTTTAACAAGTGAATATATCTCCAAGCTTTTTGACAGGAAATTATTTGTAAATCTTCACCAAAGTTTCTAATTATGTAAATTTGTCCTTTAAATATAAGATTTTATACTTTGAAGAAAAAAAAAGAATATTGTTTCCTGTCTTATTTAACTAGTTATATGGAGCTCTAAAATACTGCTGCTTTCAGTTAGCCATTCAGGCTCTGCCCCCGTTCTGTTAACTTTTGTTAAAAAGGTAAAGTAGAGTTCTCTGACACTTAAGACTTTGAGCTAATGAAGAGATTCCTGTAGCAAAAGTACAGGGTTTAAATCCTTCCACTTTCATTTGTCTGCTGTGTGACTTTGAGCAAGCCATTTAACCAGACAGTACTCCCATGTTCCTCCTGCAAAGGGACAATTTATAGGTTCAGAGGTTCATAGTTTCATAGTATAGTAGTTTCATAGTATAGTACTAGGCTATCTGCACTGGGGCATTTGTAAGCCTAGCCATAGTGATGTGGCTTTTGCCACCCCATGAAATGGTACAAAAATGTACAGAATAAATCTAGAATACTGTGCCTCTGTCTAGTAGTGACACAATGAAGGTCCCTTTATATAATAGAATTAGTTTACTGTGCCCCTGTCTAGCAGTGACACAGATGTGACCCCTGGGGTAAACTTACGATCTCCCATCCACTCATCAAGATTTCTCTTGAAGAGGGTCAGTGAGGGGCTCTGCCTAATACGAACTGGGATCCTGTTCCAAAGCATGGGAAGCCTCTGGGTTATGAATCTATCCCTCCAGCATGTCCTATTCATACTTGTGCCGAGGTTTAAGTCTTTAGCTCTTGTGGTCCTGATGGATTTGGATTTTTTGAGGTGGAGCATGTCCATCAGATCCTGATTGGACATGGCCGTGTACGTTAGGCAGAGATCACCTCTGAGCAGGCGGTATGCTACTGAATAGAGCTGAAGTTTCTTTAGTCTGGCAGAATAAGACATATGTTGGAGACCCTTGATCCTTTTGCTGAGGTACTTTTGTGGTCTCTCCAGCTGTTGCAAATGCCGGGTGAGGTACATACCAAATGGGGCATTGTACTCAATCATGGGTCTGATGAGGGAGGAATATAGGGGTACAATGACATCCTTGGATCTGGATGTGAATCCCTTCATGATGAGGTGTGCAAGGTAGAATGTTTTTCTAACCACTTTGGCAACGTGGGTGTCAAATGAGAGGTCACTGTCTACTTGGGTCCCTAGGTCTCTGATTACTTTTTCCGTACTCAGTGGGTTGCTGTCTATGTGATAATTTGTGGGTACTTTGTTTTTTCCAAAAGGGATGACTATACATTTTTTGGCATTTAGTTTAAGGCTGTGACTACGTCACCAGTTGTCCGTTTCAGTGAGGCCTTTTTGTAGGATGTGTGTGTCTGCTGGTGTATCGACTATGGTGCCTAGTTTGCAGTCATCTGCGAACTTTGTCAGCCACAGCCCTTCCATGTTTGCTTTAACATCTGAGAAATAAATGCCGAACAAGAGGGGTCCCAGGACAGATCCCTGTGGGACACCACTTGTGACTGGCTTTGAGTCTGACATTGCTCCAGCGATTTTAACTTTATGGGTTCTGTCCTTTAGCCAGTTTGCAACCCATCTAGTGACATAAGGGTTTACTTTTAAGCTGTTTAGCTTATCTATGATGCCTGAGTGGGGTATTGTGTCGAAGGCCTTAGCCAAGTCCAGGTATGCTGTATGGACTGCTTTGCCCTCATCAATGGCTCTAGTGACTGTTTCAAAAAGTCAACCAGGTTTAAAAGGCAGGATCTGCCCTTTACAAAGCCAAACTGGGTGGGGTCAAGTGTCTGTAGGTCCCCTATGTCTCTGTTTATGAGTTCCATAATGATTCTTTCCATAGCTTTGCAGACCAGGCTAGTTAAGCTTATCGGGCGGTAGTTTCCAGGGTCTGTAGAGGCACCCCGCTTGTGGAGTGGGACCACTGTTGCTGTACGCCAGTGTTCAGGTACATATCCCGAAGTAGGGCTAAGGTTAAATAGCATTTTTATGTGTGGGTTTAGCTCCTCTTGGAGTTCACGTAACACGCACCCCGGGATACCGTCAGGTCCCATTGATGCTGTGTTTTTTGCTTTGTTTAGGGTGGTTCTCACTTGGACATCTGAGATGACAGGGAGATTACATTCAGCTGGGATAAGTATTTCTTCTTTTGGGGGTGAAGGAGGGGAGAAATTTGCACTGAACCTGTCAGCCAGAATGTTGGCAATATCTGTGGGTTCAGTGTATTTTTTGTTGTTGTGAACCAACTCTGAGCATATCTGAGGGTTTCCACCCAGGCTTCTAACATAGCTGAAGAAGGCTTTGTGGTTATCTTTAGTGTCCTTAGTGATTTTTCTCTCAAAGTTTGCTTTGGATGTTTTTATGAGAGAACGTAGTTTTCTGCTAATGTTGATCAGAGATGTCTTCCCTTCATGGGATTTCGCTCTGACATGCAGTAGCTTCCTTCTTTTGTTATACAATTTGTTTATGGCTGAGGTCCACCAGACAGGATGCTTACATTTGGTGGAGAGGGACTTGGATTTGTTTGGGATTGCATGATCCATGCATTCTTGGAGATGTCCATAGAAAGCATTTGTGAAGGATTCGGCATTGTGGGATGTGGTATCCACTGGCACAGTGGGCTTAAAGGATACCATCTCAGTCTTAAGAAGAGTGAAGTCTGCTTTTGAGAAGTTTTTCACTGTGGTCTTTGTGCTGGGGTGGAGGTGGGATATGTATATCCAGGGTGATTAGTTTGTGGTCAGATCTCACTAGTGAGGGGCATACTTCGGTGTGGAGCATTTTGTCCCCATGTTTGTGATGATCAAGTCTAGTATATTATCTCCCTAGTGGGAGAGGTGACTAGTTGTTCCAGTGCATTTGAATTTATGAATTCCAGGAACCTTTGGGCTAGGATATTAGGGCTAGAATAATGTACCCAATCTATGTTTGGGTAGTTGAAGTCTCCCAGTATGATGGTATTTTGTGATACATTCATATCCTCCAATGTCTTCAGGAAGGCTGAGTGGGGTTCTTGAGATTGGGAGGGTGGTCTGTAACATGCTACCAGTTGTATAGCAGTTTTGCCTATGGTTAGTTGCACCTGTATGGTCTCTGATGCTTCATGTGTTGCTACTAACCTGGAGGTGTGGGTGTCCTTTATGAATATGGACACTCCCCTTCCCTCTGTGGTTCGGCCCGGGTTTTGGGGCCGAAAAGCATGATACGAGGTATAGCCTGGTAGCACTGGGGTGCTCTCAGGAGCCTTGAACCAGGTTTCAGTTACTGCACAGACGTCGATGTTCTCCATGCTGAGGAGTGCATCAAGTGCCTGCATCTTGAGATTTAGACTTCTGGCGTTGAGCAGCATTACCCTTATTTTTTTTCCATTTTTGTTTTCTAAGGAGGTGGGTTTGTCTTTTGAGCCTTGCCTAAAGAAGGCACTATGGGGGTGGCAAGAGCCTTAGCCAATATCCGGAAGCCCAGTGGTGACAGGTGTAAGCCATCCCTTGAAGCAGCGTGGCTTGTCCAACATATCATCCCAGGCAGACAGACATTGGATCCCCTTAGAATGACACCAGTACTTGAGCCAATTGTTAAAGCTGATCATCCTGTCTTTGTATTGTGGTATCATTCTTGGTGAGGGCAAGATGCTGCTCAGGGTCAGGGTCATACCAGCCTGGGCTACATAATTGGAGAGCTCCTCTATGTCTCTTTTCATGTAGTCCAGGGAGGTACGTCTCAGGTCATTCACACCAGCATGGACAATGACGGAGTCATATTTGTACTTGCTTTGGAGTGACCTGAGTGCGTGTGTTATGTGGCGGATCCTAGCTCCCGATAGACAGCTCACAGTCACCTTCTCCTTGTTCAGCCTGGTCAGTGGGACATCAGTGTGTCTGACTATGGGGTCACCTATTACTAGTGTATCAGGCAAGGTGTTTGGCCTTAAGGGCTGCGATTGGTCGACACACTGATTTATTAAAGTATGTGTTTCATGTGTTTTGTTTTGATGTGGTGGATTTTTGGATGTCTGCTTTGGGAGCCTCTGTTGTTTTGGTAAGTTTTTTATTAGAGCCACCGAGTATGTCTTTGTGTTTTTATGTGTTTGGTTTGCAGTTGTGTTAGGTCTATGTGGGACTGGGACTGTTGTGTGTGTGGTTGCCGTCTCCTCCTGTCTGGTCATGCCAGCCCTGAGTTGAGAGAGTTCAGCCTCCAGTTTGGCTATATAGGTGCATCTCTCACATGTATTTGTGTTTGTTGAGAGGAGGAGAGGGTTGTCTGTGTACATGAGACAATTGTAGCATTGTCTCAAGATACCCAGATTGACCAGCTGAACTGGAGGCAATGCCAGTAATCTACCACTTGACATGCTAGAACAGTATAAGGGAGTGGTATACCTTTAAGGGAAGTGGATATTCACAGGGGTGGTAAGTAGATGTAGTGCTTTACTTAGTACGAGAGTGCTTACTTAGTAGAGAAGTATTGAGAACAAGTGCTAGGCTTATACTACAGTGAGTAGTCTGGTTATACTAAGAGTAGAGCTTCCTTAAGGGAAAATTTGAAGAGCAGACTTGGCGGAGCCAGAAAAAGTTTAACCGGCGCTGCGCTATGCACACAACCACGCAAAGCCGTGCAAATGTGGATTTTAAACAGTGAACTACAAAAGAGCTAGAAATGGTCCCAAACAACCAATTACTACAGCTTCTTGTGCTGAGGTCACTTCCCCCAAGGACAGGTAGGCTGCTCAAGGCTCCCCACTCCCACTGGTGAGCAAAGAAACTTCCTTCTATCCAGGAATGTATCATAGGAATGTACTAGGCTAATGGTCCTGGAGCCTTTACAAGCATAGCCCATAGGATTACCCTGGCATCATGCCACCCGACCTTAATTCCCAGTGCCTCTGTCGAGTAGAGCTACTGGAGTTATCCCTGGGGTGAATTTTCTATTTCCCATCCACTCATCAAGATTTCTTTTGAAGAGGGCCAGTGAGGTGCTCTGCTTGACATGCATTGGAAGACTATTCCATATTATGGGCAGTCTCTGGGTTATGAACCTGTCCCTCTAGCATGTTCTGTTGATTGTGGTAATAAGATTGAGGTCTCAAGTGAGTTTACCTAGTTAACAGATATAATAAAATTATATTTAAAAATGTGTCCATTTTTGAGCCCTTGCCTCACTTTTTTGTCTTTGTCTAGAATTTTTGAGCAACGAAGTAGAATGGTATTTTTGTATGTTTCTTGTAAATGTTCTGTCTTTCTGATAGATTGCTGTGGATGCCAGTCACTAAATAACAACAGACGTGTACATTTCAGACTTTGTGTCATTTGGAAAATACTTGCAATTAATCCAAAGATTTTATTCTAGCAAAAAACTAGATATCTAGTAGTTAGCACAGAAGATTAAGGCTCTGCCTTGTTAATGAGCTGGTCCCTGTTTCAGGGATACAAGGTTTGAATCTTTCCACCTTCATTTGCCTACTGCATGACTTTGAACAAGTCCCTTAACCAGATATTGATCTGAGCTAGGCTTCTTTATTGTATCTTGGACTATAAGCCTACTAATTACTTATGAATGCAGACATTTCTGTGTATATAAGAGAAATATTTAAAATATGTTCCTAATTTGTGGGTTTTTATCTCTGATTTTGAGCTAAGAAGTAGAGAGAGCAGAAGGGAGCTGAAATGCATTTCACTGTATAGTTCTGATAACAGTGAGTTGAGATATATTTCTGGGCCATTGCTTATTAATCTATTCATTAACTTGATCTCAAGCAGATATTTGAGGTGTGCAGTTATACAGGTGGTTGTAATTGATGTTTTGTGTGTGTGTTTTTTTTTTTGTGTGTGTGTGTGTGTGTGTGTGTGTGTGTGTGTGTGTGTGTGTGTGTGTGTGTGTGTGTGCACACGCGCACATGCATGGGAAGAGGGCATAGTTATCAACTATCCCTATTTTTTTTCCTTTTATCTGTGATCTGCTCTTCATATAATATGTGGCTGTCTGGTAAAGTGTACATAATGACAAACATGTGAGTTTCAGACCTTTCAAAAATGCTTAACTCAAAACATGCTATCCTAGCAATGTACTTAGTACATTAGGCCAATATTTAAAATCTGCTTCTAATACTGAGTCTTTGTTTCTGAGTCTTTTTTTTTTATTTTCCTCCCCTCCACCCCGCTGCACTTTGTCTAGCTGTTCTAGTGTCTCATCCATTGCCAGGTCTGTCTGCTCCTCCTCCTTCTACCCCACATCAGAGTTGGGGCCAGCATAGATCTTAAGGGCATTCTGGGGGGTGTTGTTTCTGAATGCTTCTGCTTTTGGCTGAAGGGGAGTTATGACCTACCCTTATTTCCCCTCCCACAACCCTTGCATTTATTGGCATATACAATAGCTTCTCCACTTTGTGGGACACACCTCCCTTTAGGAAGAATATCCTCCCCAACCCGTATAGGTGTTCTTGTCCCTCCCTGTTAGTACTTCAAACTCCCAAGCTGCTAATTGAATTCAGGTCACCTGGAATGTAGTTACGGCTTCATCACTGTACACCATATTGCTGGCTTCCTTTTGTATATGATTTCTGAGCTAAGAGGTTGGGATGGCATGAGATCACAAGCAGATGTCTGAGGTATGTGCAGGTGTGTGTGTGTGTGTGTGTGTGTGTGTGTGTGTGTGTGTGTGTGTGTGTGTGTGTGTGTGTGCTTGTGTGTGCGTGTGTGAGTGTGTATAAGTACTTGGTTTCTGTATTATCCTAGAGCAACTATGTTATAAAGGAAGGAATTGATTGTAATATTCATTGTAGTAAGTAGGAGCATCATTATATGAGTCATGTTTATTGAGTATGATACTTGATTTCCTTGGTTTACTGGCAGACAGTGTGGTTAACTGGCTGTGAATAAACTGGATAACATGAAGTCTATGAATTTAATGTTAATATCTTAACAATGATTACATTTTTAATTGAGCTTGTTTTTTGCAGGTATGTAGGTGTGAAATGTACTATGCTGGCCTAAGATGGTTTGTGTGGTACTTAGTGCAGATAAATAAGACTATGAGCTGAGAAAGAATTACTCAAGTAGTTGATGGTTTGATTCCTTCAGCCTTCTTTTGTCTGTTGTGTGAGTCTCACCAAATCACTTTACCAGATACTTCTCCTGGACTTTCCCTCGAAACGGACACATGCATCTAGTGGGCTGTACCTGCATGTTAACAAATTGCTACATTAATATGTTGAGTTCCTGCAGCTTTCACATAGCTGTTAGTTAGAGCTTCACTTCAAGCTATATGACTATAAATGTAGCTTACCTCTTGTAGTTTAATGGGTTGCAAGATGCATTTTCAATAAATATGAGTTTCAATATGGCTGCCAGTGTTTTCCTCATAAAGTTTAAAACAAAAGTTTTAAATTAAGTCATTAAATCCACATTTCTTATCATTGTACAAGTAAAAAAAGAAGTATGTCACTGACAGGTTTAAACAGCGTTTTATACTAAGTGGGAGAGGCAGACAAGTAATAGGATATTGGTATGGCTGTCAGGGGCAGTGGAGGGGCTTATGTCCATTAAACTGCTTACAGCCACCTTTAATGATGGTCCATCTCTATTCATGAAAATGACATTTTGCAGACTACATGTAAATAAATGGATATATCTTAAAAAAAACATACAAGTTAAAAAAGTTAAAATACTAAAGTTCTTCAGTATACAATCATTTTTACAATGGTGATATTAATATGTTGACCAGACATAACTGTGATTTTATACCAAACACGTAATCAGATAACACATATATTTATTTGACATTTGTTTACCGGGAAGGTCCAACTGGGTCAAAAATAACCCATTTTCAGTAGAGGTCTGGGGAGAAAAGATCCAGTTACACACAGACGTGCAATCTTTATACGGGAAACATATTTTTTTTGCATGAGTTACAAGTACAGTACAGACGACAAGAACATACAGAGAACAGTAAAGCTTTATATGGAGATAGAAGCAAAATTCCTGAATTACAGTAAGCAGTTATATCGATATAAGGCAGATGGTAAATATTCAAGTAAGTGAAGTAGATATACAAGTAACAGACGCAAAGTGAAAGGGGTGTAGGTTGCGAGAGAGTGGAAGAGAGATACAGTTTGGTCTGATATGGAGAAAAAATTAACCTGGGTTGCGCATGTGTTGTTTCAGTAAAATTTTAAGGACAAGTAGATTAGTGGCAGTTCTCACAGTTAGTGGAAGAGACTTACATGCTTTTGCAATATTGTGGGAGTAGAGGCTTTGTCCAGCTGCCTTAGAGTGTTTGTATATACAGAGAAGCTCTTCATCTCTGGACCTTAGTGTTCTGTTTGGGTTGTATGATGTAATGATATTATTTAGTGCTTGGCAGGCTAGGGGTTTGTAGACTATGTTGTGGAGTGTAAGAAGTTGGCTATATATTAGGTAGTTGGGATTCTAGACAGATTAGCTTTTTTAGTGACAAACAGTTATCAGTTCTAGTTTTTGAGTTGGAGGCAAACTTGGCCACTTAATTATAGCACTGTTCCCATTTGGATTGAGAAGAGCTCTGTAATTTGGTAAGAACTGGAGCTTTGTAGATCATGGAGGGTGGAAGGAAAGTTTTAGCAATGGGGGTTTTGGAAAAGGAAGTTAGTGTGTGTTTGTTTCTGTAAAGTGTGCCAAGTTTCTGGTGGGTTTTGTTTATGTTTTGTTGAATGTGAAGATCAAACTGAAGGTGATTGTCTATGACTATACCAAGTAAATTGGTGTGGTGGACAATTTCAATGGTGGTGTTATCAGCAGAGAGAATTTGGAAGTTGTTTAGATTAGAAGTACAGTTTTTTGGTTGAAAAAGAAGCAGTTTCCTTTTTTGGGGGTTGAAGAATAGCTGGCAGTTAGTGAGCCAGGATAATCATCAGAATATTGGATGAGTATACCACTAGTAGAAGCTCTACAGAGGTCATTAGTAAAAATATTAAAAAGTAGGGTCATAGGATGGATCCCTGTGGGACTCCAACTGGGTTTGCTAGAAAGGGGGAGATAACATTTTACCATTTTACAGCTTGTTCTTGATTGTTTAACTAACCGTGGAACCAATTTATCGTAGGAGAGGTAATTCCTAAGTTAGAGAGCTTTTTCAGGAGAAGTGAGTGTGACACGGTATTAAATGCCTTAGAGAAGTCAAGAAATAGTGTAGACACATAGCAACCTGAATCTCCTGCTCTGTTTACAAGGTCTGTAAAGGCAAGGAGGGCTTTGGTAGTGCTGTGGCCAGGACAAAAACCATGTTGTGTGTTTGTAAGGAGGTTATTATACTCCTGAACTCTTACTCTAACTGTAGTTATAAAATGCTGTTGCAGAATGCTTTCAGGTAGACACTGCCTACACCTGTAACAAAAATGTGTTATTTATGCATAGTCACATGGTTTATTAGTAAATAGGGTACAAATACAGTAGTTACAAAGTGGCGGTACTTAGACATTAGCCATCAGTGCAATGTTTTCTGCATTATGTAACCTTCCACTGGATACTATGAAGTGCTATATGAACTCCTTCTAGTTCAAGTTATTAAAAGAAATATTAAAATAATGTATATTCATAATTTTGAATTAAAATAATTACAGTGTCTCAGTGTCTCACTTTACCAATAACTCAAATTGGGACAGGAGCCATTGCTGAGCTGTATGTTGGCTGGTTCATTGAAGTTCTGTTCTACAATGCTTCAACCAGACACTGCCTAAGATATTTATATAAATATGATAACTATGCACACTTTATTGCTAGACAAGCATAAACATCTGGAAAATGGTGGTAGACATAAGCTATCAATGACAAGCTACTGCACATTATGTATGCACACATCTGATATCATAATGCTTGATTTATATTCCTTCCAGTTTAAGTTATAAAAAAATTATTAATATGCCATACTGTCATCATTTTACATAAAAATAAGTTACAGAATCCCACTTACTGAACACTCTATTCGTGTATAAAGCCTTCCTGATCTCTATGCTGGCTCTACCTTTGAAATAATGTTCCCCAATGCATCTAAGTGAACATTGTATCAGATCCCAGAGGATTTAGCCTGCTACTGGATATCATTATATAAAGGCATTTCCATGCCCACCAGTAGATTAGTCATTGCAGCAACTTCAATCTCTTGCTGCCTAAATGCACAATATGGAGTGTGTAAGCAATATCAAGTCTTACAGTTGGCTTAGAGGATTAAGGAGCTATTGATAAGCTGTTTCTTGTGGTTCAGTGGAGCAAGGTTGGATTCTCTCAGTCTCCATTACCTAGCTGTGTGATTCTGAGCAAGTCACTTAACCAGATACTGCTCACAGATTGAGTCTGAAAAGCTCCATAGAGATCAATGCTCTACCATAGAATACAAATAAATGAAATTAGAGAATTAAAAAAATGATTCTCAGAGTCACAACACTGGTATGAGTACAATACACCTCTGTATTTTGTAGTGGCTGCTTACAGCAAAACAACTTGTCAAAACGTCCAATTGAAAGACCTCTTCTAAAATGCAGTGTGCTCCTCCTGCATGCATTCGACAGAGGTACTAATGAACTCTATGAAAAACACAGAAACATTAACCTCATTGCACGTTTCATACTCAGACATATATATGTGTCCACCAATTACTGTTTGCACATCAGATGTCTGTTTGTGATCAAATAAATGAATTACTACATAAATAATAATGTGTGTTATGATAAATGTCAATAATCCATATTGCAGACTGATGTGTATTTCTTCCCAGTCAATGACATACTGCATACTTTAAGATTGTTGTTGATGAGATAACTTCCCTCTTGAAACTGAGACACTGTGGAATGTGAAACATAGCATTGTGCATTCTACGTGAGCTCACACTGTCCATATATCCTTGTTATATTTCCTAATATTTACTCAGAATATTCTAGGACTGTTTTAAGGTGTGTTTCTCAGAATAAAAACATGATATCGTTGGGAAACCTAGCATTTAGATTTACCCATTTAAATTTAGACACAGCATGTCTGTATGTGATTATTGAGGTTTATATATCATTATTATTAATTATGCTTTGTATTATTAATTATGGAACATATTATTAATTACACAGTCTGATGAAAATCAATAAAGTCTGAATACAGCATGTGAATTGATCAGCTACCATTTATTTCACAATATAATAACTGAAAAAAACATTCATTTAGAATGTGAAAATTAGAAAATATTAACAAAAATATTATTTTTAATAAACTAAGTCCCCAACTCTCAACATGCAATATGCAGCATGTCCGTATACCCTATTACTAATGATCATCTCTGAGGTGGCTGCAGTGCTGAGGAAAGATGTTTCGTCCCACAGAGATCCAACTTTCGTCAGATTTCCCAGTGATCAAAACCTTTCAACAAAGTTCCATTTGTCAAAATAACTGACTTCTATCAATTTTGTATATATCCACCTGTACGAGGATAAAAACAATGAATAATTTTCTTAATCAGGATTTTGTGGTTTACACAATCAAACATTCTAGTTAGGTATAAGCACATGACAAGTATTTCAAGATCCAACCTGTCTGTGTTCATAGGTGTATAGATTCATTTGTTAAGGGTACACCTAAGTTGCCTTAAAAGATTATTTATTGTCTGCATGTATTGTTCCCAAAGTTTCCATTTTTTCTATGTAAATTTCGCTTACCCTTTTCTGAAGATCCCACTTCCTGTTCTTTTATCTCTCTGTTAAAATATGCACTACTTCAGGTATGGTTGGTTTAGATTTCCATTTTCTAGTAATTACTTTTTAGCAGCCACCAGAATTAAACTTAACAGGGCTATACTCTGTCTAGGCAATTCAAATCCTCCCCTGAATTCACTATCCTTCTGTGCAGGACTAGCTTAGTCCTGCACGGAAGAGGCCGTTTAGGAGCAGGACAGCAGCACTCCTTGCATATTAATGTAGGCACGCTGCCTGAGTTCCTAATCTTACACGGAGTGTGTAAGAGTGCAGGGGGCATGTCTGAGAGCAGAGGTCTCAGAATATACACACCCCTGCAATGAAGAACAGCAGACAAATCATAAAATAATGAGTGAGACCGCTCATAGGTCTACGCATACCCCCAGCAACATCGCCCCATGTGTGCAAGAGCAATAGTTAAAACAACAAATATAAAGATTTTTTTTTATGAAACAGATTAAATTTAACTGTAGGTGCACGGGTTTGCCCATTGCTTAGCTACGGTTAATGCAGCTTAAATGGCAGAAGAGGATAAAAAACAAGATATATGCAAATGAAGCAGTACAGCAATAGTGTAGTGGGCAGAGCATTCGTCTTACGAGTAGTCATTCCCAGTTCGAATCCCACTGCACTACATTCCATTTTCCATGTCAGATCACTTTATGACAAATATGTTATGTTGCATAACCTATTAAATAACCTATATTTGTGAACTGGAGTACTAAATTAAATGCAGATGTGAGGTGTCAGTATCATAATGTTGCAAAGTCCACAGATAATCTCATGTGCCCCATACAGTATATGTACACAGGAATCAGGGATACAAATGGAAGGTAAAATGTGTAATAAATGATAACGCCATACAGCTTCCAAATCCCCCACCTTCCTAAGAAACCATTAGACATTACTGTCTAAATTAGTGCAGTGGTAAGCGGTAGTAAGCACTAGTAAGCAAGTTTAAGCACTATTAAGCAATAGTATGTGAGAGTAAGCATATTTAAGCACTAGTAAGTGGGTTTAAGTCTGTTTGCACAGGGGTCAGCAATGTGCACACAGGTTAAGCAATACTGAAGCTAACTCTCTGTAAGCATATTTAACTGAAGGTTAGCATAGCTTACCCTTGCGCAAACCCACGCAAACCCACTTACAAGTTCTTAAAAGTGCCTTAATCACTCTGTATGCAACAGCCGCTGTTCTGGCCAGAAACAAAATAAACAGCCTTTGCAGGTCTTGAACCCAAGACCCTGTACAATATAGTCACAGTAGTTAGCCACTAAGCCATCACAAGAGTACATAAAATTGAGGTATCACCAAACAAATTCTCACTATGGGAAAATAAAACTAAACATGTGAAAGGAATCTATGTACAGTCTTATGCTGTATAACCTACTACATAACATAAACATGTAAACTGGACTACTGTAGTAAGCCCAGATGTAAGGTGTAATTGTAATAAAGTGTTGAAGTCCCCTAATAAACACAAGGACCCTATACAGTGTATGTACACATGAATCTTGGATACCAGACACATATATAACATGCAATGAATAATAAATGAATGCCAAAAAACAAATATAATGCAAATTAAATATTAAGCAATGCTAAGCATTGCATAGCCCAGCTTAGTAGATGTAAGCAATGTGTAGGCCAGCTAACTAAATTTCCCCATTGGTATACCCCTTTAAACAATGCCAACCTTAAGTAAGCAGGTTTGCCCATAGTTTAGCCTTTTCAAAACCATCCAATCATGGCAAAGTGTGGGAATTCGGCCCGATTTAAATCCAACAGGTGGGAATACATCTCATAACTAGTTGTAGCTTCCCCTTGCAGGCACTATGTCTGGAATGGGAAAGGGTGTGCACTATCGGACGCAGCACTGGTGCATCCAGGAGTCCAGAGTCATGGCGGGACTAGACCATGAGCAGAGACTGCTGCAGGGCTAGTACCAGGGTTCCCAATATAAAACAGAAGCCTGAGACCGTCTCGCCCATGACCTCCCCAGTACCACTGGCATACCCCAAACTGATGCACAGGTCAGGCATCACTATGCTGACCTGAAGTGGCAAAAGAGGGATCTCATGGATCAGTGTATCCAAGCGGCTAGGAGGAGAGGGGAGGTCCCAACTGTATGCAAGTATCACTCCACTACCTGTTTAATAATTGCCAGCTCATGTATATTATGGATAGGTATGGCTAAATATTCCTCTTATGTCCGTCACAGTGGCAAGTGAGTGGGCTGTGAACTAGGAGGCCCATGGATGTCGCTTGGAGAGGTTGCGATGTGAGGCAGGTTAGTAATACTCTTGCATGTACTGTCATAGAAAATAAATCTAAAAGTATTAGTAAGTTAATTGCCTGTATTGTTTAAGGCAAGTACTGCATACACCAGAGAATATGGCAGGAAGAGTCTCATATAGGTTGTATATAAATAAAAGCATGATAGTCTGACAATAAAGGTCTAACTGATGGACTGCATGTGTTTACTCTGGTATCATATGGTAATGGAGATGTGCAATCACTTAATAGTACTGTTGTATTAAGCACTGTTACCCACACTGTGCAACATAAATAAAATGTGTAGGAATGTCTGTATATGTCTGGTGTAATCCACAGAGATCATTTAGTACAACTGAGAGAGACATGAAAACAGTGAAAAGACAGACAACAAAATCCAAATAGCATATACAACTGAGATGTGAACTGTTGTATTTTTAGCACACACAGCCATGGTTTAAATCCTGGGAGTGATAGTAGGCTGCATATAGAATCATATACCACAACTGTACAGATATGTCCAGAATGTCCAGTAAACTGGCCCATATCTCCTGCCTGTCACCCTGTCCCCCTAGGAAATCCCAGATGTTTAGGCAGCAAACAAGAAATAGAACTGATTGTCACACATCTATAAGAACAAACCTCTCACTCTAGCAACTCCCCTAACTGTTATGAGAGTAATAATCCAAGTATGTCCCATCTATACCCCCATGTTGTCAAGCTGTGACCACACTGTGCACAGTAACAGAGTGAGATGTATGTCCATAATACTAATGTGGAATCTGGTAATCTGTGTGGCAACATTCAGGTAGTGCTAACAAACATTGCTCGCATGGGTCCATCAGATATGAACACTGTGCCTAGAAATAAAAGATTGATACCCTGCACTGGTACCGTTTACTCTGGTATTGTATGGCATTATGAGTGATGCATTTGGTCTGAATAATAAGGTATCACCCATCGCTGTCACACACACTGTGCTATATAATATAACTGTCTAGGAAATCCTGTATAAGAGTGTTGTAAGTCACTAAAGGTTTAAGAGGGCAATAGTCTAAGCATGTCCGGGTTTACCTGCATGTGGTCAAGACATGGCCAGAGTCTGCAAAAAGAGATAGACAGGTATGTGCATAACATCAACCTGGAATCTGGGAGTATGTGTAGAAACAGTTAGTGTTAACAAACAATTCCTCCACAGGTATACCGGGTAAGAGGTGTATACTGCAGGTAAAACCAGTTCATGTATATAGTTGTCGACAGCCATACCACTGTCCAAAGTAAGGCAATCGGGTAGTGTACTAATACTTGTAAGGTACAGATAACAGCACTGACTAGGAAAGTAATGCAAACTACAGGAATATACTAGTTCTTAACTGACATCTTTCTCTCCCTCCACCATATCTGCAACAATAAACTAAATACCCAACTCAACTGGTATGTGTGACTTAACTGTAATGTTGGGACATATGTCCTATTGCTTGATAATTATTTAAATTTGTTTCTATGCATGTGCTATGTTAAAATACACCAACATTGGTGGCATGGTGCCATCAATGTACCTGCATGCTTTTGTAATTACCACTGTGGTCCCATATATGCATGTGTTCTGTTTGTTATGCAACTGTTCCATATCTGTTGTTCGGGTTAATGGGAATATCTATGCATGCTGTTATACCTAATCCTGGAATGTGTTGACTATTACTAACCCACATATGTTGATAAAACATAAACACCATAGCACGTATGGAAATGTGGGTCCAGCAGACCCACCTGACCCACCTCAGCTGGCCGTGGCGCCAGGCACCAGCATGTCTGGGGCCCAACCCAGGACCTCCTCATCCATTGGTCCTGCACCACCTTCGGGTGGAACCTCCTCAGGGAATGGGGCTCATCCCCCTGGGAGCGGGAGAGGAAAGGAACCTATCACCCCTCGCCAGGTCTGGTTCGTGGTGCATAGTGACCTCAACTGGGAGTTTGGAGATCTGCTACACCAGTTTGAGGGCCGTGTGTTATGACTAGAGGTTCAGACTGGCTCTCCAACTCAACCACAGACACAGCCAGCTTCGGGGCTGTGAAGGTGCAGTGGTGACTGCCCATGGGTGGGGACCTCAGTCCCACTGTTCCCACAAGGGAGCTCATGGGCTTCTGATTTCCCAACAACCCTGCCCTTCAAGGTGTTTACCCCCCACATGTGTCATATACTGCCCCTGTATGCATCTTGTTTGGCTTGTCTGTTAACCTACTAAACCTACCTCCCCAAATATACCTACTATCCCTCCCCAACATCCCACTTTCACCTGAAAAAAAAAGGGCAATTTGTTCCTAAAAAAAAAATCTCACCCCCATACATAGCTGTCCATTTTGCACACATGGCCACTGGACACATGCAATCTGATCTAATTGGCTTCACAACATATTATTGTTCTCCCCATCTCTCAGGGGTTTGAGTGTCCAAATCTACCTCCAAATTCAGTGTATATGCAAAGCTGCTGGTGTAGAAGAACTGGGCAGCTATGGACCTTCCCTACACCCTTCCTGCACATCCATAGCTATTTTCCCTACTGTCTTTCCCTCTTTGTGCCCCTTTTTCACCACTTTCCTATCAACGCTTTTTTCTTTTCTTTTCTTTTAAAGAAATTAGCATGGGGGTATGTGGGGGTAAGCACTTTTAAGCAGCAGTAAGTGGTTTTAAGCCTGTTTGTGTGGGTGTAAGCAATGCCTACAGGGGTTAAGCAATTTAGAAGCTAAATCAGTATAAGAAACTGTAACCAGATGTTAGCAGTGTTTACGTCTGCTCAAACCCATGCAAACCCGCTTATAACTGCTTAAAAGTGCCTTAATCATTCTGTATCCAATGGTCCTTGTTCTGCCCAGCAAAAAAATAAACAGCCTCTGCAAGTCTTGAACCCAGAACCTTGCACACCATAGTCACAGTGATTTACCACTAAGCCACATTAAATATGCAGAATTGTGATGTTTTCAGAAACGTATCATCCAGCACAGTCATTCAAGAGTACAGGAAATATAATTAAACATGTAGATGTATGTGTGTATGTATATATATATTTATATCTAAATAAATATATATATATATATATATATATATATATATATATATATATATACTATATATATAAATATATACACACACACACAAACACACACACACACACACACACACACACACATATATATATATATATATATATATATATATATATCTATATATATATATATACACATATGCATACATCTATAGATATATATGTCTACATGTATATATATATATATATATATATATATATATATATATATATATATATATATATATATATATATATATATATATATATATATATATATATATATATATATATATATATGTAAGCATAAATAAATATCTATATATGTTTATACAGACATATATATATATATATATATATATATATATATATATATATAGATATAAAAAAGAACATAAAAACATATATGACCACATGCACTATTAATTGGGGTGAGGGGACCCAAGCAACATACGTCTTGTACGTATGAATATCCCCCCCACAGCCAAACACGTCTGCCCTGCAATACAATACCAACTGTTGCAAATCCATACCCAGGACCTGACACAACATGGGTACAAGATGTTAACAGCACTCCATCCCACCTGTATGTCAGGCTGGTATCAGTAACATATCATGCAGTACAGTCTGGCTACCATAGGAAATGTACAATGTGGAAGTAATCAACATTCCTAAGATGCATATACACAGACACATATATGCAGATACATATCATATATACATATATATATATATATATATATATATATATATATATATATATATATATTTATACACACACACACACATTTATATATATATATATATATATATATATATATATATATATATATATATATATATATATATATATATATATATATATATGTGTGTAATTACAGATACACACACAGAGATATGTATAGTACTATACATATGTAGAGGGTGCACACAATACGGAACAGCCACTGTGCCTACAGTTACCACCTTACCAACTAGACACTGTATGAGCCGCCCATACAAATGACAATTGTTGCCTGCAACATATACCCACAGAGAGGTCAAAGGATATAACACCACATACAGGTTTGAATACATAAGAAAGCTTTATCTGTATACTATTACAGTTGTATATGCCATGTCATATAGCTGTTTAGACTCTGAAATACATATAAACAAATTAATGCAACTGTCAAACAGATAAATTAATACAGTATTCTGGAAAGGATTACATATGTTGCTGTCCAGGCCAAGGCCTTCAAGTAGTACAACAGTAAAGACAGACTGGGCCATAGGATAACAATCAATCAACAGCAAGTAATGCAGATGTATAGTCCAGCAGCCTCTATCTACACTCTGTACACAATCCCTAGGGGATAAATACCTCAGCTGACATAATAGGATGTATCTGTTACATAACAAGGCATAACTGAAACCATCATAATCACACTGACAAACAGAACATTCTGTATGGCAGGAAGCAGTAGGCCTGCATTTACTCAAGGTGAATTGTATGGTAATGTACATCCAGATACCCTAAGGCAGCTTACCCCTGATAACCCCACATGTTGTAATAGCCTAGGTTAGTTATGGTGCACCCCCCCTTAGACTGACATACAGGGTCATATATCACTGTTACATACACTGGTCTCTGGACTGCATAAGGGCACACACACATGTACTGTGCAGATGAAGCCCACACATATATGGACCCAACCACACAATATGTGGGGGGGCCACAACAGCAGTTGAATGATGGCGGGAATGGCAGCATGACATACTCACAGGCCACTACATAACAACCCCTGACAGCAAGTCATATGGACAAAGCCTGGTATGTAGGTGGAGGACAGAGGCTGGAACATAGGCCCATATGTGAAATAGTGTTGTCATACACTAAGTAAGTCACTGGTGTTACAGGATAGTCTGCAACATACCCTTAGTCAGGAATATGACATCAGAAACATAAATGGATGTAGCCATGTACTGATAGAACTCAACACACACACAGCCAGTGATATATCTGACACAAGACCTGTGTCGTGGACATGCAAATTATAACACGCACACCTCTAGCCATCAAGTGGATAGGCACACAGTTGAGAGTTATGCAGACAGACTGCAGTCCGTGTTAAACTAGTATGTACACACAGACCCTGTAACACTGGTGCTATACAATGCATTCAACAACAGGACTCACACTCTCTGTTTGTAGTTCTGGAACCTCATACAAATAAGTAGCTGGCCTGAGTGTGCAAGACCTCTTGTAAGAGTTATTGCTACCTGCTGTCTGTAACACTTCTGCCCACACACAGGAAGGATGTTCACCATACAGGAAAGATAAAGGGAACATGCCCATATGATGTAGGGATTTATAGTAGTGGTTTGCCATGACAGTGGTAACTGGAAGTACTCCACAGCTGGCTGCATGCAGGTAGAAGTGGAGGACACTGATTGGTACAGAGGCCATCACCTGATCATGTGCATCACCCACAAAAGCCATGTTACAATCTATTGCAGGCAGCTCAATCCATTTACTGGAGAGAGAGAGAGAGAGAGAGAGAGAGAGACAGAGAGAGACAGAGAGACGCAGATGCAGAGAAATACAGTGAAAGAGAAAAATAACGGTAAACATACAACAGCTCCTAAACCACAACAACACCAAAAAATACAACAATGGAAGCAGGAGAAGAAGTGAAAAAAAAAACTACCTCCTACAAGGATACTATTCACAACAGACCTCATCCCCACAACAGGTATGTGAAGAATATATGCATGTAATTGACTGTAGTTCCTGGTCCATAATACTGGGGTAGATGATGCTGAATGATATACATGTGCCAATGTGTGTTGCTGTTGTAATGATCTTCAGCTGAACAACTGCTATGGACATTAGAGTCTGTCCCTGTGCGTAGTGGGCCATACCTGTCAAATGTGTAGAGCAGCACCAACTGACAAGATGTATGCCAAAATAGTGTGTGGTGTGAATTGGAAGGGATGTATATTACTGTGGCCAATAGCTGGTGGTGGAAGTAATGCCACAATGATGGACATGTGAGTTCCACAGCCCGCCACTTGCAGGACACTTAGGTTAACCTGTATTGTAGCATGCTGAAATGCCATAGGTGTGTAATATGGTTACTTGCAATCTGGCCCTACATATACCCCCTAATGTTAGGCTGTGTCCATATGTGGCACCTGTCTAGTTGTAGCAAGGCAGAACAGTGCAGCTGTGCAGGAAGGAGTTTTGAGATTGTGGACCTGATGTCTGAATGTACCCCCATATATAGATATGTATATGTGTGTGTATATATATATATATATATATATATATATATATATATGTATACATGTATGTCCACAGATATACAGATACACATATTTAGACATATATAAACACATATATACATCATATATATCTACACATATATATAGATATATATCTATATGCACATATCTACATATATACAAACACACACATACACATATGTATGTAAATACATGTGCCCTATATTACCACCACAGAGCTGCATGTTATGTGTAAGGGAACAGCACACTTAGCAAAACACACAGATATATAAAGCTGTCAGTGTGTGCAACATGGATGGGTATATCACATGTGAACCCCTTGTTGTCTGTGAAGTAGGGAATGGGAATATGGGGAAGTATGGCAGGTATAGTTGTGGAGGTGGTCTGGGTTGGTAGATATAGAGGACAGCCTACAGGGGTGGTATATGACGCATGTGGTGGGTAAACACCCTGGATGGTGTGTGTGGTCTGTGATGTGAAAGCCCCATGGGCTCTAATATGGACACAGTGGGAACAAGCCTCCCACCTACTGCTACTCACAACAGCAGTCCATGTCCTGAAAGTGCCTATCCTGGAGGCTGAGCAGGAGGAGCATGTGGACCCTGTGAATGTGTACTGGGTGTCTCAAGGTGATGTAGCACTTCCCACATGTGTCTGTAGAGCCCACTATGGAACAGACCCTGGACCTGACCTTGGGGGGACAGGATCATGTCTGTGTGTGCCACCTGGGGGGGTTCCACCTGAAGGTAGTGCTGGACCAGTACATGAGGAGGCTCCATGGTGGGTCCCACATGTGATGTGGCCTAGTAACATGGGCAGATGAGTTTGGAGAGGTGGTTCTGCTCGCAAATATTCCATAAACATGCTATTGTGTCACTGTTATAGAACATATGTGTGTAGTAATAGTCTACACAATCCCTGAACATGTCCAACAGCATGCACAGATATCCCTAATAACACAGAATGTCAGATGTGCAGCAATAACATAGCAAGCATACCACAGGCATATATGGAACCATAGTGGCCCTGACAATGGCATGCAGGTGAATAGTCCACAACAGGCCAGCAATGATAGTGTCCACACAGGGAGCATGGCTACAAACACATAGCACAAAGTGCGGTACAATACAATATCTGTCCCACTGGTAGGTAAGCTATAGCCATATCTATTGAGTTGTGTGTACAGTTTGTTGTCACTGATATGGTGGGAGGGGTGACAGAGTTGTGTATTAAGAACTGTGGTAACCTTTATGTATGAGTTGCTCAGACCTGTTTCCATCTTTATGTCTTTCAGGCAGGATGTCACATGGATGGCTCCCTGGTTATTCAGCTTCTGAAAATTAAATAGTGCTGAACTATCTAATCCAGCACTACCCTGTTCTATTTGGCTGCCCCCCCCCATGAGCAGCAGGAGTGGACCGCCCTGTGGAATGACCTAGTCCAGAGTCAATGATGTCGGACTCCACAAATGCAGTTATGAGCAGGTCCGGCATCATTGTTCTGACCTGCTTCACAATGCCTGCCAACATGCTGCTGCAATCTGGGGGGATCACCTCACAACAGGGGGGCCATGCCATCCATCCCCCCAACATATGCTGAGGAGCTCCTCACCAGCCTTGTGGCACCTGCCCGTCCGCACAGCCAACAACTGCCAGACACCATTGTGGAGGTGGGTGCTACCCACACACTGGCTGAGGAGCATGCAGGTAAGGCCACAGGGCACGTCAGTAGACCACTGTTACATATGCATCCGCATCTGTACAGGTAGACCATGCATATCTGACATGTGATATATATAGTTTGCTGCTGCATAGTAGTAATAAACAGATGTGCATACGTGGTAGTATTGTGGACATGTACTGTTGATGTACTGTCATGCTGCACCCACCCTGTAGCAATGCCACAGATGTGGCCATTGATTTTGGAACTCTTACCCTCTTATGTAGGTCCCTCTGATATACCACCAAGGCAGCAGCCTGTAGCTGATGAGTATGGTTTATGTTGATGCTTGCTAGTACACCGGACATGTAATGGCTATGGTATATTCCATGCACACATCTAACACACCTACTCAGAATGCATGCTGTACATGTGCATGTATTGCTGCTGTTAAATGCATGGCATCACAATGGTAACCACTATGGAGCACTGAAAGGGTATGTCAGACACCTGCAAGATAACTAACTTCCTGTCATTGTGGAATGTGTCCAGAGGGATTAACATAATGGTGGGAGACAAGGCCTACAGTAGGGACATGTGTGAAACATCACCCGTATACAGTGCAACAACAGTGTATATACCAGTAGTATAATTGCAACTGTTACAGATTTACACTATGGCATAACGTATTAATGTGGTCCACATTATTAGCTGGGACTAGGCTGTAACATGTGGTGTTCAGTGTATGGGACACTGCAAAATGGCACACATGTGTAGGCCTTACTTGTCGGGCATCTGCAAAAAGGCTGAAGGTGGGGAAGGGGTGTCAGCATGATACATCAGTGCACTGCAGCAAGGATCCTAAGGATGCTAAGAATGGCTGTATCTGCACAAAGTCAGGTTCAGGAACTGTGGCAGAAATAACCCTACCCCCATAGCAATAGTGATGGCAGTGTGTGAACACCAAGGGATGTGCACATGTGTAGACCTTGCAATCATGCAGATTTGGGGGACGTGTGTAGGGCAGACTGAGCATACACTGGGAAATGCAGATGGCCCATACTAGTATACCCCTGCCAGGAGTAGTGACTGCTGCAGTACACATAACAATAGGTGCAACAAACTGTCATGATAAGGGTGTGAACACATATGCACACACAGAGTGTATGCATCATGGTCAGCATCCGCACACCTAACACATTCTGTAGACACTGCATGTGAATGTACAGGACATATGTCACATATTGGGCTCATATACTGTTAATATATGCGGTGATGTGGTCCCATGGCGGATGAAGGAAGGGTGGGTCATATCAATAAGGATGTGTACACTTCCCATAGCCACTGTATATTCTGATGGTTGTCAGTCTAATAGTATTGGATTGGTCATACATGGTCCGCTGATGCTGAGATCTGTAAACCAGACATCAGGCATTCACAAATGACATCTGTCCACATATCACCCACGTATGTGTTGCTGAAAAACATAGGGGCTGTGAGCATTAGAGCTGACATAACTGACACAGTACTACACATTCAGTGATGGGTTGTACACCTGTGAGGTTTGGCGCACAATACATGGCAGAGAGCAGAACAAGTGCACAGCAATACTGTGTACATGGATGCAGTGGTATCCAGGGAAAGGGGCATCACCTTCACAATGTCCGGACATACACAGGGTGAAGACTGAATGACAGCAGTGAGGCCATGTAAACCACTCCACTCAGGTCAAGGAGGTAATGGAGTAACAGGTCTTGTGTTGTGATCACTTGTCTAGGCATTTAGAGGAATGATACGTTAATGAGTGGTATTAATGAGTGTATGTTACCAAGTGTGATGCAGGATGGAGAACGCATGGGAATAAATGTAGGACTGTCTGTAAAGTCAAGGACAGGTAGGTATTAAGGTGGTGTGTGTGTGTGTGTGTGTGTGTGTGTGTGTGTGTGTGTGTGTGTGTGTGTGTGTGTGTACTGTTATGCAATGCTGTACAGGTCTTAAGGTGCATTTCTTGTTTTCCCCCATAGGTGGCGAGGGGGGTCAGGGTCCCTCCTGCATGTAATCTGATGTTGGTGTCCGTACAGACACTGAAGATGAAGATAGTACTGTTGAGACACAGGTGGGGTTGTCAGGGACTGAAACAGTGCCATCATTTGACATCCCCCTTTTAGCCACCCCAACCCCGTACACAGTTTCAGTGCCTATACATACCCCATCACCAGTGCCCATAGTGGAGAGACAGCTGGCTGTTGGTGGCAGTGCACAGGAGAGTGTGGTATCCATGCCTACTGTGTCTGGTCACAACAAGCATAGCCAGATATCTGGCAGGGCACCACATAGACAGATGTCCCAGGGTGCTCATAGCAGGGCCGCTGGTTATCATGACCCTGGCAGACGTGCCACAACTGGTACCACCAGGTGCATGTTTCAGGCAGTCATGGCGGTGCAGGCATGTATGGAACTGTACACCAGACAGGACCTGAGGCTGCAGAGGGCTGCTCTCACATCTGCAAGGGACAACTTCCATGAACTGTCTGGTGCCATCTGTGCTTATACCGAGCTAATGGATAGATGATTTGGTGAGATGATGGGCCTCATCGACCGTGGTTTGTCCATGCTTGAACATGTGGTGGGAGTGTGACGATGGCTGCGTGGATGTAGGCCAGCAACACCAACAGCCGGCGGTAAACGTGAATGTGCTAGGTCACCAAGGAAGTCCCATAGTGGCAGTACCAGCCCCAGCACTGCGGGGGGGGGGGGGTACTGTCCACACCACATCACAGCAAGACATGAGCATGTGGTCCTGGCCAGTCCCAGGAGGGACCTGGCTCCAGCAGACATCTGTCATCATCAGGGGAGAGTAGCATATTGAGGTCTCTACCTGGATGTGCCCATGGAAACCCTGGCAGACACAGTCCACATGTTGGTGGCCGGAGGCAGTGAACTGCACACCATGCCAGGTATGGTCTGCAGCTGTCCATAAACACCTGTTTAGGGCAGCCACATGGCAGAACTGTGTGCATGCATACACACACAAGATACGAACACACCCAGGGTAACCCCATACCTACACACACCACATCACCACACCCAGTTCAACTCATTAAACCCCTAACCCACACACATGGTGTCAAATGTATGGCCCACCCTCGGCCTCTGGCAAACCAACAACACACCCCGTGCATATGATGATACATGTGCCACATCCCTGTCATCCATAATATCGATGCAAGGACAGGCTGATATGGTTCTGCTGCACACGGTGACTGTACTACAGTGTACCAAAGTACTGCAGTGTAACATATTGTCAGGAGTAAAGTTTAATGCATACATGTCAGGTAGTATAGCCATTCAGCAATGATGCATTATAGCTGTTAGTAACACTGGATGATTGTGGTCTCCATAATGTTATCCATTTGTGTTGTAGGTGTACATGTGTCAGCAGGAGGATGGTCTGCAGTCATATTCCACAAGGGGTGTGACACTGTGGTGACACCATGGCTGTGACATATCTGGGGTACAGTTGAACACATGTCACAGGTTACTAAAATGGTTATTGCTTGTGCCACATACGTGATCTGCTGTGGTGTGTATACCCTGCAATCTGATGTAGACCCATCCACATACATACATGCACACTCTTACTTGGCCACACTGGGACTAGACCCCTACCTAGCTATGTAGTGATACTGAAATGTGTGGCTTACATTGCACACACTACGCAACATTTAGGGTGAGGTGTGTCCCAGGTTACATATTACATGCAGAACATCCCCAGACATGTACAGTATGCTAATGGGTGTATATGCACAATATGTAGTGTAACATACCGTCATATACACATTAACAGACAAATAACAGCCAGATACACATCTGAGATACCAGGGCCTATTGCTGCTAGCTAACCTGACCATGTGTCCAATGTGTTACAGGTAGTCTACACACAGCACATGCACAACTGGCTTGGATTGTGGTATCAGTTTCCTGCATGGTTGATGGTGACAGTGGTAAGCATAAAGTAGTACATGGGACATATACCGGGTGTACCTTGGTGTAATGACAGTGTACACAACACCCACATCCCCCAGTGGATATTGTACTCCCTAAAACCCATGATGACACTCTGCCATACCCACCATCACACATTGGCCACAACTGTGATACAACCCATAATATACCCCAACAGTAGAACTACAGGGACATGCATCTAATGCACATGCCACACACATAGTAGGGTGTTGCATTGTCATACCTGTCTATGGGCAACAACAACATTATCTGTACTACTGTGTGGCAATGGGTAATATAATAGTAGTATGTGGCCTCAGAATGCTATACCCTACAGATATGCGGGCATGCACAACTACACACACATGCCAGCACACAGTGGGTATCCCATGCCTCTCAACCCATTTGTAAAACACTGTTGTGCTGGTACTGCAAGGCTCATTTAGGCGGTATGAGGGGGCTAGCATAATGTCACATACAGCAGCAGCCACAATTGACTATGGCAATGGGTGTTGCATTGGTTGTGAAGGCCCTCCTGGAATTCCTAAATACAGGTGTGCTAACAGACAGACACTGCTATTCTCAGTCATGCACATGTACAAATGTCTCAGTACAGAGGTGCATTGCTGCAGGTGGTCATAGCTGTGTACCTAGCTATTGTCCAATGGGAGATGGGTTGTGTAGAGGTTGTCTGTACAGTGGTATCCTGGCACCTGCCAGGTGGCAGCAGGCAATCTATCGACAGACACTACCGTGGTGACCCTCAGGGCAAGAATGACATGCATCAGCCAATCCTCCAGGTGCCTCCTACACATGGCCACTGAGGTGATCAAATTGATATGTATGCAACATGCATTACAACATATGGTTAGTGTTGAGTAGTATTAAACAATTGCCTTTAGTTCCTTAATTGTGTAGTCCTTGTTATTAATATGACTGTTGCATCACATATGTTGTTTTATCATAATGTACACATAGCAGCTACATATGGTGACATACATCTGGGGGTTATACACAACCGTGAGGTTTACTCATGACAGGAATATGGTTGTATACATATCATAGGTCTATATATGTCTACATGTACATACACATGTATACCCATAAATATGTCTGTATACACATCTGTATAGTGCAACATATATATGGCCATGTGTACAGCTATTCGTATATATACATATATATATATATATATATATATATATATATATATATATATATATATATATATTTACATATATGTATATATACGTATATGTATATATATACATATATGTATATATAGATGGAACCTGGAAAGTCTACTGAAAGCCTGTTTCACCGAAAGTGAAAAGGGTTGTTTCCACGAAAGCACTTTTATCAAAAAGTGCTTTCTAAACTTTCATAAAATTACATGGAATCGGGGAAGTAGTAGTGGCGAGATCGACTACAGTGGGGATAAGGAATATTCCTTTCCCCACTGTAGTGTGATCTCGGAGTGAGAATATAAAAGTAGGGGTACAGGGGCAAAGCCCCCCCTGCGTAAACATGGTGTGTGTGTGTGTGTGTGTGTGTGTGTGTGTGTGTGTGTGTGTGTGTGTGTGTGTGTGTGTGTGTGTGTGTGTTTTACCTTCCGTTTACCGAAACTGCTTTTTCGGTGAAAGAAATTTCAGTAAACGGTGTTTGGTATGGTTGGATTCGGACAGTTGGTCTTTCGATCAACTGTCCTAGATCCATATAGATATATGTATATGTATATATAGATACATGTATATATAGATATATATATGTATGCACATCCTATGTGTACAGATATCCCTAGTTATATTGAAATATATGTAAATATCTCTTAACTATATGTGCATACATATCCATTCTGATATACCTACTACTGTCAATATATATGTAGATATCCATACATATATGTGCATATGTGTCTCTATCTGTATATGTGTAGACATATATTGCTCTGTATATGTATATATCTGAGTGTTTATATGTATATCTATGTACATATACATATCCATCTATGTATGTCGATATCTATATGTGTATATATCTATATAGATATCTGGAAAATTATATATGCTCATCATATGTCCTGAACATGGAGTGGAGCCCTACCTCAGCCCCTATAGTCCCAACTTTGTAGTGCAAGGGGATATCAGGTATGTATTGCCGGTTTATTTGAAGACTATTGCTACTGTAATAGGGATTGTCTTCACAGACATAGTGTGTGTGGGAGGTCACATCTACATTTAACATGTGCACCATTGGCTACTGACAGACATCTTAAGGACATCATAGTACTGTACCACTGCTAGCACAGTAATGCTCCTGTAGACTACAGCAGAGATAATGCCCAATATAAGTGAACAGTCTGACACACTCTAGACAGTCCAAAGGTATACACAGAACCCCTTAGTGCAAGACATGTGGACCAAGCCTGACAATGTGGATGTTAACAACCATGTAGATGGGTAGAACACATACCTACTGGTATACATTTGCCCCCATAGGTTATGTATTCACACACCCCTGTCTGTCCTGACACATAATTACCGCTGGTACAGAGGTGCCATGGCCACATACTACCCACTAGTTATTGACATACAGCTGTACTGCTATGCACTGCTTTGTCTGACATACATGACTGTTATGGTGGTCTGGCAGCAGTACATCTGACAAGTATCTGGACATGACATCTGACTGGGTAAGTACACTAAGCTGCTTGGCATGTAACAAAGTACTATGCAGGCTACAGGCATACTGGCTCAACACTGTCCAACATTTCCTATGGGGGAATACACATGTACCTGCATATATAGCAGGCTCTACAGGCATGTAACAGCACAGAGTAACGCACACCTGTTTGATAGTGCATAACCATAACCAATGTGAACACAGCCACAGCCACATATCGTAAGCTACCGTAATATTACAGTATATGGACTATCTGTTCAACACCATCCTCATATGTGCCACTCACACACTAACCCTACATATATTGGCCTGCTACACAGTGTGGTCCGATGCCTGTCTGTGGTATGGGACATGTGTGTGTTTGGCCCTACAAACATGAAAGCCGATAGGGTAACATACAGTGGAGCAGCATGTAACATCAGAAAGACCAGGACCAAGACCAATGACATCTACCACAGTCTGTACACAGGCCAAGGTACATATTAACAATACACACACTGTTGACAACCACCATAAGTACACAGACATCAGTACTGTACACACAACCACAGAATTTCCATGTTATGTCATCAAATATAACCCCTACTATACATAACATGTGTAGCAGTCTGATATCTCACTGGCTTGTTATCAGATATGATGTCACTAAATATGGTCTACAGCACATATGCACCTCTTACTGCATGACATATATACAAAGTGTGACAGAGTTGTGGCTGGAGGCACAAACACCGGGCCAATATTACATGTTGCTGTGATAAGTTCATACATTTACTGTTGTAACAGGGTTTGTTGCAACATATGTCCTATGAGGGATATGAAGTCAGTAACTCTCACAGCTGTCATCATCTACAGATTGCAATTCTCACACTACCTTCTGCAGTTCACAGATAGATGCTCTGTGGGTAACACATGAAACAAAGGGCACCACACACTGCTCAGTCTGCAGATGACACTACAGATGGGAGTTTCCTCATAAACATAGCACTGACATGACAAGTATTAAAACATGTAGGACAGCCATATCCACACACACCCTGTTAAACCAAAGTTACTCCAAATGCAGTATAGCAGTACTTACAGTCTGTAGTCAGGTCAGGCACAACACTGTGTGTTGGCCTGTTTCCACAGTGTATGTTGTTAGAGGTAAATTCCCAATCCATCCGTGGTGCTGCTTGCCAAACAACAGATCGAGTTGCTCACAGTGAATGAAAAGGCCCAACACCAACATGATGTTCCTAGATATTGGACTGTGTTACCATACAATTGACTATGGGAATGTTAACACAGCTGTTCCACATGCAATCAGCTAGAGGAGGGCTGCAACTCATGCAGAGATCATCAGCTGATCATGAGCATCACTTAAGATACACATGCTACTGCTTAAGCAAAGCAGGTGTAAGTCTCCACATCCACCAGAGAGGAAGTGAGATAGGCAGACAGAGGCAAAGATAAGTCAGGGAGGGGTGGGACAGTAAAACATAAGCATGTTTGTGTCACACACCTACCAGTACAGGGTATCAAACCCTTGACATCTATGTAGTTCTACCACATGTCTATGCAGTTATTAGACATGCCACATAGGTTACATGTTGAGGAGCCCTCCAAACTGATATGTGATGGTGAGCAACATCTGCAACAGTGATATGGTAGCTATACGGTAGGTGTAGTACACTTGGCTGTCCCCATGAACAGGCGTCAGCGTCAACACAGCCACACTCTCACAGGGACTCACACACATTGACACATTTTACAGGGCCAGGAATACAACTCATCACTAGTGAGATTACCACAACACAGTACTGTGCAGGTATTACATGCATCACTGGGGTCATACGGAGGTTATATGGGCAAAGCGGTATGTGGAGGTGTCTGACATCAGACAGCATGCTTTGGTATGCCAATGGGGGTTGTAGTGAGTGTGAATGTGGTCATAGGCATTGTACAACACACACAAAGATACAGGGTGCCAGTACTGACATGCATGGGTACATTGCTTCACCGGTGTGTAGTGGTCAACTGTGCCAGATGGCTTTACAAGGCTAGGTGATGGGTATACCTTGGCATCAGGCCACATGACAATGGTCTGCAGTGTGGCTCAGGGTGTAGTGTCTGGAATTGCCCACACAGGTGGGTATTGTATTCACCATCCAGTCACCTGGGTTACTATTGCGTGTGGCCAATTCTATGCATTGCTTGCCATGTATGTGTTCCTCATCCATTACATGGACAGTGTCTGGGATGTGCACAACTCCCACATGCATGTACAGTGACATGTGGAACTGTACCTGGGGTGTCTGGCCCATGTTGTGTACACAGATTGTTATCATCAGATGTGCCAGTCGTGGCTTCATGTGGCAGGAACTGTTAATGGACAGCAGGTTGACCCTGCACCTACATTGATAGCATGATACTGGTATTCCCTGGTGTCAGTGGCATCTGTCCATACAGGTCATATTGTTCAGGCATGGTATGTCCTTTGTGGGTCACATTTGATGGCACCACAGGTGTTGCAGTTGTCCAGTGGGGAACATAGGGAAGGTGCACTGTCAGCATGTAAGTGCTTATTGGACTGATGGACAGGGTGCCATGTCCTATGTAGCCCACTGAAATCACACCATGGTTACTATCAGTTGGCAATATGCAGGGCACTACCAACATCGCAGCTGTTGCCTAGGCTAGTGTGTGTGTGTGTGTGTGTGTGTGTGTGTGTGTGTGTGTGTGTGTGTGTGTGTGTGTGTGTATGAGACATAGGTTGAGAGTGTTCTCTGGGTAATACAAGGGTTGCTAACTTTGTTTGCCTGGCCATGATGTCACATGTAGGGGTAAGGATGTGTACCCCAGCCTCTCAGCTATTCCACATCTGTTATCCCTGTACAGTGGACATTGTGATGTATACTAGGGCTAACATATAAGAAATATGCAAAACACACTCCACATTGAGTCCAGTTGTTACACGCTCACATCCACCTCCACACAGGATATGAATGACAAACACAGACACTCACACACACCTGTCATATCTTGGATTAGAGCTCCTACCTAACTAGTGTGCTATGCTACAGCTCTACGCAGTTATGCAATGCGCCATATGCGGTGGAGTCTTGTAGTACTCACCAGCTACATGTACCCAAATTGTTATCGTATGTGCCATGCTGCACAATATGATTCTGTGGAAACAGCTGCAGCAGGTACAGCACGCGGCAGAGCCACACAGCTCCCCACCAATGCCAAGGCCTGCACAGGCACAGATTGACTCAGAGAAGGAACAACCTGAGCCTGCCCCAGTAGGCAGATGGAGGCATGCCCAGTATGCCCTGGCCTTGGCAAAGAGGCAACACATAGCACATACACTGACACAGTAGGGACCCAGGGAATGACACCTCTCTCTGACTCACACATACAGTAAAAGGGATGCCAAACATGACACTACGTGTGCACAACCATGTATAGGGAGTGTACTATGTGCATCCGACATAGGCAGCCCCCAGCACCATCCTCAGTACTGGCACACCCACAAGGTAAGTCACTCTCCTTAACAATTGCTGATTGGAGTAGTATGTGTTGTTACTTGTATCTATGGTATGGATGTGAGCATTCAAGAGAATTTAGTGCACCTATAGTGGTAGCATGAGATCTATAAGAAATACTGGTGTTACTGTAGTAGCCATTACTACATATGGTGACAAAACCCACTGCAGGAAATGTACTGGGTCACATGTATGTCCATATGACACACACATGCCAGTCAGGGAGGTTCACATACCCAACAACAGTCTCAGCCAGCAGGACAGGTGTAGACAAACACAAAAGAAGGCTGTGCCAAGGCCTCTCAATGATGCCTATGTGTAACCCCCCCAGGCTTACACAGACAGATTACATCAGGTCAGGCAGTGGGATGTTAGTTCTGAAGGGTAGGAAGTCAGAAACTAATATGTAGGTCAATCAAACCTATGACTTGTAGTACACGGATATGCCTCTAGCCAGCATGATAGGTTAGAATACGAAATAAAATGGTGTACCTGACATGCCAGTACAGTCATAGCAAATCTGTACAAGTGTCAGGTGTGCCCCCCCAATCCTATGTAGCAATGTAGAAACAGCCAGGTGTGCACCCTCAATCCTGTGTAGAAATGTAGAAATAGTCAGGTGTGCCCCCACAATCCTGTGTAGAAATGTAGAAACAGTCACGTGTGCCACCCCATCCTACATAGAAATGTAATAGTCAGGTGTGCTCACCAATCCTGTGTAGAAATGTAGCAACAGTCAGGTGTGCCCCCCAATACTGTTTAGAAATGTAGCAACAGTCAGGTTTGCTCCACCAATCCTATGTAGACATGTAGTAACAGTCAGGTGTACCCCTCCAAACAGTTAGGTGTACCCCCCCCAATCCTGTGTAGAAATGTAGAAATAGTCAGGTGTGCCCCCCCAATCCTATGTAGACATGTAATAACAGTCAGGTGTGCCACCCCAATCCTATGTAGAAATGTAGAAATAGCCAGGTGTGCCCCCTCCCCCAAACCAGCATAGAAATGTAGTAACAGTCAGGTGTTCCCCCCAATCCTGTGTAGAAATGTAGAAATAGTCAGGTGTGCCCCCTCCAATCCTGTGTATAAATATATAAACAGTCAGATGTGCCCCCCCAATTCAGTGTAGAAATGTAGAAACAGTCAGGTGTGCCCCCTCCCCCAATCCTGCATAGAAATGTAGTAACAGTCAGGTGTGCCCCCCTCTCCCAATCCTGTGTAGAAATGTAGAAACAGACAGCTGTGCCCCCCATCACTACTTAGAAATGTAGTAACAGTCAGGCGTGCCCCCAATCCTATTTAGAAATGTAGTAACGGTCTGGTTCCCCCCTAATCTGATGTACACACATTGTAACAGTCAGGTGTGTGCCCCCCCCCCCCACAATCCTATGTAGAAATGTAGTAACATGTATGTGTAAATATAATACTAGTGGAGCACAGAGGCCCAGAGGTGGACAAGGTAGCAGGACAGATAGTAGCATTTGTACAATATGCAGGTATGTGTGTGTTAGGTTGGTGTGTGTGTTTCATATTGTGAGAGTGGTCAGTATGTATGCATGTTGAGTTATGACCTGGTGGCCATTGCCCACTACTGCTGATGACAGGGACAAGTCATCACAACTGCAGTGTCAAAGACAATTCCCACCAGTATAACACATGCTAGCAGTAAGCCATTGTAAATGTATGGTTTTAATATGTGTCACCATCTAAAAGATTGACATGGCATGGCTGTTGGGCTAGACATACAAGCATTACACAGGGGAAAGTACCCCAGACATACAGTATATAATGTGTAACTGTGAAATGGACACACCCTTGGAATTGTACATACAGGTATGCATCACATTATCTGGGCCTGTAGTAGGGAATACCGGTGTCATCTGCCCAAACATTTGCAGATCACAAAGGTGATAGGACTGATGTATTGGGAAGCAGCTGATGTACCTGCACATGCCAGCATAACTGGAAGACCCCATGCATATCTGTACATCAGATGTGAGTAGTGTCCATAGCACACATGCACCCAGCTCACCCAAACGCCATGCACAGGTACCTCTCTGGTCATATCCCTGCTGTTGGAATGGGTACAATATGACCCCCACCTGTATATAGCAATAGATAAAGAATGCAGCATGCAGTGCAGGTGTCCCATACAGGTGTGTCCCTAGCTGTAGGTAGCACCCTGTCAGCATCCACACCACCTGATCAATACTGATAGAAAGTATTGGCATGAACAGCTATCACACCTACCCTGTCACCCCAGGGGAATATACTATATGGCAGTCTGGGACTGTAGGACTGACAGAATGCAATGGCCTGCCACAGCTGGCCTGCATCACCACCAAATGTCCTACAGGCCTCTGCCAAAGGCCTGTGTCTTACACGTACTGCCAATGCATGTTATGTCATGGACACCCAAATAACAACATAACACACTCCACATAATCCAGATGCAAGGCCATGTGGACAAACCACAGTAACATGTCCACCATGTCCCACCGCATGAACTGTGGACCAACACCAAAACACAGCTGTGATGAGGTAATAACCTTAGGGAAAGTATCAGAGAATGATAATGTATGGAAGACAATAGAATAATAGAGGGGGGTGGGAGCATGGGCAGCATGGAATGTGCAAGGTCCAACACTCAGCCATGTGCACACACTATCCCTGGCTGCAAACACATACATGGGTGGCAAAAAACCTGCCTGTACACCACAATAGGGGTAATGTCCAGACTTATGGCCCCTACCTCTGGGTAACCTTGTGAATCTTTACAGCTGTGAGGCATTGCCACTGCAAGATAAGGCCATACTGTCATGTTGATGGATGTACAAGTATGGGATCCTCTGCCAGCACTGTACCAAGGTGCTGAACCGGATACACAGAATCAGCAGCAAGTGTCTGCAGCTCCCCCCCCAGAATGGCATAACTTTCCATGAATATGTAGGCATTTGCCCACAATACCGGACACAGCTGCATTCACCCTTGTTCCCCAGGACATCACTGTGAGCAAGAATGACCACTGGACAGTACTTGAGGACATAAAACATCACAGTGTATAATAGTACATATGTCCGAATATCTCTGCTAACACCAGTACCATGTAGCAGAAGCAGCACAGACACAATCACCTACAGTACACACTATCACTTGCACAGTTTGACTCCATATTGCCAAATGATCTATGGATACCCTACAGAAACAGTTTGCTACCTGTAGGTGTACAACAAAAAGGTCTGCACTGGAGTACAAACTACCTGGAATGGATCCACACATTCAATACAGAAGGGCATACTGGGCATGCTTACACACTTAGAGAAATGAAGGCAATGTCAAGCAACATACTGAAATGTCATACAGGGCATGCTCACACACTTAAACAAATGAAGCCCATGTCTGCAAACAACAGTGGACCATACATATCTGACAGTTGCAGATGTTAGTGCATACACTCCTCAGTATGCACAAGTCATGCTTTGCACACACATTGGATAGGAATACAGACATATAGCCAAGGACAACACACTATAATATGCCAAAAGTAGACATACATAGATGTGTTAGAGTGACTGTGACAGAGAGCCATCCATCATGAGCCCTATCCCACCCAGCACATAGCCATATGGCTACAACCACATGATGTGTAAATGTCACTCACTGTAGAAGTTAGCCACTGGTATCCATCAGCATTACAGACTATGTGGTGCAAGTGCTAGCTGTGCAACATGACTGTACAAGGACATAGTAATCTAGCAGCTGTATACACATACCTGCAGAATATAGCCCTGTGTGTGCATGCATGTGGTGTGTCAACCTCTAGATGAATGGGTTATGGCTCATGCAAATACACTGCCCTCCCCTTAGCGCTACCATGACAAACCTGCTGATGTCATTCACTGTGAAATACACCTTTGGGAATGGAGTAGCCCAGTAATTTCTGTAGTGCATCCTAAAACTGTATAATGCTGTAGTGTGCTAAACTAGTTAGATAGGAGCTCTAATCCCAGACATGACAACTGTGTATGTTTGTGTGTGTGTGTCTCTGTCTGTGTGAGAGCAATGCTTTTTAGGCTAGTCACACTCACTACATTTCTAATGCCCTACATTGACAAGGCCACTGATGTCATTCCCTGTGAAATACACCTTAGGGAAAGGTGTAGCCCAGTGATCTCTGTGGAGTGTCCTAAAATGGTGTAATGTAGTGTGATATAGTACTTTGGCAGGGGTTTTATTCCCACACATGACAAGTGTGGATGCTTGTATATGTGCTTATCTGTAGGGAGCAATGCTTTTTAGGCTAGTTACACTCACTACATTTCTAATGCCCTACTTTGGCAAGGCTGCTGATGTCATTCACTGTGAAACACCTTTGGGGAAAATGTAGCCCAGTAATCTCCATTCTGCGTCCTATGCCTGTGTAATGCTATAGTGTGATAAACTAGTTAGGTAGGAGTTCTAATCCCGGACATGGCAAGTATGTGCCTCTGTCTGTGTAGGGAGCAATGCTTTTTAGGCTAGTCACACTCACTACAATTCAAATGTCCCACTTTGGCACGGCTGCTGATGTCATTCACTGTGAAATACACCTTTGGGAGAAATGAAGTCAGTAATCTCCATGGTGTGTCCTATAACTGTGTAATGCTGTAATGTGATAAACTAGTTAGGTAGGAGTTCTAATCCCAGACATGGCAAGTGTGTGTGTGTCTCCCTGTCTGTGTAGGCAGCGATGGCTGTTAGGCTAGTCACACTCATTACAATTTAAATGCCCTACTTTGGCAAGGCTTGCTGGTGTCATTCACTGTGAAATACACCTTTGGTAAAGGTGTAGCCCAGTAATCTCCGTGGTGCATCCTATAACTGCATAATGCTGTAGTGTGATGTAATACATTGGTAGGGGTTCTCTTCCCACACATGGCTTGTGTGTGTGTTTCTATGTCTGTGTAGGGAGCAATGCTTTTTAAGCTAGTCACACTCACTACAATTCAAATGCCATACTTTGGCAAGGCTGCTGATGTCATTTACTGTGAAATACACCTTTGGGGAATATGTACTCCAGTAATCTCTGTGGCGTGTCCTACAACAGCATAATGCTGTAGTGTGATGTAGTACTTTGGTAGGTGTTCTATTCCCAGACATGGCAAGTGTGGATGTTTGTGTGTGTTTCTATGTCTATATAGGGAACAATGCTTTTTAGGCTAGTCACACTCATTACAATTCAAATGCCCTACTTTGGCAAGCCTGCTGATGCCATTCACTGTAAAATACACCTTTGGGGAAGTTGTACTCCAATAATCTCTGTGGCATGTCCTATAACAGCGTAATGCTGTAGTATGACATAGTACTTTGGCAGGAGTTCTATTCCCGCACACGGCAAGTGTGGATGTTTGTGTGTGTGTGTGTTTCTATGTCTGTGTAGGGTGCAATGCTTTTTAGGCTAGTCACACTCACTACAAATCAAATGCTCTACTTTGTCAAGCCTGCGGGTGTCATTCACTGTGAAATACACCTTTCAGGAAGGAGTACTGCAGTAATCCCCATGGTATGTCCTATAACTGCGTAATGCTGTAGTGTAATAAACTAGTTAAGTATGAATTCTAATCCCAGACATGGCAGGTGTGTGTCTGTGTTTGTTATTTGTATTCTGTGTGGAGGTGGCTGTGAGTGTGTAACAACTGGACTCATTGTGGAGCGGGTATTGCAAATTTCTTATATGGTGACCCTATTATATGTCACACTGTCCACCTTACAAGGATAACAGATGTGATATAGCTGAGAAGCTGGGGTGGCAATCCATACCCCTACATGTGACATCAAGCCCTGGTAAACAATGTTAGCAACCCTTGTATTACACAGAGCACACTCTCAGCCCATGTCTCCTACACAAACACACTTGCCTAGGCAACAACTGCTATGTTGGTAGTACCCTGCATATTGCCCACAGATAGTAACCATGGTGTGATTGCAGTGGAAGACAGAGGGCATGACACCCTGTCAATCAGTAACATATGCACATACATGCAGACAGTGTGCCTTCACTATGCTCCCCACTGGATGTCTGCAACACCTGTGGTGCCATCAAATGTGACCCACAAAGGACATACCATGCCTTATACACATGCCCTGTATGGACAGATGCCACTGACACCAGAGAATACCTGTGTCATGCTATTAATGTAGGTGCAGGGTCAACCTGCTGTCCATTACCTGTTCCCAGCACATGAGGTCAGGACGGGCACATCTAATTATAACAATCTGTGTACACAACATGGGCCAGACATTCCAGGCACAGTTCCACATGTCACTGCATATACATGTGGGATGTGTGCACATCCCAGACAGCATCCATGTCATGGACTAAAGAACACATACATGGCAAGAATCGAACAGCAATGGCCACACACAATTGTTAGTCAGATGACTGGATGGTGAATACAATACCCAACTGTGTGGGCCAATCCAGACACTACACCCCTGAGCCACACTGCAAACCATTGTCATGTGGCCTGATGCCAAGGTATACAATTCACCTAGCCTGGTATAGCCTTCTGACACAGTCAACCACAATGCACTCATGAAGCAATGCACACGTGCATGTCAGTACTGGTACCCTGTGTCTGTGTGTGTGGTGTATGATGCTTTTGACCAAATTCACCCTCCCTACAACCACCATTGGCATACTGAAGCATGCTGACTGATGGCAGACACATCCACATACCCTTTGCCCATATAACCTCCAGATAACCTCTGTGGAACATGTGATACCTGCACAGTACTGTATTGTGGCAAACTAACTAATGAGAAAGTGTATTCCTGACTACCAAGTGTGTCAATGTGTGTGAGTCCCTGAGAGAGTGTGGCTGTGTTGACTCTGACATATGTCCATGTGGACAGGCACATGTACTACACCTGCTGTATCCCTACCATATCAGTGTTGCAGCTGCCACTCACCATCACATATATGTTTGGAGAGCTCTTCAATATGTAAGTTATGTGGCACATCCAATAACTACATAGACATGTGATAGCAATACATAGTCAGTCAGAGGTTTGATACCCTGTACTGGTAGGTGTGTGACACAAACATGCTTAGGTTTTACTCTCCCACCCCTTCCCTGGCTTATCTTTGCCTCTGTCTGCCTCTCTCACTCCCTCTCTGGTGGATGTGGAGAACTACACCTGCTTTGCTTAGGCAGCAGCATATGTTTTGTAAGTGATGCTCATGATCAGCTGATGGCCTCTGCATGAATTGCAGCCCTCCTCTAGCTGATTGCATGTGGAACAGCTGTGGTAACACTACCATAGCCAATTGCATGGAAACACACTGCAATATCTAGGAACATCATGTTGGTGTTGGATCTTTACATTCACTGTGAGCAGGACCTAAATCTGGTGTTTGGCAAACAGCATCACAGAAAGATTGGGGATTCACCTGTAACAACATACACTGTGGAAACAGGCCAACACACAGGAGGGGGATGTGCCTGACATGACTACAGAATGTAAGTGCTACTATTCTGCATTTGGAGTAATGTTGGTTAAACAGGGTGTGTGTGGTTATGGCAGGTCCACATGTTTTAATACCTGTCATGACAGTGCTATGTTTCTGAGGAAACCCCCATCTGTAGGGTCATCTGCAGATTGGGCAGCATGCGTTGCCTTTTGTTTCTTATGTTACTCACAGAGCACCTATCTGTGAACTGCAGACGCATAGTGTGAGGACTGCAGTCAGTACATGGTGACAGCCATGAGAGTTACTGACTTAATATCCCTCATAGGACATATTTCACACCAAACCCTGTTACAACAGTAAATGTAAGGGGTGATCACAGCAACATATCAATATTGGCCCTGTGTTTGTGCCTCCAGCCACAACTCTGTCAACCGTTGTACATATGTCATGCAGTAAGAGGTGCATATGTTTTGTACACCATAATTTATTGACATCATATCTGATAACAAACCAGTGAGATATCAGACTGCTACACATGTTATGTATAGTAGGGATTATATGTGAGGGCATAGCCTGGGCATTCTGTGGTTGTGTGTACAGTACTGATGTCTGTGTACTTATCGTGATTTTGGACAGTGTGTGTATTGTTAATATGTACCTTGGCCTGTGTACAGACTGTGATAGATGTCATTGTTCTTGGTCCTGTTCTATCTGATGTAACATGCTGCTCCACTCTATGTTACCCTATCAGCTTACATGTTTGCAGGGCCAAACAAACACATGTCCCATACCACAGACAGGCATCGGACCACACTGTGTAGTGGCCCAGTGTATGTAGGGTTACTGTGTGAGTGGCACACATGAGGATGGTGTTGATCAGATAGTCCATGCACTGTAATATTACGCTAGCTTACCATATGTGGCTGTGGCTGTGTTCACATTGGTTGTGGTTATGCACTTTCACACAGGTTTCTGTTTCTCTGTGCTGTGACATGCCTGTAGAGCCTGCTATATATGCAGGTACATGTGTATTCCCCCATAAGAAATGTAGGCCAGTGTTGAGCCAGTATGCCTGTAGGCTGCACAGTGCTTTGTTACATGCCTAGAAGCTTAGTGTACTTACCCAGTGTGATGTTATGTCCATATACTTGTCAGATGTACTGCTGCCAGGCCACTATAATAGTCATGTATGTCAGAAAAAGCAGTGGGATGCTGTACAGATGTATGTCACTAACTAGTGGGTATTATGTGGGCATGGCACCTCTCTACCAGTGGTAATTATGTGTCAGGACAGACAGAGATGTCTGAATTCATAACCTATGGAGGCAAATGTATATCAGTATTTACGTGATATGCCCATCTACATGGCTGTTAACATCCACATTGTCGGGATTGGTCCACATGTCTTACAGTAAGGGGTTCTGTGTATACCTCTGGGCTGATCAGAGTGTGTCAGACTGTCCACATTTATTGACCATATCTCTACTGTAGTCCACAGGATCATTAGTGTGCTAGCAGTGGTACTGTACTATGATGTCAGTAGGATGTCTGTCAGTAGCCAATGGCTACATGTTAAAATCAGATGTGACCTCCCACACACAGCATGTCTATGAAGACAACCCCTATCACAGTAGCAATAGTCTACATATATACCTGCAATACATACCTGACATCCCCTTGCAGTAAAAGGTTGGGAATACTGGGGCTGAGGTAGGGCTCCACTCTTTGTTCAGGACATATGGTGAACATATATGTATATATATACTTACCCATATAGCTATATAGATTTATACACATATACATATCGACATACATAGATGGATATGTATATGTACATATAGATATATATATATATATATATATATATATATATATATATATATATATATATATATATATATACATATAAACACTCAGATATATACATATAAACACTCAGATATATACATATACACAGCAATATATGGGTAAAACTGCCTTCCAGTTTATAGCCTGCTACAGACCACCCTCCACTCGGCCTTCCTGAGAACACTGGAAAATATGAAGGTCTCTCCAAACACCATTATATTGGGCGACTTCAACTACCCAAACATAGACTGGGAGCATTACTCTAGCTCCAACACCCTAGCCCAAAGGTTCCTAGAATTTATAAACTCAAATGCTATGGAACAACTTGTTACCACTCCCACAAGAGGGGAAAACATACTGGACCTGATCATCACCAACATGGGGACTCTATGCTCCAGACCAGAAATGTATCCCTCACTGGTAAGATCAGACCATAAACTAATCTCACTGGATATTCACATCCCGACCCCACCCCCTGCCCAGAAAACCACAGTGAAAAACTTCTCTAAAGCAAATTTTACACTCCTCAAAACTGAGGTGGAATCCTTCAAAGCCCCCAGGCCTGTGGAAAATACAGCCCTGACCGCAGAATCCTTTATAAACACATTCTATGAACACCTTCAGGAATGCATGGATCATGCGATCCCAAATAAAACCAAGACCCAATCCTCCAAAGGCAGACGTCCTGTCTGGTGGATCCCAGCCATAAACAAACTATACAATAGAAGGAGGAAGCTACTAAATGATAAAGCAAAATCCCAAAAAGGGAAGGCATCACTGATCAGTATTAGCAAAAACTACGGGCACACATAAAATTGTCTAAAGCCAGCTTCGAGAAAAATTGCACAGGACACTAAGGATAATCACAAGGCTTTCTTTAGTTATGTTAGGAACCTGGGTGGTAATTCCCAGATATGCTCAGAATTAGTCCAAAATGACAAAAATACACAACCCACAGACATTGCCAACATCCTAGCTGACAGGTTCAGCAAACTTCTCCCCTCCCCACCAAAAGGGCAAATATCTATCCCAGCAGAGTGCTGCCCCTGACATCTCAGATGCTCAGGTAAGAGCCACCCTCTCCAAAGCAAAAACACAGCATCAATGGGACCAGATGGTGTCCCGGCTGCGTCCTACATGAACTCAAAGAAGAGCTAAACCCAAACATAAAACTACTGTTCAATCTCAGCCTTACTACAGGATATGTGCCCAAAGAGTGGCGTACAGCAACAGTGGTCCCTCTCCATAAAGGTGGTGCCTCAACGGATCCTGGAAACTATCGCCCCATAAGCCTGACTAGCTTGGTCTGCAAAGCTATGGAAAGGATCATCATGGACCTCATAAATAAAGATATTGGGGACCTACAAACACTGGATCCTACCCAGTTCGGCTTTGTTAAGGGCAGATCCTGCCTCTTAAACCTGGTTGATTTCTTTGAAACAGTCACCAAGGCCATTGACGAGGGGAAGGTGGTCCACACAGCCTACCTGGACCTCGCAAAAGTCTTCGATACAATACCCCACTTGGGCATTATAGATAAGCTCACCAGCTTAAATATAAACCTCTATGTCACTAGATGAATTGCAAACTGGCTCAAGGACAGAACCCACATGGTTAGAATTGCTGGAGCCATGTCAGACTCCAAACCAGTTACAAGTGGTGTCCCACAAGGCTCAGTCCTGGGACCTCTCTTGTTCGGTATATATTTCTCGGAGGTACAGGCCAACACGGAAGGATTGTGGCTGACCAAGTTCGCAGATGACTGCAAACTGGGTGCCATAATCGACTCTCCAGCTGACACAAGCATCCTCCAAAAGGGCCTCATAGAAACAGACAACTGGTGCCAGAGCCATGGCCTCAAGCTAAATGCCAAAAGTGTATAGTCATCCCCTTTGGCAAAACAAAGTGCCCACAAATTACCACATAGGTGGAAATCCATTAAGTACAGAAGAAGTAATTAGGGACCTGGGGACCCAAGTTGATAGCAATCTCTCATTTGACAACCACGTGGCCAAAGTGGTTAGAAAAACATTTTATATAGCCCACCTAATCATGAAGGGATTCACATCTAGATCAGGGAGGTCATCATGCCTCTTTACTCATCCCTCATCAGGCCCATAATTGAGTACAATGCCCTTTGGGATGTACCTTACCAGACACCTGCAGAAACTGGAAAGACCCCAAAAGTACCTCACCAAGAGGATCAAAGGGCTCAAACAGATGCCATATGCTGCCCGGTTAAAGAAACTCCAGCTCTACTCAGTGGCATACCGCCTGTTGAGAGGAGATCTGTGCCTGGCATAAAGCCATGTCCAACCCGAATTAATGGACATGCTGCACCTCAGAAAATCCAAATCCCATCGAGCCACGCCTCGAGACTTGAACCTCAGCACTGAAATAAATAGGACATGCTGGAGGGACAGAGTCATAACCCAGAGGCTCCCTTCACTCTGGAATAAAATCCCAGTCCAGGTTAGTCCCTCATTGACTCTCTTCAAGAGGAATCTTGATGAGTGGATGGGAGATCGTAGGTTTACCCCGGGTATCACTTCTGTGTCACTGTTAGAGGCACAGTATACTAACCTTGAAAAAGGGCATAGCAAAATAAATTTAAAATGGGTGGCGAAAGCCAAACACATTCTGGCTAGGCTTATAAATGCCCTAGGGCAGATAGCCTAGTATGAACCTATGAACCTATGAACCTATGAACATATACAGATAGAGATACATATGCAGATATACTTATGGATATCTACATATATATTGACAGTAATAGGTATATAAGAATGGATATGTATGCACATATAGTTACAGATATCTACATATATATCTACATAAACAGGCATATCTGTACACATAGGATGTGCATACATATATAGCTATATAGACACATATCTATATACACACACACACACACACATATATATATATATATATATATATATATATATATATAGATATATATATATATATATATATATATATATATATAAAAGTACATACGAAGAGATGTACACATGGCCATATATATGTTGCACTATACAGATGTGTATACAGACATATGTATGAATATACATGTGTATGTACATGTGGACATATATCAACCTATTATATGTATACATCCATATTCCTGTCATGTGTAAACCTCACGGTTGTGTCTACTCTCCTAGATGTATCTCACCGTATGTATCTGCTATCTGTACATTATGATAAAAACAACATATGTGATGTGACAATCATATTAATAACAAGTACTACACAATTGTGGAAGTAAAGGCAATTGTTCAATACTAATCAATATGTATATTGACAGATATACTAGAAAAACAACAGCTGTTGTCACAGTGGTCATGGTGTAGTGGTTAAGCGTTGTGACTTTAGTATACAGGGTCCTGGGTTCAAGACCTGCAAGGGCTGTTCATTTTGTTGCTGGCAGAACAAGGGCTGTCAGATGCAGAGTGGTTAAGCAAGTTTTAGGCAGCTTTAAGTGGGTTTGCATGGGTTTGTGAGAAGCTAAGCGGCACTAAGCTAAGGGTAAATGTATGGGCACTTACACAGTGTAGGCTTCACTTACCAGTGTGCAAATCAGCTTAGTTGTTATATTGCAGCAATGTTGATACCTGCTAAGCATGGCTTAGCCCTGGTAACCAGTTCACACCACCCAGTCTGATAACATAGCAAGGTAATGACATCTGTAATAAGTGTATGTAATGCCATGTACAATACATGCACCTATGTGCTGTCATCACAGTAGCAAGGGGTGTGAGTGTCATGTGTGGGACACAGACATATATGAGGCCTGTACAGCACTGTTATCCATGTGAATGTGTTACATACAGGGGTAGTAGCCCAGGGTACGTGCTGTCACACTGGCATGTAGTGTATCATGGTGGTGCTACTGTTGACAATGCTTACCCAGGCAAGTGTAGAGTGCCAAATGTAGTACTGACAACAGGCACACTTGCAGGCATAGCTGGACTCTGAGGCCTCCCTGTTGTATCCCTGGTGTGTGAACTGTGTCACAGTACATAACCCCTACTGGATAATGAACCGACATGTGGAATGTAACTGGTGGCTACTGTCTGTACAGCACATGATAGCATGGGCTCCTGGCATGTAGTTATGGCATACATATTGTTGACAAATGTCTATATGTCAACACATTCATCCTACTGCATAGCTACTTGCCAAGCTGATGACTGTCAGTCCCTGTAGAGATGTGCAGATGACAGGTATCCAGCTGGGATATGTACAGGCATCCTAGGCTTGAATGACACTGACATGTTTGCCCAGTTGTGTAAGAACTGGCACATATTGGAGATAACACCCTGTATGCACCACATGCCACGGGTACCTCCACTACACTACCACAGTCAACAGAGCATGCTTGGGTGCAGGTCTCCATCACAGACACTAACCATGTGTTGTAATGCATGTTGCATACATGTCAACTTGACCACCTCAGTGGCCATGTGCAGGAGGCACCTGGAGGATTGGCCGATACATGTCATTCTCTCCCTGAGGATCACCACAGTAGTGTCTGTTGGTAGACTGACTGTTCCCACATGGCAGGAGGCAGGATACCACTGTATACACAGTCCTTATACAACCCATCATAGCTAGGTACACACCAATGGCCATCTGCAGAAATGCACCCCAGTACTGACACATGTGTACATGTGTATGACTGAGTATAGCAGTGTCTGTGTGCTAGCACATCTGTACTTGGGAATTCCATGAGGGCCTTCACAACTACCGCAACACCCATTGCCATAATCAGTTGTGACTGCTGCTTTATAGGACATTACATGTACCCTGTTAAGCTCCTCTCCATACCGGCTACATGAGCCTTGCAGTGTCAGCACAACAGTGTTATAGAAATGGGTTGATAGGCATGGGATACCCATTGTGTTCTGGCAAGTCTGTGCATGTGTGCATGTCTGTATATCTGTAGGGTACAGCATTCCAAGGCCACATACTCCTATTACAATACCCATTGCCACACAGTAGTACAGATAGTGTTGTTGCTGCCTATAGGTGAGGCATGACAATGCAACACCCTACTATGCATGTGGCATGTGCATTAGATGCATATCCCTGTAGTACCACTGTTGGGATCTACAATGGATTGTATCACAGTTGTGGTCAATGTGTGATGGTGGGTATGTCATAGTGTCATCATGGGCTTCAGGGAGTACAATATCCACTGGGGGATGTGGGTGCTGTGTACACTGTTATTACACCAAGGTACACCCGGTATATGTCCCATGTACCATGTTATGGTTTCCACTGTCCCCATCAACCATACAGGTAACTGATACCACAATCCAGGCCAGTTATGCATGTGCTGTGTGCAGCCTACCTGTAACACATTAGACACATGGTCAAGTTAGTTTGCAGCAATAGGCCCAGTTCTCTCAGGCTTGTGGCTACTTGTCATGTGTCTGTTAATGTGTATATGAAGGTATGTCACACTATGTATTGTCCATATGCCCCCATTGTATCCCCCATTAGCATACTGTACATGTCTGGGGATGTTCTACATGCAGCTTGTAACCTGGAACACATCTCACCCTAAATGCTGTGTGGTGTGTGCAATGGGAGCCACACACTTCAGTATCACTACATACCTAGTTAGGGGTCTAGTCGCAGTGTTGCCAAGTAAGAGTGTGCATGTATGTGGATGGGTCTACATCAAGTTGCAGATTATATACACCCCAGTGGGTCACCTGTTCATGTGGCACAGGCAATAACTGTTATAGAAACCTATGGCATGTTTTCAGCTGTACTGCAGATATGTCACAGCCGTGGTGTGACCACAGTGCCATACCCTGTTGTGGAATATGACTGCAGACCATCCTCATGCTGACACATGTACACCTACAACACAAATGGATAACATTATAGAGACTGCAATCAACCAGTGTTACTAAAAGCTATAATGCATCATTGCTGGATGGCTACACTACCTGACATATATGCATTACATTTTACTCCTTACAACATGCTACACTGCAGTACTGTGGTACACTGTAGTACAGTCACCATGTGCATCAGAACCATATTAGCCTGTCCCTGCATCAATGGTATAGATGACAGGGATATGGCACAGGTATCATCATATGCACAGGGTGTGTTGTTGGTTTGCCAGAGGCCGAGGGTGGGCCATACATTTGACACCATGTGTGGGGGTGAGGTGTGTACTGAGGTTATCTGGGTGTGGTGATGTGGTGTGTGTAGGTATGGGGTTGCCCTAGGTGTGTTTGTATAGTGGGTGGATATGCATGCACACAGTTCTGCCATGTGGCAACCCTACACAGGTGTTTATGGACATCTGCAGACCATACCTGGCAGGGTGTGCAGTTCACTGCCTCTAGCCATGGACACGTGGACTGTGCCTGCCAGGGGTTCCATGGGCACATCCAGGTACAGGCCTCAATGTGCTACTCTCACCTGATGATGACAAATGTCCACTGGAACCAGGTCCCTCCTGGGACTGGCCAGGACCACGTGCTCATGGCCTGCTGTGGCGTGGAGTGGACAGTACCCCCTTGCAGTGCTGGGGCTGGTACTGCCATTATGGGAGCCCCTTGGTGTCCTAGCACATCCACGTTGACTGACAGCTATTAATGTTGCTGGCCTACATCCACGTGGATGTTGCCACACTCCCACCACATGTTCAAGCATGGTCAGACCACGGTTGATGAGGGTTATCATCTCACCAGACTGTCTATCCATGAACTCAGTTAATGCATGGATGGCACTGGCCAGTTCACGGGTGTTGTCACTTGCAGTTGTGAGAGCAGCCCTCTGCAGCCTCAGGCCCTGTCTGGTGTAACATTCTATATGTGCCTGCGCCACCATGACAGCCTGAAACATGCACCTGCTGGTACCAGCTGTGTTGCATCTGCCAGGGGCAAGATGACCAGCGGCCCTACCATGAGCACCTTGAGACATCTGCCTATGTGGTGCCCTGCCAGACATCTGGCTATGCCTGCTGTGATCACAGTAGGCATGATTTCCACACTTTCCTGTGCACTGCCACCAAATGCCAGCTGCCCCTCCGCTATGGCCATTGGTGATGGGGTATGTATAGGCACTGAAATTGTGTGCGGGGTTGGGGTGGCTAAAAGGGGGATGTCAAATGATGGCACTGTTTTGGCCCCTGACAACCTCACCTGTGCCTCAACAGTACTATCATCATCTTCAGTGTCTGTATGGACACCAACATCAGATTGCATGCAGGAGGGACCCTGACCCACCTTGCCACCTGTGGGGGAAAACAATAAACACACTTTAAAACCTGTACAGCATTGCATAATAGTACACACACACACACACACACACACACACACACACACACACACACACACACACACACACACACACATACACAAAACCGTAATACCTACCTGTCCATGACTTTACAGACAGTTCCACGTATATTTCCATGTGTTCCCCATCCTGTATCACACTTGGTAACATACACACAGTGATACCACTCATTAACATATCAGTCCTTTAAATGCCTAGACAAGTGATCACAGCACAAGACCTGTTACTACATTACCTGCCTGACATGTGTAGTGGTTTTAGATGGCCTCACTGCTGTCATTCATTGTTTACCCTGTGTATGTCCAGACATCATGAACATGGCCCCTATATGTGTAGGCTACTATGTTCACTCCATAATATCACACACTGGAGTGTCATGTGTATGTATTGCTCAGTACATGCCAGATATGCTGCTCAATCAGCCTATCATGTGACAACTGTAATATATGGATACACTCCCTGGTGTTGACTAGTACTTCCCCAATGCATCTGTAGTGCTGAATATGTGGGTTGTCAGTCAGCTCTCTGCTAAATGTGATCGTAAGGGTATACCTGGTGTCTACCTTCCCTTTCAATGCCTGTTCCATGCTACAGACCTTATTATACTATCAGCTGTCCTGTGATTACATACATGACAAGTATTCCTGGTGTGTAATGTGGCAGTCCATGTCCATGTACTGCACGATCCCAAAGGAAGGTACTACTGTATGAACAACCCCACAATCACACATGTGCATACATGGCCTCATACACAAACACACACACATGCACACATGAATCCTACATGCATCAACCTCCCTCTACTTCACCAGAGTGAGCCTTCAGACAAACTAACTACCCACCAGGATGCACACACACACATACAGGTGAGGTTGCACAATGATAGTACACACAGTCCTCCTATTACCCATCTGTCAACATGCATAACATATGGTACACAACAGCATGCAGGGCAGCTATAGTCAATCCATGCTAGCAACAGTATACATGTGTGTGATCCATGTGTTGTGTCACTAGGTGATGCCCCTTCCCCTGGATACCACTGCACCCATGTAACAGTATTGCTGTGTACCTGTTCTGCACCCTGCCATGTACTGTGCACCACACTGCACAGGTGTACAACCCATTGCTGAATGTGTAGTACTGTGTCACAGGTATGTCAGCTTTAATGCTTTTATGTTTTTCAGCAACACATACCTGGGATGATATGTGGACAGATGTCATTTGTGAATGCCTGATGTCTGATTTACAGCTCTCAACATCAGCGGACCATGTATGACCAATCCAATACTATTACACTGACAAACATCAGAGCATACCGTGACTATGGTGAGGGTGTACACACCCTTATTGATAGTTCGCATCCATCCTTGATCTGCCATGGGACCACATCACTGCATATCTTAACAGTACATGAGCCCGATATGTGACATATGTCCTGTACTTTCACATGCAGTGTCTACGGACTGTGTTAGGTGTGCGGATGCTGACCACGGTGCATACAGTCTGTGTGGGCATATGTATGCACACCCTTATCATGATGGTTTGTTGCACCTATTGTTATGTGTACTACAGCAGTCACTACTCCTAGCAGGGGTATGCTAGCATGGGCCATCTGCATTTGTCAGTGTATGTTCAGTCTGCCCTACATATGTCTCCCTAATCTGCATGATTGCAAGGTCTATTCATGTGCACATCCCTTGGTGTTCACACACTGCTGTTACTATTGCTGTGGGGGTAGGGTTACATCTGCCACAGTTTCTGAACCTGACTATGTGCAGATACAACCATTCTTAGCATCCTTAGGATCCCTGCAGCAGTGCACTGGTGTGTCATGCTGACACCCCCCTCCACCTTCAGCCTTTTTGCAGATGCTTGACAAGTAAGGCCTACACATGCATTTCACTTTGCAGTGTCCCTTACACTGAACACCACATGTTACAGCCTAGTCCCAGCTGATAATGTGGACCATAGTAACACCTTATGCCATAGTGTAACCCTGCAACAGTTGCCGTTGTCCTACAGTTTTATACACTGGTGTTGCACTGTATATGGGTGTTGTTCCAAACATGTCCCTACTGTAGGCCATGTCTCCCACCATTATGTTACTCCCTGTGAACACATTCCACATTGACAGGATGTTAGTTATCTTGCAGGTGTCTGAAATACCCTTCCAATACCCCATCATAGTCACCACTGTGATGCCGTGCATTTAACAGCAACAATACATGCACATGTACAGCATGCATTCTGGGTAGGTGTGTTAGATGTGTGCATGGAATATACCATAGCCATTACATGCCCAGTGTATTGGCAAGCATCTACATAAACCATACTCACCAGCTACAGGCTGCTGTCTTGGTGGTATACTGGAGGGACCTACATAAGAGGGTGAGAGATCCAAAGTCAGTGGCCACACCTGTGGCATTGCTCCAGGGTGGGTGCAGCATTACAATACATCAACAGTACATGTCCACAATACTACCACATATGCACATCTGTTTATCACTACTATGCAGCAACAAACTATATATGACATGCCAGATATACATGATCTATCTGTACAGATGTGCATGTATACACAACAGTGGTCTACTGATGTGCCCTGTGGTCTTACCTGCATGCTCCTTGTCCAGTGTGTGGGCAGCACACACCTCCATAAAGGTGTCTGGCGGTTGGT
>NC_056728.1:463413221-463440721 GCF_019279795.1 Protopterus annectens | reverse complement strand
CCTCTCCCTGGGGGGAGCGAACCCCATTTCCTGAGGCAGGACCAACAGACAGGAAGGTCCCGGGTTGGGCCCCAGATGTGCTGGTGCCTGCTGCCACATCCAGCTGAGGTGGGACAGGTGGGTCTGCTGGGAACCGCATTCCCATACATGCTATGGTGTTTATGGTGTATCAACATATGTGGGTTAGTAATAGTCAGCACATTCCAGGATTAGGTATAACAGCACACATAGATATTCCCATTAATCCAGATACCAGATATGGAACAGCTGCATAGCAAATGGAACACATGCATATATGGGACCACAGTCGTAATAACAACAGCATGCAGGTACATTGATGACACCATGCCACCAATATTGGAGTATTTCAACATAGCACATGCATAGAAACAGATTAATTATTATCAACCAATAGGACATATGTCCCAGCATAACAGTGGAGTCATCACATACCAGTTGAAGTGGGTATTTAGTGTATTGTTGTAGATATGGTGGGGGGGAGAGAAAGATATCAATTAACAACTTGTATATTCCTTTAGTTTGCATTACTTTTCTAGTCGGTCCTGTTATCTGTACCTTACAAGTATTACTACACTACCCTATTGCCTTAGTTAGGACAGTGATATGGCTGTCGACATATATATACATGAACTGGTTTTACCTGCAGTATACACCTCTTACATGGTATACCTGTGGAGGAATTGTTTGTTAACACTAACTGTTTCTACACATACTCCCAGATTCCAGGTTGGTTGTTATGCACATACCTGTCCATCTCTTTTTGCACAGACTCTGGCCATGTGTTGAACACATGCAGGTGAACCGGGACATATGTAGACTATTGCACTCTTCAACCTTTAGTGACTTACAACACTCTTATACAGGATTACATGCACAGTTATATTATGTAGCACAGTGTGGGTGACAGTGATCAGTGATACCTTATTATTCAGAGCAACTGCAACACTCACAATTCCATACAATACCAGAGTAAACAGTACCAGTACAGGGTATCAAGCTTTTATTTCTCAGCACAGTGTTCCTATCCGACGTATTGACAACATGGGGGTGTAGATAGGACATACTTGGCTTATTACTCTCATAACACTTTGGGGAGTTGAGAGAGTGACAGGTTTGTTCTTATAGATTTGTGACAATCAGTTGTATTTCTTATTTGCTGCCTATACAACTGGGATCATCCCACTGATTTCCCAGGGGGACTGAGTGACAGGCAGCAGATATGGACTGATTTACTGGATATTCTGGACATATCTGTACAGTTGTGGGGTATGATTCTGTATGCAGACTACTACCACTCCCAGGATTCGAACCATGGCTGTGTGTGCTAAAAATACAACAGTTCACGTCTCAGTTGCATGTGCTAGTCAGATTGTGTTGTCTGTCTTTTCACCGTTTTCTGTCTGTGTGTCCCTCAGTTGTACTAAATGACCTCTGGGGATTACACCAGTCATATACAGACATTCCTATACATTCTATTTATGTACCACAGTGGGGGTAACAGTGCTTAATACAACAGTACTATTAAGTGATTGCAAATCTACATTACCATATGATACGAGAGTATACACATGCAGTCCATAAGTTAGACCTTTATTGTCAGGCTATATGTTCATAGGTTCATAGTTTGGTACTAGGCTATCGACCCTAGAGCCTATACAAGCCTAGCCATAACAATTCCCTCGCTATTTCTTCCCTGGACCCCTGTCTAGCAAGGCGGCTGACATGATCCCTGGGGTGAAATTCCTTTCTCCCATCCAATCATCAAGGTTCCTTTTGAAGAGGGCCAAAGAGGTGCTCTGCTTGACATGTATGGGCAGTCTATTCCAGAGTCTGGGGAGTCTCTGGGTCAGGAACCTATCCCTCCAGCATGTTTTGTTTATTGTGATGACAAGGTTTAGATCCCTGGAGCATGTGGCTCTGAGGGATTGGGATTGCTTTAAGTATAGCATGTCCAACAGCTCTGGGTGTGATATGGCCTTGTATGTTAAGCAGAGATCACCTCTGAGTAGACGATATACAACAGAGTATAGTTGGAGTTTTTTAAGGTGGTCAGCATAGGGCATCTGCTTTAGGCCTGTGATTCTTTTAGTGAGGTATTTCTGTGGCCTTTCCAGTTGTTGCAGATGTCTTGAGAGGTACATACCAAATGGGGCATTGTATTCTATAATGGGTCTAATGAGGGATGAGTGCAGTGGGACAATGACCTCCTTTTTTCTGGATGAAAAGCCCTTAGTGATGAGGTGTGCCACATAGAAGGATTTCCTGACCGTTGTGGCGATGTGGTTATTGAAGGTGAGACCACTGCCCACCTGTGTCCCTAAGTCTCTTATCACACTTTCAGTGTTTAGTGTATTGCCACCTATGTGGTAATTCACGGGTACATGTTTTTTCCCAAAGGGGATAACTATACATTTCTTGGCATTGAGCTTGAGCCCATGGCTCTGGCACCAATTATCTGTTTCTCCAAGGCCCTTTTGTAGACTATCCACATCATTTGGGGATTCAATAATGGCTCCCAGTTTGCAGTCATCTGCAAACTTTGTTAGCCAGAGGCCCTTAGTGTTGGCCTGTACTTCAGAGAAGTAGATGCCAAACAAGAGAGGTCCCAGGACTGAACCCTGAGGTACTCCACTTCTCACTTGTCCGGAGCTGGATTTGGAGTCAGCTACTTTTACAGTGTGGGTTCTGTCAGTAAGCCAGTTGGCAACACATCGAGTGATGTAGGGATTAATGCCCAGCCTAGTAAGTTTATCTATGATTCCAGAGTGGGGGATTTTGTGAAAGGCCTTGGCGAGGTCCAGATAGGCTGTGTGGACTGCCTTTCCCTCATCCACGGCTCTGGAGACTGATTTGAAGAAGTCAATCAGGTTCAGGGGACAAGATCACTTATGCTATTATGCTTTTATTTACATACAAACTATATGAGACTCTTCCTGCCCTATTCTCCGGTGTATGCTGTACTTGCCTTAAACAATACAGGTTTTATACTGGAAATTAACTTACTAATACTTTTAGATTTATTTCCTGTGACAGTACATGCAAGAGTATTACTAACCTGCCTCACATTGCAACCTCTCCAGGCAACATCCATGGGCCTCCTGGTTCACGGCCCACTCACTTGCCACTGTGAAGGACATAAGAGGAATATTTAGCTATACCTATCCATAATATACATGAGCTGGCAATTATTAAACAGGCAGTGGAGTGATACTTACACACAGCTGGGAACAACCCCTGCCGTCCTAGCCTCTTGGATCCACTGATCCAAGAGATCCCCCTTTCGCCCCTTCAGGTCTGCATAGTGATGTCTGATCTGCTCACTAGTTTGGGGTATGCCAGTTGCACTGGTGAGGTCACGGGCGAGATGGTCCCAGGCTTCTGCCTTATATTGGGAACCCTGGTACTGGCCCTGCAGCAGTCTTTGCTCATGGTCTTTGACAAGGAGTCCTTGCATGACTCTGGACTCCTGGTTGCCCCAGCACTGTATCTGAAAGTGTACTCCCTCTCCCCTTCCTGACATGGTGCCTGCAAGGGGAAGCTACAACCAGTTATGAGATGTATTCCTGCCTGTTGGGTTTAAGTAGGGCCAATTTCCCACACTTTGCCGTGATTGGACAGTTTTGAAAAGGCTAAGCTATGGGCAAACCTGCTTACCTAAGGTTGGCAGTGTTTAAAGGGGTATACCACTGGGCAAATTGAATTAGCTGGCCTACACATTGCTTACACCTACTAAGCTGGCCTGTGCAATTTTTAGCATTGCTTAATATTTACTTTGCATTATATTTGCTTTTTGGCATTGCTTTATTATTCATTAAATGTTATATATATGTCTGGAATCCATGATTCATGTGTATGTACACTGTATGGGTTCCTTGTGTTTAATAGGGGACTTCAACACTGTAATACAATTACACCTCACATCTGGGCTTACTTCAGTACTCCAGTTCACATATTTATGTTATGTCGTAGGTTATAGAACATAAGACTGTATACTGATTCCTGTCACATGTTCAGTTTGATTTTACTATAATGAGGATTTGTTTGGTAATGCCTCAATCCTATGTGCTGCTGTGTAGGCTTGGTGGTTAACTACTGTGACTATAGTGTATAAGGTCCTGGTTCAAGACCTGCAGGACTGTTCATTTATTTGCTGGGCAGAACAGCGGCTGTTAGATACACAGTGATTAAGGCACTTTTAAGCACTTGTAAGCGGGTTTGTGTGGGCTTGCATGAGGGTAAGCTATGCTAACCTTTGGTGAAATATACTTACAGAGAGTTAGCTTCCATATTGCTTAATCTGTGTGCGCATTGCTTACCCCAGCACAAATGGGCTTAAATCCGCTTACTGGTGCTTACATATGCTTACTCCCACTTAATAGTGCTTACATTTGCTTACTAGTGCTTACTCCCACTTAGCACTGCAATAATTTAGACAGTAATGTTCATAGGTTCATAGGTAGGTACTAGGCTATCTGCCCGAGGGCATTTATAAGCCTAGCCAGAGTGTGCCGGCGTTCGCTGCCCCATTGATTAATTAACTGATCCTCTGTCAAGCAGAGCTAATAAAGTGATCCCAGGGGTGTATTTTCTGTTACCCATCCACTCATCAAAGTTTCTTTTGAAGAGTGTTAGTGAGGGGCTCTGCCTGATGTAATTTGGAATTTTGTTCCAAAGCATGGGGTGTCTCTGTGACAGGAATCTATCCCTCCAGCATGTTCTATTTATTGTTGTGGCGAGGTTTAGCTCACTAGACCGCGTGGCTCGCAGTGACTTGGATTTCTTTAGGTGGTGCATGTCCATCAATTCTGAGTTGGATATGGCTTTGTAAGTCAGGCAGAGATCACCTCCGAGTAAGCGATATGTCACTGAGTACAGACGGAGTTTTTTCAGTTGGGCTACATAGGACATATGTTTAAGACCAGTAATCCTCTTGGTGAGGTACTTTTGTGGTCTTTCCAGCTGTTGAAAGTGTCTTGTGAGATACATCCCAAATGGGCAATTGTACTCTATGATAGGTCTGAAGAGTGATGAGTAGAGGGGCACTATAACCTCTTTATTTCTAGATGCAAACCCTTTAGTAATTAGATGGGCCACATAGAAAGATTTCCTAACTACTTTGGCAATATGATTGTCAAAGGAGAGATTACTATCTACCTGGGTCCCCAGATCTCTTATTACATCTTCTGTATTAAGGGGGCTGCCACCTATGTGGTAATTCGTGGGTGTTTTATTTTTCCCAAATGGGATGACTATGCATTTTTTGGCATTTAGTTTGAGGCCATGACTTTGACACCAGCTGTCCGTCTCAGTAAGGCCCTTTTGGAGGATGTCCGTGTCAGCCGGAGAGTCAATTATGGCTCCCAGTTTGCAGTCATTGGCAAACTTAGTTAGCCATAGTCCTCCTGCATTTGCCTGTACTTCTGAGAAGTATATGCTGAACAGTAGGGGTCCCAGGACCGAGCCTTGCAGGACACCATTTGTGACTGGTTTAGAGTCGGACCTGGAGCCTGCTATTCTTATTGTGTAAGTTCTGTAAGCCAGTTGGCAGCTCATCTCGTGACGTAGGAGTTTATGTTCAGGCTGGTGAGTTTCTCTGTAATACCTGAGTGGGGAATGGTGTCAAAAGCCTTGGTTAGGTCAAGGTAGGCTGTGTGAACCACCATTCCCTCGTCTATGGCCTTGGTGACTGTCTCAAAGAAGTCAACCAGGTTTAGTAGGCATGGTCTGCCATTAACAAAGCCGAACTGGGTCGGGTCAAGTGTTTGGAGGTTCCCATTGTCTTTGTTAATGAGTTCCATGATGATGCGCTCCATAGCCTTGCAGACCAGGCTAGTCAGGCTTATGGGGCGATAGTTACCAGGGTCAGTTGTGGCCCCTCCTTTGTGGAGAGGAATAATCGTTGCTGTGCGCCATTCCATGGGCACGTAGCCTGTGGAGAGGCTGAGGTTGAACTGTGTGTTTAGGTGGGGGGTTAGTTCGTTCTGTAGTTCATGCAAGACGCAGCCTGGGACACCATCTGGTCCCATTGATGCTGTGTTTTTGGCTTTTGAAAGGGCTGTTTTCTCCTGTGCGTCTGTGATTTTTGGGACACTACACTTTTCCAGTATTGTTGTGGGCCCTTTTGGAGGTGAGAGGGGGGTGAGGTTTGCACTGAATCTATCAGCCAGGATGTTGGCAATATCAGTAGGTTCAGTATATTTTGTGCTATTTTGCACTAGTTCAGTGCATATCTGTGAGTTGCCACTTAGATTCTTAACATAGCTAAAGAAGGCTTTGTGGTTATCTTTTGAATCCTTGGCTATTTTTCTTTCAAAGTTAGCCTTGGATGATTTCATGAGGGACCTCAGTTTCTTACTGATACTGATCAGGGATGTCTTTCCTTCTTGGGATTTGTTTTTTTCTGAACTAGTTTCCTCCTTCTATTGTATAGCCTGTTTATTGCAGGGGTCCACCAAACTGGTTTCCTTCTCTTAGAGGAGTTAGTCTTGGTTTTGCTAGGGATGGCATGATCCATGCATCCTTGTAGGTGCTCATAGAGTGCATTTGTAAAGGTTTTTGCATCTTGGGCAGCATTATCCTTCAGTGTGGGGGCTGTGAAACTTACCACCTCTATCTTAAGTAAGGTGAAGTTTGCTTTAGAAAATTTTTTTACTGTGGTTTCCTTAGCTGGGGGTGGTGGGGTGTGGACATCCAGAGTGATTAGTTTATGGTCTGATCTAAAACAGTGACGGGTTGACCTCCGATGTGGAACATCTGTCGCCCATGTTGGTGATGACCAGGTCTAATATGTTTTCACCTCTGGTAGGGGAGTTTACCAGCTGATCCAGGGCATTTGAGTTGATGAATTTCAGGAAGCGCTGGGCCTGGGAATTTGTACTCGAGTAGTTTTCCCAGTGAATGGTAGGGTAATTGAAATCACCCAATATCAGGATGTTTGGTAGGACCTTCATGTTTTCCAGTGTCTCCAGAAAGGTGGAGTGGTGGTCATGGGTCATGGAGGGTGATCTGTAGCAGGCCACAATTTACATTACAGATTTGCCCGATGTTAGTTGCACATGGATGATCTCAGAGGTATCATGCTGCACCACTAACCTGGAGGTGTAGGTATCCTTGATGAATATGGGTACACCCCATCCTTTTGTGTTTCGGTCTGTGTTCTGTGGCCAAAACGTGTGGTATGAGTTGTAGCTCGGTAGTGCTGGGGTGCTCTCTGGAGCCTTGAGCCAGGTTTCAGTTACTGCACAGATGTCGACGTTCTCCATACTGAGCAGTGCTTCGAGTGCATGCATTTTGAGATTTAAACTCCTGGCATTGAGTAGCATAACCCTCAGTTTTTTGTTAATTGTGCTGTTTACGGAGGTGGGTTTGACTTTTGAGCCTTGCCTAAAAAGGCACTATGGGGACAACAAGAGCCTTGGCCAGTATTCGAAAGCCTAGGGATGACAGGTGCAAGCCATCTCTTGTGAAGCAACGTGGCCTGTCAAGCATGTCGTCCCAGGCTGACAGACACTGGATCCCCTTTGAATGACACCAGAAGCTTAGCCAGTTGTTGAAATTGATCATTTTTTCTTTATACTGAGGTATCATTCTTGGTGAGGGTAGGATGTTACTCAGGGTCAGGGTCATACCAGCCTGGGCTACATGAGCAGAGAGCTCTTCCATGTCTCTTTTCATGTAGTCCAGGGAGGTATGCCTCAGGTCATTCACACCAACATGAACAATGACAGAGTCATATTTGTACTTGTTCTGGAGTGACCTGAGTGCTTGTGTTATGTGGCAGATTCTGGCTCCCGACAGGCATCTAACAGTAGCCATTTGCTTGTCCAGCCTAGTGAGTGGGACATCAGTGTGCCTGACTATAGAGTCACCTATTACTAGTGTGTTAGGTATGTTATTTCGCCTTAAGGGCTGTGATTGTGCGGCACACTGATTTTGTGTTTTATGTGTTGTCTGGTTTGTGACGGGAAGTGCAGGTTGTTTGGGTGTCTGCTTTGGAGGTCTCTGATGCTTTTGCAGGTTTTTATTTAGAGCCTCCAAGTATGATTTTGTATATTTATGTGTATTTTTTGCCAGTGCTGTTTTAGTAGGTCTGTGTGCAGCTGGAGTTGTGGTGCAAGTGTTAACCTTCTCCTCTTGACTGTCTGTTCTTGTCTTGGGTGGAAACAGCTTAGCTTCCAGGTTGTCTGTGTACATGAGGCAGTTGTAACATTACCTCAGGATACCCAGATTCACCAGCTGGACTGGAGAGTGCACCTGAAGTTGCCCTTTGGTCATGCCTGAATAGTAGGGTGAGCTGCTTAGTCACTTGGTTGGTGAGGGGTGAATAAAGAGTCTTGCCCTGCTGGGCAATCAGTGTCAGGGTATATTAGTGCCTGCTATTAGGTCTGAGCAAGTGCTGGGATATAAGATGCTTTTTGAGTGCTTAGGTTGAGAATTAGACTAGTTTCAAGAGAAAAACTGAAGAGGAGACTTAGTGGAGCCGGGAATAATTTAACCGTAGCTAACCAGCACTGCCCGGTGCACAAAACTGTGCAAACACGGTTTTTATAGTAGGGAAATGAAAGAGATAGAAATTAGCCCAAAATGGCCAATAAACTACTAACTTCTGGACTGGAACCACTCCTCCAGGGACAGATAGTTTGCTCAAAGCTTCCCTCTCTCACAGGTGAACAGAGAAACTTCCTTCTATCCAAGTAAGGTATAGGCAACTCAGAAACTAGTATCACAGCCCTGAATTCAGCACTAGCCTGAAAACTGGACTATACTAGTTAGAAAGGCAGGAAACAAGGATTTTTTTTTAAAGATAAGGCAAAAACAGTAAAAAAAATACACTCAAAACAGCTCTGAATGACTACACACGATCAGAAAAGGCTATCGCACTTTAGTGTGTAGCCTACAACAGTTAAACAAATTATTTAAACAAAAAACAACGTTTTAAAAGTGCAGGCAGTCAAATAAGTACAATATGTGAAAAAAAACAAGCTTTTAAATCACAATAAACAGTGGAAAATCTGTGTTTAGACGGAAAACAGTTAAGTGCAGCAAGAAAGTACAGAAAACTGATACTTAATTACTCCAAAGTCTCTCTCCTAAGCTAGAAGGCTTGTATCAGTTTAAAGCTTTCTAGTGCTACCAGTAGGTTAGTTACAGAATAGATGGGAAACAAGCGCAGATGTGGTCTTTTAATTCAGAAAGCTGAAAGAGATGGACAAACTGTCCAAATGGTCAATAAACTACAATTTCTGGGCCAAGAACCTCTCCTCTTGTGGTAGACAGGCTACCTAGTGCTTACCACTCTCACTGATAAGCTAGAAGGCTTTCCTCCAACACAGAAAGGATTGGGGGGCTCAGAAGCTTACCAACAGTCCTGGATACAGCAAGTCTGTATCTGGATTTGACTAGTTACAGGAAAGGCAGGAAACAAGCTTAGATTTTTTTTTGTTACAGAAAAGCAGCTAAAACAGCAGTAAATACAATTCAAATTGTAGTGCAGGCCAGCACACCCGAGCGTGTAGGAACACTACGGCAAATACAGTTCAAATAAATGCAATTAAATTAACAAATGACTAAAAAACAAGCGCAGAAGGCAGTAAATTAGAAGGCTACTAACAAGCAGTAATAACTACAGAGTAAGAGCGACTGAACAGATAGCACACAGAAGAGCAACTAAGACAGTTACAGTAAGAGCAGATTAATAATATATATATATATATATATATATATATATATATATATTTTTATTTATTTATTTATTTTTTTTTTGAGGGAAGGAACAGAGCAGGATTAAGGGGCTACAGGGGTTGTCCTTCCCAAATGCTCTCTTAGTACTCAGTAGGAGTGCCTGAAATCAGAATATGATCTCACTGCACTCAGTTGAGTGAGCAAATGAGATGGGCCCAAAAGAAGTATCCAAATACAAATCTACACGAGGGGCAGGCAATTTCAAAGCCACCAACATTAATACCAAAACAAGAACAGGGAGGATGGGTAGGGAACTAATTGTAGAGAGACAGCCACAACTTCAGTTGAGTTAATATTCAGTGAAAAACACAAATAAATAAATTAAATACAATACTATATGCAAAAGAGCAGATAAAAGTGTACTTAAATTCACTTATATGTCCAGCTGATGTCAGGTAGATGTTAGTCGGCCAAAGCTCTGATATTAAGCAGACTCAGATAACTCAAAATGTACCACTTATATAAGGCAAGACAGGATGTTAGTGATGAGCTGAAACTACCCCCACTGCTATCAATGGCTACACAGAAATTCTAAAAAGTACTCTGTAGAGAGACAGCCACAACTTCAGTTGAGTTAATATTCAGTGAAATCACAAATAAATAAATTAAATACAATACTATATGCAAAAGAGTAGATAAAAGTGTACTTAAATTCACTTATACGTCCAGCTGATGTCAGATAGATGTTAGTCGGCCAAAGCTCTGATATTAAGCAGAGATAACTCAAAATGTACCACTTATATAAGGCAAGACAGGATGTTAGTGATGAGCTGAAACTACTCCCACTGCTATCAATGGCTACACAGAAATTCTAAAAAGTACTCTGTAGAGAGACAGCCACAACTTCAGTTGAGTTAATATTCAGTGAAAAACACAAATAAATAAATTAAATACAATACTATATGCAAAAGAGCAGATAAAAGTGTACTTAAATTCACGTATACATCCAGCTGATTTCAGGTAGATGTTAGCCGGCCAAAGCTCTGATATTAAGCAGAATAACTCAAAATGTACCACTTATATAAGGCAAGACAGGATGCTAGTGATGAGCTGAAACTACCCCTCACTGCTATCAATGGCTACACAGAAATTCTAAAAAGTACTCTGTAGAGAGACAGCCACAACTTCAGTTGAGTTAATATTCAATGAAAAACACAAATAAATAAATTAAATACAATACTATATGCAAAAGAGCAGATAAAAGTGTACTTAAATTCACGTATACATCCAGCTGATGTCAGGTAGATGTTAGCCGGCCAAAGCTCTGATATTAAGCAGAGATAACTCAAAATGTACCACTTATATAAGGCAAGACAGGATGTTAGTGATGAGCTGAAACTATCCCCACTGCTATTAATGGCTACACAGAAATTCTAAAAAGTACTCTGTAGAGAGACGGCCACAACTTCAGTTGAGTTAATATTCAGTGAAAAACACAAATAAATAAATTAAATACAATACTATATGCAAAAGAGCAGATAAAAGTGTACTTAAATTCACGTATACATCCAGCTGATTTCAGGTAGATGTTAGCCGGCCAAAGCTCTGATATTAAGCAGAGATAACTCAAAATGTACCACTTATATAAGGCAAGACAGGATGCTAGTGATGAGCTGAAACTACCCCTCACTGCTATCAATGGCTACACAGAAATTCAAAAAAGTACTCTGTAGAGAGACAGCCACAACGTCAGTTGAGTTAATATTCAGTGAAAAACACAAATAAATAAATTAAATACAATACTATATGCAAAAGAGCAGATAAAAGTGTATTTAAATTCACTTAATATTTCTTGGGAAGGTGGGGGATTTGGAAGCTGTATGGAGTTATCATTCATTACACATTTTACCTTCCATTTGTATCCCTGATTCCCATGTACATATACTGTATGGGGCACGTGATTATCTGTGGACTTTGCAACATTTTGACACTGACACCTCACATCTGCATTTAATGCAGTACTTCAGTTCACAAATATATGTTATTTAGTAGGTTATGCAACTAAAAATATTGGTCATAACTTGATTTGACATGGAAAATTGAATGTGCTGCAGTGGGACTCGAGCCGGGAATGACTGCTCGTATGGCGAATGCTCTGCCCACTACACTATTGCTATACTGCTTCATTCTGCCATTTAAGCTGTATTAACTGTAGCTAAGCAATGGGCAAATCCACACACCTAGGGTTAAATTTCATCTGTTTCATAAAAAAAGTATCTTTATATTTCTGTTTACTATTGCTGTTGTACACATGGGGAGATGTTACTGGGAGTATCCTGACACCTATGAGCGTTCTCGCTCATTCTTTTTGGGCTTTCTGCTGTTCTTCATTGCAGTGGCATGTATATTCTGAGTGCTCTTCTCTCAGACATGCCCCCTGCACTCTTACATGCTCCGTGTAAAATTAGGAGCTCTGGCAGCACACCTTCATTAATATGTATGGCGCGCTGCCGTCCTGCTCCTAAACTGCCGCTTCCATGCAGGACTAAGCTAGTCCTGCATGGAAGAATAGTAAATCTGGGGGAATAACTATTACATTTATAATATTTTGTAAACAACTTACAATGTCTCAGCAAACACTCAAGTTACACACATACTGTAAGCAGAATTTTATTCATCTAACTGAGAGCTTTCATATGAGACTAAGGAGTTCTGTCTGTGTTACTTGGTTGTAGAGATATTTAGAAAAATGTGAAACTTACATCTATATAAATTAATATAAAAAAAAAACAACAATTAATATCTATTACCTGCATTAGACAGAGGTCAAATATTAATGCAATTGTTTGCTATTGTGTATACTTTAAGATGAAATATTTTAAAACCTTGCACATTGCATTGTTTTGGAATTATTGATGCAAATATGAACAAGCAATATCTGACACCTAGAGGCGTCAGTAGGAGTTAACTGCAGATGCATTTGGAGGCGTCACTCAGATACTAAGCAGCCAAGTGCTTCAGATTATGTGGAACACTTTACATCCGAACATAAGTGAACCCACTGTTCTGCTGTTCCACATTGAGCAGCATTGATGGTGCTACGCAGTTTTTGATTGGCTGGTATTCTACAATTACAGCCAATCACCATTGCAGTATGTTAACAAATCAAATAGCTTTTCCGGAGGATGGGAGCCAATGAGAGTTCTGAAATATGTGACCATGCATGTAGGAATGGTTGTGGAAAATTGCATTTAAAGAGCAGGAGAAAAAAATAAAAGAGAAGCAAAACAATACCAAAGTAAATAATTACAATACCAGCAGTTAAAATGAATCCTTTTAACTGCTGGTATTGTAGTTATTTACTTTGATATTGTTTTGCTTCTATTTTTTTCCTGTGTTTAAACTGATACCTTCATGATTCTGATGAAGTCCACATGCTGGTGGATGAAAGCGCTTGATCCGTTTACTTGCTCTGTATCAGTGCTTTTCTTTTTATGTTTGTCGTATTCTATCATCATTAAACAGGACGTATTATTGCTTCAATTGTGGGCTCTATCCTTCTGGACAAGGCTAGTGTTTAAACTGATACTTCTCAACCTCCTAGAGTAAGAAATCTGGACAAAGCTAATAGCCAATCCACAAAAATAGGGACAATGTTTAGATATCGCTCTTATAAACTTAGCAAGTTGCTGGAATAACAGGCTTTGTGTTACAATACATGATATGAAGGATATGATGTCTGAAATTCAAATTTCTGTAATTATCTTATTTCATTCCTCTATGGTTTGCCAGAAAACAACATATTTTATGAGGAACAGATCAAAAATGTGTGTGTGTGTGTGTGTGTGTGTGTGTGTGTGTGTGTGTGTGTGTGTGTGTGAGTATCATAGCTCTCAACCTTAATGGGGGGACAAAGGCCAAAAAACTGAGCCAATTTTAAATATTGCTCTTATAAACTTAGAAAGTTGCTAGAATAACAGGCTGACTTTGTGTTACCATACATGTTCTGAAGGATATGATGACTGAAACTCAAATTTCTGTCATTACCTTATTATTTCATTCCTCTGTGATTTGCCAAAAAACTACATATTTTATGACCAACAATATGAAGCAAAAATTTGGGGATTCTTCACAATTGTCTTGGCATTTGAGCGATATAACAAGGGTGAATGTGTGTGTGTGTGTCCACACATATATTTTGGTTGAAAGGCCATGACCATGGTCAAGGTATGCTTTTCGCGCAGTGCAAAAATAGGGTGTTCCACATTTTGACTGTTTGTCACTCATTGCTATGGTTTGTTTTCCACACTGGCCTCTTAGCAGATTGAGACCTGTAGTCAGATATAATGAGTTAAGTAATACAAACTTAAATGAAAGAAGAAAGACATGAAAGTGAATATTTGAGAAACTAGTGAAAGGGATATTGATATTCTATATATTTGGAGCCAGGAGATAATGTAGGTTATATTTAAAGGGAGAATCAAATATTAAACAACATGGCAAGGCACAGTGGGGTTAGGTGAACAAATCGTGAGAATGTATAATTTAAAGCTGATAGCATGGGTTAAAGAATAAACTGGAAGAGGAGGGGTCAAATAGTTACAGAGCAACAGAAACTGTTAAAGTTGTAACAGACAGAGTAAAGGAAAGGAAAGGAAAGGAGAGGAAAAACTAGAATACACAGATGTCAGAAATCCAGTCTGTCACATGGAAATAGAGGGAAGCAAATAGGAAAGATATAGTGGAAAAAGACAGAGTGAGTAGTGAGGAAGATATAAGAGAGATAAAGGCAAAGAAAAATAAAAATGTGAATAAGAACTTGTACCAGTTAGGTAAAATGCTATTATAAATCTACAATAATGCTTTCCAGCTGGGTTAGTGACAATATAGCAGGCATGATACGATGAATGACTAGTGAAGAAAAATGAAATTATGAGCTCTTACATGTGATGGACACGTATTGTTCTGGACTTCTTTTATACATTTTTGAATGTCTACCTAAAAGCATAGTTATTTATATTATTCGGACCATATGGTTACACTGCCCATACCTCACCTTTTGTCTATGTAAACAGGAAATCTGCAAGAAAGCAAATTATTCTGAGGACACTGTAACATTAATTATCATTATAAATTCACTGAGTGCATCTCAGAACAGTTTCCAAAAATCAGTCTCAGCTAGAGGAGATAGAAGATACAGCAGATAGCAAGAATCAAATCTATTAGACTGACATATCTTATATGACTTCCCGACACATGCTCAAGTGTCAGTAGAGTGCAAAAGAAAAAAAAAAGACAAATGGCATAACACTGAACACTTTTTCCAATAGGAAATCATTGCTGGTATGATTTGTAATTGCGTGTCAGCAATGATTATCTCCTTTTAGGAGATTTCTCCCTTCTTCCAGTTGGTATATATAAATTTGGGGTGAGGGTGCAAGCCTTGCCCCCACATTGGGGTTTGCAGGGGAAACTTGACCCCTGCAAAAAAAAAAAACAAGAAAAAGGGAGTTTTTCACCCTTTTTCATTTGGGTCATTTTTTATTTTTTTGGGGACTTTGTGAAGTAGCACCAACCTATATAGATCTCAGAGCACAAGTCATAGGATGAAAATCAGGTTTCTGCTAGAATACATTGGAAAACAACAAAAACACTTTTGATTATCAAGAAGAGAGGAGCTGGAGAGCAAATGTCTTAATATCTGTATTTGCTGCCTTTTTCAAGACATGGATGCCAAAATCCTTAAAATGTAACCAGTCCAAACCCCTACAAACGGAGAGAGCTTATAGTTCATTCCCTACTGTACCAGGCCCCAAACCACACATAGTTAAAGTATGTTTTTGGTTTACAAGTGAAACAAAAGTATGTTGAAAGCTAATCGGCCTTTTCCAGGTATGCAGTATTTTGATGCCTTTTTGGGTTGGGATATCAATTTCTTTAGAGGTGTTCTGTTCTTAAGAGACGAGGTAATCAAGTTGTTGTCAATGTGAAAATAATGGAAATGAGAAAGAATTTCAAAATGTTGTAACAAACCAAGAGAAATGTTCCTATATATGTAAAATTAGATGATGATGAAAACATGGGAGCATTGAAAACAATTGTCCACTTCTGTAATTATTAAAAATTAAGGAAACAGTTATGTCCAAAGTATCATTTGCTTAAAACTAGTAACTTCTTTTTAAATAAGATAAAGTCTGATATGTGATTTATGTAGCACCTCTTCTTCAGTGAATGGGACAAACAAGCATCTTACATATAAATATTGTTGTGTTCAAAACATCCCATTATCTCATGTATTACTATGTATACCAATTTAAATGAGATCATTCCCTCATACAGACTTTAGTCAAATTGTAAAGCCACGTACTATGAGAATGAAGTAGTTCTGCTAGTACAAGTCAATGTCCAAATAAATGAAATAACTGTAAAACTACACACATGGCTGAATATATCCAAGGAAACCAAATATCCAAATAACCGGAGAGTTTCATTATAAAATTCTCTGGTTATTTAGATACTTGGCTTCCTTGAATATATTCAGCTGTGTGTAGTTTTGCAGTTATCTCATACAGATTTTGTTCACATCAGTGTGCAGGTCACCAAAGCCAAGCAGAAATAAGAAGAATACCTGGCACCTTTGTAGTTATTAGAAATCTTTCTGAGAAAGCTTTGTAAATTAATGCCTTGCTTGGTTTAATACAGATGCCCATGCCACCCTGTGGCACTCCTTATCTCGATGTAAGTAATACTTCTATTAGCCTGCTACATTTATCATTAAAGGGCATTTCCATTGCCAGATACCATCCCGGCCTAGGCAGAAATTATGATGTCATCATAACAAATAAAAAGATGGAATCATTTACTGCTATACTATGATGCAACATTTTGGTTCCAGTCCAAGTGTTATTGCACCCGTCTTTAGTAAAGAGTTATTTCAGTGTTTTTGGCTTACTATGTGCAAAGTAAGTTGTAAGGTTGAGTTCTTCAAACTTTTGTCAGCAAAACAATGTCTTATCTATATCTTTGCATCTATAGTTGAATCTTTTTCTCTATTTCTCATATAAAATTTTAATGTACCCTAGAGTAAATATATGTAGTTATATATTGTTCTCATGTGTGTTTCTGGGAGCTTCCAATATCTCTAAACTTTCACTTTTCTCTAAAAGTAGCCTTTTCAGTGATTTTCATTTGTTTAGATTGTCACCCAGATGGCAATAGATACACAGGTGATATCACCTCATATCTCCAGCTTATTGAAAAATGCACTGCTGCAGAAGTGATTCCAGCCATTTTGCCTGAAAATGCATTGAAATTATGGCTTTAAGTAATGGTCTCTCTCTCTCTATCTCTCTCTCTCTCTCTAAGGCATACTGTAGTTACAAGGCAGATGTCTCCCTACAAGTTATAATGTTGCTACTTGATATAATTAAGTAACATAGATGCAATAAGCCTCAGCTAACCCACGACTATATTCTGCAGTAGTGCACACAATGCACACATGTAATTAATACAACTGATATTCCATACTGTGCAGCAAATGTTAACAAGTGAGTTCACATTATACACTTAACTTTGCAGAGGATAAAGAAATGAAACAGAAATAACAGAAATGTGGATCTCCTTGGATAATGGGATGCTACTGTTGAAAACACACACACACACACACACACACACACACACACACACACACACACACACACACACACACACACACACACACACACACACACACAGACACACACACACGCACACACGCACGCACGCACACACACACACACATGCATGCATGCACACACACACACACACACACACACACACACACACACACACACACACACACACACACAAAAACACACGCACAAACACGTTTATGTTCACTTAAGGAAAGTAACAAACACAAACATTGATGTTTCTAGTATTAGTAGGTGTAAAAAATTTTTTAGAAATTGTGGTAACAGCTAGCACATTCATCTGTCAGTACTAGAAGTCAAAATAGGGAGGCTTGCTAGCTATTCATAAAGAAGCAATCTGAGATATTAAATGTTAGTATATGCTTAAGAAAATGAAATGCTGCACATATGCATTCATGCCTACTACTTTTAATTCAGATGTGGAACAAAGGTTGACATTGCTTCAAGCAACATATAAAGTTAATGTTCATTATGTAAACATCTGGTGTGTACATGAAAATAACAACAGTTTTCATTCCAGTGTTTACATATTTATACAAGGCTAGTAAACACTTGTTTTAATCTGCAGGAGTTTGCAGTTTCCATATTAATTAACTACATATGGCAAGCAACAAATGCATATTTGTTTACAGTAACACCTATCAGATATTATGACATTATTTTATTAAAGTTGCCTACTTGAAATGTATAATTATAAGGAAAGCTTCATGAAAAACAATATATTTAGAATCAACATAAATGAGGCTGTCATTAGTATATCAGCTCTTTCAAGAGGATTGAATTAAACTACATGTTGAAAATGCTGATGTGTTGAGTTCTGTGTTTAGCAAAACTAGGTGTTACACAGATTTAAGAGATTCAAACCATCTGTTGTGCTCATTTAAGATCTCAACTATTTTCTACAGAAGCTGCCAAGGTGGGAATTTATACATTTGCTATATCAGTTCTTTTCGAACATGTATTTATATGTGAGCTGCAATTTGTATATTACAAATAACTCAGAGTCGCCATTAGTTTAGACTGGAATACAATTTTCATTGAGTTAATGCTACTTCTCAAGCTGTCAACCAGTCCTTGTCAAAGCATGACACAAACTGTTTCATTGATAGTGACAAAAGAAAATCAGCTGTCCATCAAATCAACACCAACTTCCAAAATGCATTTTGTGAAGGGGAGCAAGTCTTCCAGCATCAGATATGAGGGGACATCACTACAACCCCCTCCCCTTTATTAACTATAGCAACTTCATAGCTGTACGACTATATGAAAAGGGAAAACAAATTAAAACTGGTAATGCGCTACCTGCAGCATTTTCTCAGTAATAAAATCACATACAAAGTGCAAATGAATTTCAAATCAGTGTGATATGACCAGACACCTGCAAACATCAAACATACTGATTGCCCAAAGAAAGTATAAAATCCCCTTAAGGAATAAACTGTAAGAAAGAAATGATACAATGTATACTACACACATAAATATCAAAATGAACTTTCATGAAACACATCTCAGAATCAATAAAACACAGTCAACTTTTCAACTTTGTTAAAAGATCTGTTACAGTGTCATCCTCCCTGGTAAGATCCGACCACAAAGCAGTCACTTTCAAAGTCCCCCTCTCCCCTGACTGCCCCCCCCCCCCCAGCTAGGGTCCAAAGCTGATTACAACCTCCTGAGGGAAGGCATAAACAGCTTCACAGCCCCATCCACCTCCATATGAACTGACACATATGTCCAACCTTACACTACAGTACTATATGAGCATTTATGTAGCTGCATGGAATCAGGAATACCCGACAAGTCAAAATCCTCCTCCTTAAGGAAGAGTAAACCTGTCTGGTGGACATCTGCAATAAATAAACTCTATAAAAAAAGGAAAACATTGCTGTCCAGGACCAAGATGGAGCAGGTGCCTAACTGGAAGCAATCTCTCCTTAGCATGAACAAGTTAATAAGAGCACTACTGAAATCCCCAAAAGCAAACTTCGAGTCCAAACTGGCCAGATCTACTAAAGATAATCATAAGGCCTTCTTCACATATGTCCGCAATCTCAAAGGCAGCACCCGGATCTGCTCAGAACTGGTGGTCAAGGACACTACATGCACAAATGCCATAGATATATCCAACCTGCTGGCAGACAGGTTCAGTGAAAACTTCAGCCCTCTGCCCCCATCAGTAAATCAGGACATCCCCAGCACCAGCCCCTCTCCCCTTATCTCTAGGGAGAAAGTCATCACTGCCCTCTCAAAGGCAAAAATTGCAGCCTCCATGGGACCCGATAACATCCCAGACGGCATTCTGTATGAACTCAGGCAGGGAACTGCAGCACCATTAGGCACCCTATTCAACCAAAGCCTGAGTACCAGCTTCATCCAAGCTGAGAGGAGGGCAGTCACTGTCATCCCTCTGCACAAAGGTGGAACTTTCACTGATTCAAGAAATTATAGGCCCAACAGCTTAACTAGCCTGATCTGCAAGGCCATGAAGAGGATTATCATGGACCTCATTAACAAGGACATTGGCAACCTCCAAACACTCGATCCCACACAGTTTGGTTTCATCAAGGGGAGGTTATGCCTGTTAAATTTGGTTGACTTCTTTGAGACAGTCACCAAAGCCATGGACGAGGGGATGATGGTGCACACCACCTACCTTGACCTGGCTAAAGCCTTTGATACTATTCCCCACTCAGGTATAATAGATAAACTTTCTCAGCTAGGCATCAATCCATATGTTACCAGATGGATAGCAAACTGGCTCACTGATAGAACCCACCTAGTCATGATAAGGGAAGCCACCTTAAGCAGTAGACCCATAATGAGTGGTGTACCCCAGGAATTGGTTTTGGGGCCTCTGTTGTTTAGGATATACTTTTCTGAGGTGCAGGCCAAAACCAGTAGGCTATGGCTGACCAAGTTTGCAGATGACTGCAAGCTGGGCACTGTCATCAATTCCCCTAGTGATGTGGACATCCTTCAAGAGGGTCTCACCCAAACAAATGACTGGTGCCAGAAACATGGTCTCAGACTTAATGCCAAAAAATGCATCATCACCCCCTTTGGGGAGAGTGATGTCCTCACAAATTATCACATCAATAACAAGGTCCTAAGCAAGCAATCAGTTGTGAGAGATTTGGGCATCCAGGTTGATAGCAAGCTGACTTTTAACCACCATATTGTTTCCTCACAAGGAGATTCCAGGGCTTCAAACATCTACCCTACACAGATAGGCTAAAGGCCTTGTTCTTCTACTCAGTCTCATACAGAGTCCTCAGAGGTGACCTCTGTCTGGCATACAAAGCAATTTCAGACCCCACATTGTTGGGACTGTTGCATATCTGCAAGTCAAGCTCAACTCGAGTAACCTGCACGAGTGACCTCAACCTGGTCTGTGACATTAATTGGACTTGTTGGCAGGACAGATTTGTGTCCCAGAGACTCCCCCTTCTGTGGAATAGACTCCCGCTCCATATCAGGCAAAGTACCTCATTAACCCTTTTCATGCGCAGCCTGGATAACTGGATGGGGAACAGAAAATACACCCCTGAAATTCCAGTGTGTCCCTCCTGGACAGGGTCATTGGGTGCTGACTTTTTTGAACATAGGCTAAATTCGTGACTAGGCTTGTAAGGGCCTAAGGGCCAATAGCCAAGTAACTGCCTATGAATATTAGACCATCAGTATTACTGGATCCAGCAATGTTGTAGCTAAAAAAATTATTTGTCCTTATAAATCACACATACACACATATGCACACCTGCACACAAACACACACACACACACACACACACACACACACACAAATGAGTATACACACGCGAGCACACACACATCCGTGTATGTGCACACAACACACACACGCACACACACACACACACACGCACACACGCACACACGCACACACGCACACACGCACACACACACACACACACACACACACACACACACACACACACACACACACACACACACACACACACACAGCTTCCCCTTTTTGTTTACAGCCATGATGACTTGTATGCTACAGATGAATGCAGTGTTTCTTAATGAAATGCATTTTGGCATTATTTAAGATAATCTTTAGGAATGAGCATCACTTCAGATGTTATTCCTTAAGAATTATAAACAGAATGTGTGATGTTTTACACACATGAATTTAATATGCAGTGTATATTCCACCTCCCCTCCCCCCCAAAAATAGTGAATACATTTCACATCATGAATAGTTCTTTTGTCAGCAAGTGAATCTGTTTATTGATTTCTAAATACATGATTGTTTCAGGATACCTAATTCCAAGTGGAAAAAATAATTATTTCTGACTTCATAAATGGTAAAGCACTGGATGGTTTTGATAATCCACCTTAAACTGCATTCACTGTAATATCTGAAATGCAGTTTTGTAGTATCTAGGATGTAAAGCACCCGTTTGCTATGTCTCCTCTTTGAGAAGTCTTTTGAATGTGCGAACCAGCCAAATAACTTAAACAGTGGACAGACAACTAGAACAACAAAACATTTGAGAGGGAAAAAAAACAGAGTATGATCTTTGCTGTATGTATATGTTTATATGTTTAACTTTTTTCGAAGTGGCTCAGTGGGCTTTATAGATGTATTCTGCATGCTGTTTTGAATCATTAATTCCTTTATTTATATGCATTCAGTTTGTTTCTGCTTGCTGTTACGTGGTACTAGCCCCCTGCTTGTTTTGTTAGCTCACCTGCTTAACTTGTTTACTCAGTCTCTCAGCTGTGAAAGAGGAATCAGAAAATATCACACCAGCTCTTCTTAGCCTAGCACATACACATTAAGATATTTGTTTGCTCATTTTGTTATTTAAATACCAAAGCCATTGTTTCAACTACCATTGACTTTGCTTCATACATTTGCCTTATCCTTCATAAAATATTCAATTTGTTGGTAAATCACTTGAGGCTTGCAGTGCTCTGAAAATGGTAGACATTAGGCCTCCAAATTACTTATACTTCAACAAATGCATACTGATGCCATCCTGTTCTATTAACATTCAAGAGAATTACAGTAATATTTAAAAATTGCCCATGATTATGGGCCTTTGTCCTTCCCCTCCCCTCCATAATATTTGCATTTGTCCGTGATTCTTGAGAAAAGAAGTTTAGAGCAATGACAGAAGCTGTTTTTATCTGTCCAAACTGCCTTGGAAAATTAAAGTAATTGATTTTTGTAAAATGGGTTTCACATTCTTAATGGCCCAATAGTTTTTTGCTGTTCTGGGTACAGTAAAGTTCTTTTCTAGTACAATTCCAACAATCTGTCCTTAGGGGTTAAAAGAAGATTTTAAAAAAGCAGATGTTCTGGTGCCCCTGCATCAAGGAGGGCCCTCTACTGAACCTGCAAATTAGAAGCCAATTAGTTTCTCTAGTATTGCCAGCACAGAGTGGAATGTACTATATCTAAACTAGTAATGAATGATATAGGTGATCTATCTCCCTTAACACAAATGAGTTACACTGTACAAAAGGTAGATCATGCCTGATCAGCATGGCAGATTTCTTTACAAAGGCAGCTAAGGCAACAAATGAAGGGCTTATGGTCCATGCTATCTTAGTGGACCTTATCTTCACCTTTGACATAATCCCGTATCCTGGGATCATTGACAAACACTCTCATTGCTGCATTAACTAATACATAATTCACTGAATACTAGTTTCCTGGCTATGTAACTAGAAAGCTGACATACTGTTAAGATCATCCAAGTAGTGAAAAAGTTACACAATCAAACCATTCAGTAAAAACTGCAAGAATGACTCAGCCAAGCTTGTGTCTTCATTTTACAATACCTTAAGCTCCATGGGGTATATGCAAATGACCCCTTAAGGACATACCACTGCTTCAGTTACATGGTTTCTGAATGCATGAATTTTGACTTTTTACTTTTAAAGTCTTTATGTATACATTTAGTCCAATAAAACCAAACCAAACCTCACTAGCTGTAGACATGCCATGTTTCAGACTTTACCAAATTACCCACTTATGCTGTAATGACAAGGTCACACAAATAATAAAGCAGACATGATCTTTAGTGGTACACTGCCAAAATTGTATTCTTGTGCTCAATAATAATAGAGTGATCATTAGTATAACCATATAAAGCCTGCCACCTACATATAAGCGTGTGTGTGTATGTGTGTGTGTGTGTGTGTGTGTGTGTGTGTGTGTGTGTGTGTGTGTGTGTGTGTGTGTGTGTGTGTGTGTGTGTGTGTGTGTGTGTGTGTGTGTGTGTGTGTGTGTGTTTGCGTATACATGCATGTAAATATATATATATATATATATATATATATATATGCAAAAAAAAATATATATATATATATATGCAAAAAAAAAAATATATATATATATATATATATATATATATATATATATATATATATATATATGTATATATATATATATATATATATATATATATATATATATATATATATATATATTTATATGCATGCATGGTTCCACCTGAGAAGCTCAAAATTAAAAATGCTCAAAACCTACAGGATTGACCTTGAATGCTCAAATCTTTCTTGCAAGCTCGGACCAGCAAAAAGAAATGGAGCAGTGTTTTATTATTCTGAACCCTTAACTGTGAGGGACCATGACACAATAGGGCTCAGGATATTGAATATATAAGTAGCAGATGGTGTGAGGGGTGCAGGTGGTCTCGTGCCTCTGCAAAAATACATGTTTAGTGGGGAGGGTTTGAGTTTACAAAAAGATTCAAGCATTTCAGCTAGATCTTCAAGCAATTTGGATTTTGTTCTTTTAGTATAGAACCAAGTACGTATATATAAATATATATATATATATATATATATATATATATATATATATATATATACATTATATATACATATGTCTCTCTCTCTCTCTCTCTCTCTATATATATATATATATATATATATATATATATATATATATATATATTATTACACTATGAATGTTCAACATGCTAAATTGCTGACATAAAATGATTGGCCACAACATGCTAAACATACATTATACTGAAAACTCCAATACCCAAAAAACTGTAGATCAAAAAAGGAAACAAATTACATACATTCAGATCAAATTTGTTGGACCTGTGATATTCTTACAGAAAAGAGTTTGTTTAATGTAAAGTGAACAGCCAAGGTTAGGGGCAAGTCCACCGTTCCTTGTTAGCAATGCATGCTAGCTCTAACCTTACCTTTGCTTCTAACCTTAGCCATGTGCCTTACCTCAGAAAACCCCTTTCTCTAACACTACCACTACACAAAATAGCTCAGACACCCACCATGCACACACACACACAAACACACACACACACACACACACACACACACGCACACACGCATGCAGCCGCGCACACACACATACACACACGCACACACACACACACACACACACACACACACACACACACACACACACACACACACACACACACACACACACACACACACACACCTAAATCTATCCCCTTACCTAACTCTTACCCTAACTTGACCTGCAAACACTCCACTTACATTAAATCCATCCCTTTATTTAACACATTCTCTAACCTTAAAACACATATATTCTTGCACATACACTATGCTGTGATGTAATTTTAACCCACAAATACTCACATGCACTCTCCCTCTGCAAATGCAACACTACTTACCTTTGTCAACAATGCAAGACTCAGCTAAACTGGCCTTCCGTAGGTCTGCCAGTCAAATAAACTAAAATGCATTACACTTTGTCGACCAAAGAAGCATTTGACAAAATGTAGTTCAGCCATATGTCTATATATAAGTACATACATACACACATACATATAGATATGCGTATAGCGGTACCCCTTTTAATCTAAAATGCTGAACACTGACTTCAGTAATACTGACCACAGAAGATAGAAAACTTCATAACTGACACAGTACTATGCTTGTGCCAAGACACTGTATAAGCACATGCAAAATCTAACTTAAAAAAGAAAACATTTTTTGCAGGGGCAAGCTCTTATCTTTTTCTGCATGTAGTGGAAGATGCCCCCACACACCCCACTGCTTGGGTCTACTTCAAAGTATCGAAAGACCACATCATCAAAGATGAAATCATCGAGACGACATTGGCAAAACTTTAAAACATCAAACACTTGGAACTCTGAAAGCTATCCCCATGAAAAGAACCACTTGGCCACCGGGACAAAAAAAAAAACAACAAAGCAAGTAAAACCCTCCAAAGTGGGGGGGGGGGGCTTCACCCCCACATGCCCCCCAACTTAATATTCCAACTCCAAGATCGCACTACAGTGGGGAAAGGACAATGTTCACCATGGTGGCCGAGTGGTTCTTTTCCCGGGGTTTGTTTTCAATGTTACGGGTGTTTGATGTTTTGAGGTTTTGCAGATATTGTCTCATGTCATCTTCAATGATGTCATCTTTTGATATTTTCAGGTAGACCTCTGCAGTTTATATATGATAACTCTGAGATCACATAAACACAGTGTAAGGGCAAATGTTCTGACACCTGTATTTGTGAGATTTCTCACATCTGTTGATCAGCTACAGCCATTAACCTAAAATACACAACAACCTATTAACTAGCACCCACACACACACACACACACACACACACACATATATATATATATATATATATATATATATATATATATATATATATATATATATATATGTATAGAGGAGGCTCATGATACTGGACTGTTGTATGGGGTAGCCCCCCTGGCTTATGATAGAGTTATTTAATGACTCGAGTTACTATGTAGTACTACATTAAAAAAAAAATCAGTCAGGAATCTGGGCAAGCATTAAAAAGGCACCCAGAATTCTTTGTGGTTTTCCACACAAGAGTTTAATTAGAGCCAGCCTGTGAGGGTCAGCAGCCTGTCACGTGATTCCAGCTTGTATGAGTATGTGACATGGCTGCTGACATGAGAACGACTGTCCAGGAAGAAGTAAAAGCCAAAGAGTTCCCTCAATCCTTTCCCACTCACTTTTGATAGTAAAAAAACTTAGTGACTGAACAAAGCACATCACAAATTAACAGGAACATTTTTCTTATAATTAATTTGTGCCAGATTATTGGATCTTGGCTAGCAGTAACTAACTGCAAAGCTAATTGACGACAACCAGAAAATCAGACCACCAGTTATTTTATTTTTGCAGTCTACAGCTGTTTTCACAGGGATGTACTAGTCAGCTGAATACAAATAAATAAATAACAATGCTTAGGCAGAACAGGGCTAATAATGAATAATGAGATTACCGGTTTAAAGTTTATATATGTTTTAGTTTTATTCCTGGCAGGTTCATCCAGATACTTTGGATAGGTAGGCTAGGCAGTGCGTTTTGGGGACTGCTTGTTAGATATCCTGACAGGGTCAATCCAGAAAGAAGGTATTGGGTATGGGAGCTGTTTGTGAATAAAATTATTATTATTATTATTTTTAATCTAACAGGTCTTCCACATGTTTTGAACTGGTAGGGTCACACCAGATATTACTGGAAGGCAGCAGGCTGTGGGTATGATGGGGGCAGTTTGTGGGTGCAATGATTAGCCCTGCTGTTATGTTGTTGAAACTCTAACTTTGCAGAATTCAAGTGAATATGGGTGAAGGAAAATTGACTATAAGCTCTTGACTACTGTTATATGAAAAAAAAAAACATTACTGTAACCATTGTCTTCTTTTTTCATGTTATTACCTTGCAGGGTCAAACCACATACTCTGGCAAGGCAGTTGGGGTGGGTTCTGTGTGTGAATAAAATGACTGGCCCTACTGATTACTCTTGTAGTTCTGGTTTTGCAAGACTAATGTGCATTTGGCTGAAATAAGATAAACTACAAAATCTGAGGTCTGGCTACTCTATGTGAAAAAATACATTAATATAACCAATAAACAGTGTCTTCTTTTTCCATTATGAGAAATGGGGATGAGGGCTGTGAATAACTAAAAAAAATATCCTTGCTATTTACTGTTGTAATTATTGTTTTGCAAGATTAATGCATATTTGGGTAAGGTGAGCTGGCATGCAGGCTGTGACTTTAGTTTCTGGGCAACAAAACTAAATTAATGCATGCAAACCATTACTGT